>NC_133106.1:23949388-24262698 GCF_022965805.1 Primulina eburnea | reverse complement strand
TTGATTCTCATGAACGGACGCACGTCTAGGAGGCATTATATCTGAATGTTTTCCAAATTCTAATGTAACCAACATGCATTTAAATCTAAGTCCTCTAATCATGTGACAAGTCCTAACATAATTAGCAATTTAAGCATGCATGCATAGCAGTAATACTCAAAAAGCTAATAGACATGTAGCATAATCATGATATTCATAACGTCAAGTAGGTAATAACATACTGAATCACATAAAGCAAGTAAAACTTACAACTTTGAGGCTTGACGACTGATCTTCCCGGCGCTGACGGTGGCACAACCCTTTACAGGACCTTTGCTCTGATACCAACTGAAACGTCTGCCCATTTTATTGCTTTAAAAGTACTAGAATTTTTTTTTCTATCTTAGGTTTTCGGCCACTCAATGCACATGAAAATATTTTGCCCTCTTTAAAATAAAACCTTGATCAACTAGTATTTAAAAGTTCGAGTGCAATAGTCGTAAAAATAAAATCGTCGTATGTTTACCAAAACTAAAAAGCAATAAGTTTGAAAAGGTATAGCCCATACTAAGCCTCTCAAAAACTCTCAAAAGCATAAATAAATAGTCTTAAAATCTTTAACGTAAATCATAAAGCATAATGCGGAAATGACGAGCCGGTCCTCGGGTTGTGTGCACCGTCAGTCCATAGTATCATCCGTCAAGAACCCCACCTGCATCCATCACACCTAGTGAGTCTAAAGACTCAACACACCATAACCTTGATAACGAGTAATAGATATAAAACCACATGCAGCAGTGGAAATACTTTTAAGTAAAAATAACATTTCATGATATGCTAACATGATTTCTTTTTCCTTAACATGACATGACATAAAACCTTGAACATGATCATGAGCATTATCGTTTTCCTTTGTTGAATTCAGATCGTTAATTGTGACTTTCCTGACATGACATGACATGAACGATGGATCCATCTACGTGAAACCTCAGTACTGGGCGGCGCGGGACACCAGCAACACTCTCACCGGTCAATTGGGCCGTGGCCTATCATGATCGAATATAAATACGCTCGTCGGGGTTCCCTCGGGGGCCTTTTCCCATACATGGGTTCCCTCTGGGGCCTTTTACCCTCACGTCATTCTCATTCTTACCGTTACCATAAAAACTTGATACCATAAATTCGCAATGATGAAAACACATCGTCGGGCTCCCACTGGGTCCATAACCCTCACGACTTAACTACCATTAACGAATTAGTCACAATAACTTCACATCCTTCAACGTTTTTCATTCGCATCACTTAGAAAAATCATGAATAATGTTTACGTTTTCCTTTTCGAAACCAAGCATGCAACATATATTTTAAATGTCTTCTTAAATCATGAAAATTCCTTAGACATTTAAAAATCATAAATAAATCATGAGAAATTCATAAACATTTAAAAATATCATATTAACATGAAAACAGCATTTCGGGCACTGCCATGACCTTTACTAATTTCACGGTGTAAAAAGACTGTTTTACCCTGGACTCGACAATTTACTATTTAGACTTTTTTCTTGATTTCATGACTCTAAAATGTCCCAACTAATTATTTAAGCATATATGAATTTTTCCATAATTTGATTTGGCTTAAAACTTAGACTTTTTCTTATCTTTTCTTAATTATTTTAACGGTGTTTTAATCCCGAAAAAATACCAAACTTTAATATAAAATTTCTAAATTCTAAATTTAGTCTTTTTATATTATTTTAGCCCTTGTGGATAACGACTCGACCCCCGTGAGTCGTTTTTCCAATTTTTTCTTTGTTTTAGAACTCATTTTGACACCTAAACTCCGACCCCGAGCTATCTCTTAATTTTATCGTGTTACCCCCGAACCATATCGAACCAGAACTTGCCCAACATGTTTAAGTGCCCTACTGGACTCTAACTTTATCAAGAAACCCAACCAGAAGCCAAAACGAAAGCCCCCTAACGTGTTGGTGTGCTGGCCGAGAGTGTGTGGCATGCATCAAATCTGTGTGTGCGATCGGATGGACCTATCCAACGGCCCTAGCCTCGAACCATCTCACCTAGCACTCCCCTAGGACCCTTACCCTTCGACCTAGCCCAAGCCAAGCCCCTCAACCCAGCCCAAGACCCCTGCCGATCGCCTGGAAGCCAGCGCGCAAGACAGCCCTCGCGTATAGAGTCCTTCCTGAGAAGGACTCCACGCCGCCTCTCCCCTTGATTCCTAGCCATGCCAGGACTCTCCCCTAGACCCTTGACGAGCCTTGGACGAGCCCTAGTCCCTAACAAGATCCCTCCTCGCCCTCACAGCTATCGGCCGAAACCCTGCACCACACTTGACAGCAGTTCGGCCCTCCTAAGGAGTGTCACATGTTCTATTCTTTCCTGCTTCTGCTGAGGCGATTATAGTGAGTATGTTAGGGTCTTGAGACAAGCTTAGACACCCCTAGTTCATACCTAAGGCCTTGGCAGCCCTTTAATATACACAAGACATGAGTTTTATGCATAACATCAAAGTTTCAAAACATGAACAAGTGAAATCCGATAATTCTGAAAGATATTTCATGATTCTCATGCATAAACTAATTCAAAGCATATTATGATATGATGGATGAGAAAAAGGAGATTAAGGTGTGCCTTTGCGTTATATACGCTCGAATAACCGTTGACGACGAAGAACGGGACGCAAACGACGGCTAGGAATTGCCTTGAAGCTTCGAAAATCCTTCCCAAAAGCCAAAGGTGCCGTGAGGTTTTATTTTTTTTCATAAAAGGCTGCCGTGAGAGTGTGTGAGATGGTGTGGCCGATTTTTTGATAGGTTAATAGACTAGGGTTTTGGGAAATTTACAAATTAAATACTTAATAAATCCTTAATCTAGACTTTAAGCCTAATAAGCCATAAATTAGAGCCCAATTAGTTAAATTAGGATTTATTTAAAATAGTAGCAAATTTTTTTTTCTTTTAATAAAAATGTGAATTTATTAGGCGGGTTGCTCGAAATCTCACATTTTATTTGAAAATCCAATACCGATAAAAATTACGTCCCGGCGTATAAAATCATCTCAAAACCCTATACTATCAAAAATTACTTAAAAACATCGACCGCATTTTAAATAATTAAAAATAATTATTTAATAAAAATCCTTTTACATTTTTTAGCCCTCGGTCCCCGTTCCTCGATCGTCACTTGAATATTCCTAAAAAATATCAATTTTATGCATGACGACAATAAAAATCTAATTTAGCACATAAACAGGTAAGTCACATAATTAATTAGCAACTAACTCAATTAATTATTCCATTTCATAATTTCCTAGATTCGCATGCCGTTGGATTACGAAATCTTAAATTTGGACCTTACATATATGTAGTTTTCGATTACAACGATCACATTGAATGCATTTAATGATTAATATCCGTTGAATCGTCTTTTAGTCCATGTAGATGACTTT
The DNA here is from genome assembly GCF_022965805.1 of Primulina eburnea. Lineage (NCBI taxonomy): Eukaryota > Viridiplantae > Streptophyta > Magnoliopsida > Lamiales > Gesneriaceae > Primulina > Primulina eburnea. The sequence goes on along the minus strand of NC_133106.1, from coordinate 24,259,250 downwards.
TTCTGATAGAGGTACGATGTATCAGACTGTTATGTTTCATCTGTTCTGCTTTGGTACGGGCTGTCAGTTTGTCTGCTGAGATTCAAATTGCAATTGATGACTTGACTAACTGATCAAGAGTCAAACTGTTCGAGTGATCAGTTCAGCTGGTCTACATCAGTTCTAATTGATATCCTTCCAATTTGAACACTTCAGTTCAGTTTTCAGTTCTGCGAATAACACATTCATTTCTTCAGATCTGATATCAGTCAGTTCTTCAATCTTCGAATCATCAGTTTGAGACTTTATTAATTCCTTTGAGAACTTTAATTTGTTTACTTCAGTTCTATTTGGTACATAAGTTTGATAAATTTCCTTCAGTTCAGTTTCGTTCTTTCAGTTCAGTTATTGGTTCAGTTCAGGTTTTCTGATCGGTTACTGATCAGTTTGTCAAACTCTGAAACTAATAATTTCAACAAATCAATTTTAGTTTTTTCCTCAAAATATTATCATTAAATTGCTAATATCATTGTTAATTTTTATAATTACATTCCCATTACATTTTTGTATGCTTGATGATATAATTATAAAATTTATTAATAATAATAGCAATTTAATTATATAATTTTGAGAAAAATGAATAAAATTAATAAAAAAAAACATTATTATCAAACTATATATTAAGATAAACTTTGACTTAAGTTTTGATGATAACAAACATAACTAATGGACATAGACCAACTACAGTTTTGAACTAATATGAGAAAGAGAGTTGATAAAGAGCTGTTGGTAGCCATATCTAGTTGTTGATAATTTGAATATGATCAGAAAAGACAAATCTCTTTCTCTTTGTAACAGAATTAAAGAGATGTTGGCTACCATAACTAGCTAGTTTCAAAGGAAACTTATTGTTTAGTACTTTATTGGGAAAGACCACAAGGACACATGATATTTTTTGTCTATGTGTCGGCTATTCAGTGAATACATTGTACAATTGTGACTATCGTTAATATTTATTAACGTTTAAACCAAAACCTATAAAAGGATCAAGGCTTCAAAGTTTTTGAACACCTGAATCCATATATATTTTAATCCGTTGAAGGATTAAACCATTTCTCTCAAGCACTATTCAATTGAGCTGTTTGCACATGCCTAAAAGTCTCTATCTGATCGTTTAGGATCACTTAGTGCATCTCACTCTATCTTATTCATTCAAGATTTTTTGTATTGAGTTGATTCTAAAACTGTCAGCAGCGTATTTTTGGACACAGTTTGTTATATTTGTGTTGATAGAAGTTTCAGTTTTATATAGTTGTTGAACTGAATTGAACTAGTTTTGTACGAGAGTTGTAATAATCAAATCTTCTAGTGGAATCTTTCTGAAAACAGAAGAAGGTGGGGCATAGAAAGTTTGTCTTTGGACTTCCATAAACAAATCTATGTTATTTTATTGTCTTCTGCTTCCATCTATTTCACCTTTATCAATATCACTAGTGTTGGGCTTATTCTTTCAGCACTCTTCAGTTTTTTGCTTAAACTAACTCTTCAAGAAACCAGCTTATGTTGCTTATAACAAATCAATTTACGAAAAAGAAAAGAAAAACTCATATATATATATATATAGATATATATATATATATATTAAAATTTTATTTCCTGGTCTAAACACCCATACGATCCTAAAAAGTGATATGCGAGAGGGTTCATTTCTTGATACCCTGTCTTTGATGATCATATGACTTCGTTCAACAAGATTCCAATGTTAAGGAAGAATATAATGACTGAAAGATTTGTATGCAAGAACATCTATCAACCCAAGATGATGACCTGTGGTATATCATCACATAACGACCAATGAAAATCCTCAAGCCAATGTAGAAGTTGTAATTTCTGTAGGTGAAACTCAAATGGTTTAAAAGCATCGATCTGAGTGGACTGAGGATGATAAGAAGAATTCCAATCTAGACAATGCTACAAAAGACATTGTGTTAAGACTTTGGACAAAAACATGTTTTGTTAAAGCAAAACATGTGCTACAACAAAGAGATTTGGGAAAATTTAAAACAATTTTGTGAAATAAATGACCAAAGCAAGGAGAACAAGCTGATGGTAGTTATTCATAAATTTGATAATATAAAGTTGAAGTCTGGTGAAACCATGAATGAGTTTGACGAAAGAATTACCAGTATAATGATCGAGCCGGTTACTCTTGGAAATGAGTTTAGCCACCGAGAAGTTGACTGAAAGTTATCAGATCTCTTCTTGGAGAATGAGATGTAAATATTATAGTCATGCGAGAATCAAAAAATCTGAATAAGCTAGAGCTACATGATATATTTTGTAACGCCTCGAAAATTTAAAGGTCTACGCGAACCACATGCATACAAGTTATTAAATTCCTTGTGTATTTCAATTAATTGTTTTAATTGCATAAATTAATTATGTTGTGAATTTTGACATGTTTAAAATATATATTTTTCTACATGGTTGCATAAAAATGTATTTTTAAAGGTTATTCAAACTGCGATCGAGTAACGGAGACCGAGGACTGAAAAATAGAAAATGTTTTTATTGGTTAATTATTTAAATTAAGGGTGATGCTTTTTCTTATTTTTCAAAATATGGGGTTTTGAGGTGATTTTATACGCCGGGACGTAATTTTTATCGGTATTTTCAACAAAAATACGAACGTTTTGACAACCCGGTCAATAAATTCACAAACTTTATTAAACAAAATAATTTTTATATTTTAATTAAGCACTAATGGGTCTAATTAATCTACCTAATGGGCCTAAACTTGATTAGTGTTTTAATTAACTATATAATAAACTAAAACCTACCCTTAACCCCATTATAACCCATGCCCCACACCTCTTTTCTGTAGAACCCGTAAATTAGACTACGTATAAGCCATGCATAATTTCGAGTATTTAAATTAAAATGATTTTTTTGTTGCATGAGTATTTAAATTTAATTATCTTATATACTAGTTTAATTTTTTATCTTTTCAGTTAATTCAGTGAGGCCGGACTGGAGTCGTAGTTTGGAGATAAAATTTAATAGTATAAAACGTTTCCAGAATTTTATTTTAGCTAGCTAATAAGTTAATTTAAGTTAAAAGAAGGTTTAAGGAATTATTTAAGTAACTTGAGGTGAGTAGGAAATAAATTCATTTAAGTTCCATAATTAAGGGGTTAATTCACTAAATTATTTAAAAGATAGGTAAGGCTCTAAAGGTTTAAAATTTACTAATTAAAAAATATTTCCCCTCCATTTACTTGAATAATTTCGGCCACCCCCTTAGTGAGACAACAATGCTATGCCAACTCACCCTTTGACCATTTCCTTGTCACTCCTTAGCATGGTAATCTTTGAACCCTTAATTAATTAATATTAGAACATTATCCTAGTCTAGATAGCATGAAAAAAAATCGGTCATAGCCTCCAACAAAACACCCCAACAAATATTTGTTTTCAAACAAAATTCAAATTTCAAAAGAGAGGAGACTTAGTCTTGCATTCCCCCTTATATTGCAACCATTTCCCCTCACCCTCCTAACCACCATTTCCTCTCCTCTTGCACGAAATTTGAGAGCATTTTCAGAGCAAAAATCGTGAGCCTCATAGCTAGAAACAAGAGGGAAAAACTGAGAAAGAAACAAGGTAGCAAAGAGCTCCATCTCCTCCGCGCCGCGTCGTTGCGTTTCTTTCGTTTTTCTTTCAAACGAAACCAGGCATGTTTACATTTTTCCTTGCTCTTCAATCAAGTCTTACTAATATTTTAAAACATATCATGTGCATGATTTAATAGGCAAAAACCGAAATATTGCCAAATCATTTTCAAAAAGGTAGTGCAGATTTTTGTTGGCTTCACTCTATGCCTCACGGTTTTTGCTGTTTTTGTTGAGTTACAGGTTGGCTCATGTCCAGGCTCCCAAGGCTGCATCTAGACACATACTAGGGTGTGTCAAGACCATGGTAGTCCATTCAAACAAGCCCCATGCATGATAGAAACAGAAAATTACAGCAGCTTCTCATTCTTAGCCATTTGTGTTTTCGAAAATTCTGTTTTGATGTGAAGGGAAAGGATCTGATCTTGGCTGCCCCAAAGGCCTATAGCCATGGTTAGATCACTTCCCTAGCATGTCTAAGACATGAATAAGTCTCCCTTTTGAGGCTTGGTCCATGGATGAATCGGTTTTTAATTAAAGGAACAAGAACAGCCCATCGGCCCGTTTCCCCTACTGCATGTGTTGTTCGGTTTTCTGGTGTTGGTGTGGATCTTGGTTGGCTCTTTAGCCCTTAGCCATGGTTCAAACCATACCCTAGGATTTTGGTAAGAGCCTCTGGCCGGTGGTTCAAGCCCCAATGGCCGGTAGTCTCGAAAACGACACAAAGAAGCGAAGGCACGGTTGCTGGAATTTCTGGACAGCAACTTGCTGCGTCGGTTCGGTGGCTCGTTCAAGTTCTTGGTTGGCTTTTAGCCTATGGACTTGGACTGGACAGTGCCCCATTGAGTTAGGAAGGTCATATTTTTGACCGTTTGTGATTTGGATAATTTTTGAAGTCGTACGAGAATTTACGGTGCGATGTGCCAAATTGACTCTCGAAAGAGCGTTTCGTGTTTTGGCCTACATTCACCTAGATTTCGGCCCTCACCATTTTAGGAGCATAAATTCATCATTTTAGGTGTATTTTAATCATGAATATACGATGTTTCAGTGTTGGTTCGGGTTGGTTCGGAGTCATGATTAAATACGAAGTCGTTGGGCGTCATTGTCGTATTTTCGGATTTAATTGCATAGTTGGTCAAGAAAATCTATTGCATATTTTTCATGGCATATTTAGGTCGCAGCGAGCCTGTGAACGATCCAATCCATGTGGTAAAATAATACAGGATATTTCATTATGCCATTTGATTATATTACGTGCATAAAAATAGAAAATATTTATTTTTGAGATTTATGCGATATTGCTTGTGGCCGTTTCACTATCATGGGAGCATTATTTTATCCGGTCGCCAGTTACCGGTCAGTTCAGTTAAATCCGGTCGCCAGTTACCGGTCAGTTCAGTTAAATCTGGTCATCAGTTACCGGTAATGGGAGCATTATTAAATCCGGTCGCCAATTACCGGTCAGTTCAGTCCAGTGCAGGGGCCACTTGCGTAGAGCCGTAGACAATAATCTCAACAGAAAATTATTACGCACTAGTTCAGTACAAGGCTCCAAGGAGCAACCATTTTACTATGATTTTCAGTTCAGTTATGCACGTATTATAATTGCTCCTGACAAGTTATTTTCACGATATGCCTCATGACATGTTATTTTCATCCCATGCAAATTTACTATATTATTTACTCGTTATTTAGGATATATGCATGATGAGTCTTTAGACTCACTAGACTTGATTGTTGTAGGTACTGATGAGGTCGGGGCCGAGGGCGGGGACCAGTGAGCTAGCTTGGGTCGGCAGTAGTGGCACCCGAGGACCTCATTTTCAGCACTTACGATTTTTATGCTCAAACATTTTATCTCTTGTTGAATTATTTTAAATTGTTACTTTGCAAAACATTAAATTCTTCCGCTGATATTTTAAACATTTAACATTTTTTTTATCAGTTTATCTATGAATGAGATTTTTTAATTATTTAAAAGAAAATTTTTAATTTTCCGTAAATTTTCAAGCACGGATTTACGGGCCTTTACAGCTGGTATCAGAGCCTATGTTCTTGTAAAGGGTTACACTACTACTGACCACGAGAAGCTCACGAAGTCACGTCTTCGGTCTGTAAGTTTTACATTTACACATTTTATTTAAAGCATGGATTATTTTAACAGTATGTTTCCATGAAATATTTACGTTCAGATTTTGATTAGCAGTATTTACATAAATTTAAATTAATAATGTTATTATGCATGTTGGTTACGTTTGGAATTGGAAATGTCTAAGAATTCGAATATTGGGCTTTAGGAGAAGTTGAAAATGATTTGACTGTATTAATTTTTAGATCAGTAGTATTGATGTCTTTCTTATGGGTCATAAGTTAATCTTGAAAATTATGAATGTTTTTGGAACTTGTAAAATTTCTAAGAAATTAATGATGGTTCGTGATTGCTAGTTGAATTAATTTTTGAGGAATATAAGAGCCAAATTGTGAAGTCCGAAAATTTTGAGGATTAAATACAAATGTTTGAGAAACACTTGGGATTTTAAGTATTTATAGAAATGTAAGACGGGTTATGGAAATTAATTTTGGGTTTAATGAACTTAATGCTATTGAATTTTATGATACGATAAACCTATAAAATGAAATTAGGAACGCCAAAAACTTATGGGAAATTGTTGGATTCTTGAGATTTAGTACAAATCGGATAATATTCGAGGAAAGTAAGAACTAATTTTGAAATTTTTAAGAAATTTGGGGGATTTGATTAGCAGTAAGTGAGAAACGAATGGATTAAATGACCGAAATTTTTGATGATTTAGATTTGAAGGGATATTTGGAACCTTGAGATATCTGGGTTAAAATGTTATAAGAAATGGTAACCAAGGACATTGTAGGATGAATCAATCTTAGGCGTGAAAATTTAAGCGTTAGTGAAATAATATTGTGGCAAATTAAGAATTTGAAGTTATGACAATTTAAGGTCAATTTGATCGGTTAGTTAAGTTATAAGAATAAACAATGAGTTAGTAAATTTTTGGGAACGTAGGTTTGATGTGTCACAAGTTTTAGTCATGATCTTAACAGTTAAGATTATAACTTGTGAGAATTTAAATTTTTTGAAAGTTGGGTACAATGAGGGATAGTTTAATCGATAGACGCACGAAAGAGTTGAAGTAGACACATTGTCTTGAGAAATGTTGGAAGTCATTAACAAACTTGAGACTATACGGATATGTGTATTGGGATTATTTTATTCAAAGCTATTTAGATTAGGTAAGTTTGAATTTCAAGTTTATGGGATATTTGTTCATACGGAAATTTTGGGTGAAATAAAAAACAAAAGGAAATTTGTTGTGTTTAATATAAGTTATCAATTGATGAATATTAAGATTTTTATCGAGTAAGAAATCTAAAATCTTGATATGAAGATTCTAGAATTTATGGGTTATAAGTGAAGTTGATTTATTAGAGTTAGTCCATCATTATCATCGGAGAACTTATTCATTTTTATATGCTAGTATTAATTAAGCATTACGTAAGAATGCGACATTCGCTTCAATAAGGAAAGTCCAAGGGTCTTAGGTCTCAACTTTATTCTAATTGAAAAAGGAATAGTTTAAGCCTGTAATTGGTGTTATAATAATTTTATTATTTAGGTAGAAGATCGGTATCGTATATTTTGGGTTTTATGGATTAAGACTACTCGAACTTAAGATTTACAACAACGTTATATTGGGATGTACTTCAAAATAGTTAGGTTATGTAAGTTTGGTGCGGTAAGATAAAGATTCGATTCAAGGATCTTAGTCTAATATTATCTTGAGTTCAATAAAGTTTAGAAGGGATGCTGTTAAGATTTCAATATTGAAATATAATAGGTCAATGAACATCTTGTGTATATTATAAGGAAAATAAGATGCGTTAAATTTGGACATCCATCTCTAGTATGAGAAAGTGCGGGATAAGTCAAAATTCGGGGCTATGGTTGAATAGAACTAAGTCATCATAAGTTGTTTTAAGTTGCGATTCACAAACGAGGATTTTAGTAGACAAATTTAGTTAGGATTGAGGAGACGTAAGGACATCTTAATATTTATCTTATCAGAGTAGCGCATCGAAAGCGTGGATTATTAGGATTCTAGAATTAAGAGTCTAAACTTTTTGTTTATCAAGGATAAGCGAATTTCGGGGACGAAATTTCTTTTAAGGGGGGAGAGTTGTAGAACCCGTAAATTAAACTACGTATAAGCCATGCATAATTTCGAGTATTTAAATTAAAATGATTTTTTTGTTGCATGAGTATTTAAATTTAATTATCTTATGTACTAGTTTAATTTTTTATCTTTTCAGTTAATTCAGTGAGGCCGGACTGGAGTCGGAGTTTTGAGATAAAATTTAATAGTAATAAAACATTTCCAGAATTTTATTTTAGCTAGCTAATAAGTTAATTTAAGTTAAAAGATGGTTTAAGGAATTATTTAAGTAACTTGAGGTGAGTAGGAAATAAATTCATTTAAGTTCCATAATTAAGGGGTTAATTCACTAAATTATTTAAAAGATAGGTAAAGCTCTAAAGGTTTAAAATTTACTAATTAAACAATATTTCCCCTCCATTTACTTGAATAATTTCTGCCACACCCTTAGTGAGACAACAATGTTATGCCAACTCACCATTTGACCATTTCCTTGTCACTCCTTAGCATGGTAATCTTTGCACCCTTAATTAATTAATATTAGAACATTATCCTAGTATAGATAGCATGAAAAAAATCGGTCATAGCCTCCAACAAAACACCCCAACAAATATTTGTTTTCAAACAAAATTCAAATTTCAAAAGAGAGGAGACTTAGTCTTGCATTCCCCCTTATATTGCAACCATTTCCCCTCACCCTCCTAACAACCATTTCCTCTCCCCTTGCACGAAATTTGAGAGCATTTTCAGAGCAAAAATCGTGAGCCTCATAGCTAGAAACAAGAGGGAAAAACTGAGAAAGAAACAAGGTAGCAAAGCGCTCCATCTCCTCAGCGCCGCTTCGTTGCGTTTCTTTCGTTTTTCTTTCAAACGAAACCAGGCATGTTTATATTTTTCCTTGCTCTTCAATCAAGTCTTACTAATATTTTAAAACATATCATGTGCATGATTTAATAGGCAAAAACCGAAATATTGTCAAATCATTTTCAAAAAGGTAGTGCAGATTTTTGTTGGCTTCACTCTATGCCTCACGGTTTTTGCTGTTTTTGTTGAGTTACAGGTTGTCTCGTGTCCAGGCTCCCAAGGCTGCATCTAGACACATACTAGGGTGTGTCAAGACCATGTTGGTCCATTCAAACAAGCCCCATGCATGATAGAAACAGGAAATTACAGCAGCTTCTCATTCTTAGCCATTTGTGTTTTCAAAAATTCTGTTTTGATGTCAAGGGAAAGGATCTGATCTTGGCTTTAGAACCCGTAAATCAGTAGACGTATGAGCCATGCATAATTCTAGATTTTTAAATTTAATTGACTTCATTGCATGATTATTTTAAATGCATTTGGTTGAAGTTAATTATTTTATTATTTCAGTTCAGTAATTGATTTCTAGCATTTCAGTTATTTCAGTGAGGCCGGACCAGAGTTGGAGTTTTGAGATAGAATTTAAGATTCGAGAAATTTTTCCAGAAGTTAATTTTAGCTAGCAAGTAAGTTCATTTAAGTTAAAAAAGGGAGTTGAGGATTTAATTTAATCATTTGAGGTGATTAAGAAATGAGCTCATTTAAGTTGCATAATTAAGGGGTTAGCTCACTAAATTAATTAAAGGATTAGTAAGGCTTTATTAAATTACTAGATAATCATTTCTTCCCTACCTTTTAACATGCATTTTCGGCCACGCCCTTGACTAGACAATTCCATTGCCAACTAATCACCTTGACCCCTTTTTGGTATTTAATTAATAGGATAATCCCTCCAATTTTTTTGTTTAGCACCAATTAATTAAATAATTAACATTTTCTTTCCTAGTCTAATAAGCCTATGTAATCGGCCACACCTCATTTGATAGCAACAAAAATTTAAATTTCAAATAGTGGAGACTTGGTCATTCATTGGTATCCCCTTTATAGTGGATCTCTCCCTCACTCTTTCAATCACCTATCTCCCCTCCCCACCACCGAAATTCAGTCCATTTTCAGTAGAAAAACCGTGGGACTCCTAGCACGTAAGTTGTGAGAAAATCGAGTAGAAGAGGAAAGGAAGAGAAGCGCTCCACTCCTCCGTGCCGCGTCGTCGTCATTTAATTCGTTTTTCATTCAAAAACGAACCAGGCATGTCTAGATCCTTTCAAAACCTCAATCAAGTCCTAATATCATTTATTTATCATGACATGATCATTGTTGTTGTGCAAAAACCGAACACACACACACCAGATTTTTTTTAAAGAAACGCATGCAGATTTCTTTCGGTTTCCTTGTGCACCTCACGCCTTTCTGAGTTTTGATGGTTTCAGGTGGATGGCTCGACTCCAGGCTTCCAAGGCGACTCCTAGACACGTAATAGGATGCATTAGGATCGTGTTTGTCCATTCATGCAGTCCCCATAGCGCTGAAAATCAGAATTTGACAGCAACTTCCATGCGCCCATTTATGTTTTTGGAAAATCTATTTTTTGAGGTCAAGTGGTTTGGATCTGATCTTGGTTGCCCTAGGGCTTATAGCCATGGTTGGATTACTCCCCTAGGATGTCTAAGATGTGACGAAGTCGCCCTTTTGGTGGCTTGGTCCATGGCTCATCGGTTTTTAAAATAAATGCAAGAACAGCCCCTCCCCTATCGGCTTTCCCTTCTTTTGGGCAGCAGCATGTACTTCGAGTTTTGTGGGTTGGTGTGGATCTTGGTTGGCCTATGGCCCTTAGCCACGGTTCATGCCATGCCCCTAGGTGTCTAGATCGTGCCATGGTCAATCAAATGGCCATTGGAATGACACGAGACATTAATCGAAGCAACACACCACACACGCACGTATGAGGGCCCTCGGTAAGAACTTTTGTGTTGTTTCTGGTATGGTTCGAATTGTGGCTGGCCAAAAGCCCTTAGCCATGGTTTGGATCATTCCTTAGGATGTTGGTAAGGGTCTCTGGTCGGTGGTTCACGCCCCAATGGCCAATAGACTCGAAAGCAACACAAGACAAGCGAGTGCACAACTGCTGGAAATTTACAGCAAGTTGTGGTGTCGTTCAGAAGGCCCGTTTGAGTTCTTGGTTGGCTTTTAGCCTATGTCCTTGGACTAGACAGTGCCTAATTGAGTTAGGAAGGTCATGTTTTTGACCGTTCATCATTCGGATCATTTTTGAGGTCGTACGAGAATTTACGGTGCGACGTGCCAAATTGACTCTCGAAAGAACGTTTCAGGTTTTGGCCTCCGTTTCACACGAATTCGACCCTCATCATTTTAGGAGCATAATTTCAGTATGTTTAGCGTATTTTAATCATGACGTGATGACGGTTCAGTGTTGGTTCAGGTTGGTTCGGAGTCATGATTAAAATACGGAGTCGTTAAGAGTAATTGTCAAAATTTTCAAACTTTAGTGCATCATTCATCCAAGAAAAATCTATTGCATATTGTTATGGCATATTTAGGTCGCAGAGAGCCTGGGGACGATCCATTCCAGTTGGTAAAAAAAAAATTACAGGATTTTTCATTATGCCAGTTAAATTATATTACGTGCATAAAAACAGAAAATGATATTTTTAAGATTTATGCGATATGGCTTGTGGTTCATTCACTATGTGGGAGTGATATTTTATACGGTCGCCAGTGACCGCTCAGTTCAGTTTGGTACCATCCGGTCGCCAGTGACCGGTCGATCAGTTTCAGTTTCAGCCTCCCCGGTAGCCAGTTGCCGATCAGTTTCAGCTTAGTGTAGTGGCCACAGGCGTAAAACATAATCTCAACAGAAAATTTTACCAGTTATTTCAGTACAGGCTCCAAGGAACAAACATTTTTACTGTGATTATCAGTTCAGTTATGCACGTACTATAATTGCTCAGTACAGTTTATTTTCAGCATGAGTACAGATTATTTTCAGCATGCCTCATGACATGAAATTTTATCCCATGCATGTTTTACTTCAGATTTTACTCGTTACCTGCGATATATGCATGCTGAGTCTTTAGGCTCACTATACTTGATTGTTGTAGGTACTAATGAGGCCAGGGCCGAGGGCGGGGACCAGTGAGCTAGCTTGGGTCGGCAGTAGTGGCACCCGAGGACCTCAGTGCAGCAGTTGTTATTTTATTCCGCAAACAATTTTTATCAGTCGTGGATATTTTTAAATTGTGATTTTTGGCAAACTTTATTTTCTTCCGCTGCGATATTTTAAACATTGAACTGGATTTATCAGTTGATTTTATGAATGAGGTCATTTAAGTTCTTTAAAAAAGAAAATTTTTAATTTTCCGCCAATTTTCAAAGCAAGGAGTTTTAGGGCCTTCACATTGGCTGCCCCAAAGGCCTATAGCCATGGTTAGATCACTTCCCTAGCATGTCTAAGACGTGACTAAGTCTCCCTTTTGAGGCTTGGTCCATGGATGAATCGGTTTTTAATTAAAGGAACAAGAACAGCCCATCGGCCCATTTCCCCTACTGCATGTGTTGTTCGGTTTTCTGGTGTTGGTGTGGATCTTGGTTGGCTCTTTAGCCCTTATCCATGGTTCAAACCATACCCTAGGATTTTGGGAAGAGTCTCTGGTCGGTGGTTCAAGCCCCAATGACCGGTAGTCTCGAAAACGACACAAAGAAGCGAAGGCACATTTGCTGGAATTTCTGGACAGCAACTTGCTGCGTCGGTTCGGTGGCTCGTTCGAGTTCTTGGTTGGCTTTTAGCCTATGGAATTGGACTGGACAGTGCCCCATTGAGTTAGGAAGGTCATGTTTTTGACCGTTTGTGATTTGGATAATTTTTGAAGTCGTACGAGAATTTACGGTGCGATGTGCCAAATTGACTCTCGAAAGAGCGTTTCGTGTTTTGGCCTCCATTCACCTAGATTTCGGCCCTCACCATTTTAGGAGCATAAATTCATCATTTTAGGTGTATTTTAATCATGACTATACGATGTTTCAGTGTTGGTTCGGGTTGGTTCGGAGTCATGATTAAATACGATGTCGTTGGGCGATATTGCTTGTGGCCGTTTCACTATCATGGGAGCATCAGTTAAATCCGGTCGCCAGTTACCGGTCAGTTCAGTTAAATCCGGTCGTTAGTTACCGGTCATGGGAGCATTATTAAATCCAGTCGCCAGTTACCGGTCAGTTCAGTCCAGTGCAGGGGCCACTTGCGTAGACCATAATCTCAACAGAAAATTATTACACACTAGTTCAGTACAAGGCTCCAAGGAGCAACCATTTTACTATGATTTTCAGTTCAGTTATGCATGTATTATAATTGCTCCTTACATGTTATTTTCACGATATGCATCATTACATGTTATTTTCATCCCATGCAAATTTACTATATTATTTACTCGTTATTTAAGATATATGCATGCTGAGTCTTTAGGCTCACTAGACTTGATTGTTGTAGGTACTGATGAGGTCGGGGCCGAGGGCGGGGACCAGTGAGCTAGTTTTGGTCGGCAGTAGTGGCACCCGAGGACCTCATTTTCAGCACTTACGATTTTTATGCTCAAACATTTTATCTCTTGTTGAATTATTTTAAATTGTTACTTTGCAAAACTTTAAATTCTTCCGCTGATATTTTAAACATTTAACATTTTTTTTATCAGTTTATCTATGAATGAGATTTTTTAATTATTTAAAAAAAAAATTTAATTTTCCGCAAATTTTCAAGCACGGATTTACGGGCCTTTACAATTTCAATTCAAGCTTTTTCTTCCAAAGCTTACGCACGCACACACAAGGAATTGGAGAGGAAAAACATCGAAAGTTGCTAGAGTTTTTCAAGCCGTCGTTCCCTCGTCGTCATTCTTCAATCGTCAACGAATAATCATGTGTTATATACGCAAAGGCACGCATAATTCTTTCCTTCAAACATCATCACACCATAATATGTGTTTATGTATGAATTGTATGGAAAAACAAGTGACACTTTGAATTATTTTCGTTTTTATGCAACCCATGAAATTTCAAGCATGATTTTGATTCAAACTTGTGTTGTTTACATGTATAAAGGGGCTTCCATGATTAGGGGAATTATAGGGGATGTTTTTACACGAGTTAGGGAGTTCTAAGTCACCCCAAACACGCTGTGCAAGCTGGAATCAACTTCCTGTCATGGGGGTTCTAGGGCTCGGTTTAAGGGAGATGGTGGCTGGGCTTGGTTTCGGTTGGGACCAAGGCTTGGCTAAGGGTGTGTATGAATCATAGATGGAGTCCTAGCCACGCTAGGACTCGAACACCAGGGGCTGGGAGGAGTCCTAGCAAGCTAGGACTCCCACCCGAGAGCTTCAAAGATTAGCGCTCATGGTTCAGCGGCTTGTGCAGGGTAGATGGCTTGGTCTGGGGACTTCAATCTGGGCTAGGGTGAGTCGTTAGGGTCATAGGAGGGTGCTTGGAGGGCTGGTTCAGGGGTTGTCTCTGTGGGTTAGGTCCTAGGCGCACAACAAGATTCCTTGTCATAAAGGAGTTCTCGGCCATGCAAGAGCTGGGGTTGGGGGCTTCGGTTTCTGTGGCTGGGGTCAAGTCCGTGGGTTCCAAGGGTCCAGGAGGATTTCCAGAGGCGTTGGTGAGGGTTTGGTCTAGCATGGTTTGAGGGTGGCTCGTGAAAATCGGACCATGGCTCGAGGCTAACTTTTATGGGTCAAGATAGGGTTTTCTTTGAGCAAATTAATCGAAACACGGATCACGGGGATCGAGTCATGGTTCACGAGGGTGAAAATAATATAAAGAGTCTAAGTTATGAATTTAGGAATTTTATATTAAATTTGAAATTTTTCGGGATTAAAACGCCTTTAAAACGACTAATTACAAATTAATTAAAAAGCCTAGTATTTAAGCTAAATAAAATTAGAGAATTTTAATTTAGGCTTAAATAATTATTTGGGACATGTTAGAGTCAATGAAATTAAGAAAAAGTCAAATTCGTGAAATTTTACGTCTAGGGGTAAAACAGTAATTTTACACTTAAAATTAGTAAACATCATGGCGGTATCCTGAATGTTGTTTTATATGCTAATATGATTATTTCAAATGTTTATGAATTTTTATATGTTAAATTATGATTTTTAAATGTTCATGGATTTTTATGGTTTAATTATGGACATTTAAAATATATGTTGCATGCTTGGTTTAAAAGAAAAACGATATTATATGCATGTTTTTATTAAGTGATGTAAATACAAAATGTTGAAGGACGTGAAGGGATTGTGATTAATACGATGATATGTTGGAGATATCGTGAGGGTTATGGTCCAAGTGGGAGCTCGACGATTGTGTTTCCTTGGAAACAGATACAAATACGTTAATATGTTAATACGTTGGCCAAGGCCCAGTTGACCGGTGAGAGTGTTGCAGTTGTCCCCGCTGCCCAGTACTGTGATTTTTATATATTGATCTATCGCCCAATACGAATACAAATACGAGTCACAATCACGATCTGAATTCAACAAACACGAATATGGATATGCATATGTTAATATGAATATGTTTAGGAAAATGTTTATGTTTAAAGTTATGCATTATTATGAAAATATTATTTTAAGTACAAGTATTTTTCACTGTTGTATGTGATCTGTATAAGTATTATTTGTTATCAAGAATATGATGTGTTGAGTCTTTAGACTCACTAGGTGTGATTAATGCAGGTGATTACAATAATAATGTTATGGGAGGACTTAATGGTTGACCTGACTGGACCGAAGGTGCACATAACCCGAGGACCAGCTTCTACTTTTCCGCACTTATGATTTACGTTAAAGATTTTCAAGACTATTTATTTATACTTTTGAGTGGTTTTTGAGAGATGATACTTTTAAAGTTTATTGCTTTTTAGGTTTGGTAAAATGTTTGACAATTTGTCTATTTCCTTTGATTTCAAATATTAGTTGGTTAATTTATTTTTAAATGGTGTCAAATTATTTTATATAATTTGTTTAAGGGTCGGCCGAATTATGAGAGTTAGAAAAAAAACATTCTAGTACTTTTTAAGCAAAACGAATAGCAGACGTTTCATATTTGATGATCTGAAAGCTTATGAGGTCGAACTAGGAACAAAGATTGACAGAAAACCATCAATATCTACAAGCAACAAATGCTCTTGCAGCAACAGAAGAGTCTCTTTCAAAATCTGTAGAACAACTAGGCAACGATGTCATGTCTCTTTTTCTGAAGAATTTTGGGAAGTTCATGAAGAAGAACCACAACAAATGTCAAGGATCCAACGGCAAGAATTCAACTACTGATGATCGATCGTGTTTTAGTTGTGAAAGAACATGCTATTTTATTGTTGAAGGTATCCGTTCAAAAAAATATGAAAAGAAAACTTTTGAGAAAAAAATATCCAAGGATGAAAAGAGAAGATCCAGAAAAGATGAGAAGTTATCCAAAAAGAAAAGACAACAAAAGGTGTTAATAGCTGAGGAAAGTAAGAGCAAGTGGACTGATTCAGATTCGGAAACCTCCATCTCAGATACTTCATCCAGAGAAAGTGATTGAGAATCAGTCCAATGTCTAATGGCTGATGATGATCCAGAAATCAACAATGATGCGGTATTTGACTGTAGCTTAGATTAGATTAATTTACATGAGATGATTTGATCACTGCACTAAATGATATGGTAATGGATTATAAAAGACTTTCGAAGACTCTAAGGTCTAGAAAATTTGAACTACGTAACTTGACTGAATGCAATCTAGGGTTTTGCTAAAATATGTGTTTAATTATTTTTAATCCATTAAATGCATGATCATGACATGAATAAGTGTTTTATATCATGGTTCATTAAGATTTCATTTACTAGGGCTTTTAGCAGTATTTTGCGCTCGAACGAGGAACGGAGACCGGGGATAATTAAGGAAAAATATTTTTAATAAATAATTATTTTTAATTATTTAATATATGATGTATATATGTGAGATTTTCGAAAATGGGCTTTTGTAGGGTATTTTTACTCATCGAGTTATATTTTAACTGGTATGCAAATTTTAGCAAGTCGGAGGACTTTTTGAAGGTTCGGGCAATATTTTCAAAAGCATATCTAAACAAAATATTTTACAGGAGTGTTTTTGGGTTTAATGGGACTATTTTAATACATAATGGGCTTAAAATCCTACTTAACCTCATTATTTTTAATTAAAGGCTCATTATACTAATTATATTATAATTAATCTATCTACCAAAACCCTAAACACCTTACCCCTCATTTCGGCCGCCCCCCTCCCCACCTTTGCCAGCAGATTTTTGAAAGTTCAACAGCTCCATACTCGAGCTTTTCTCAAGGTTTTCAAAGAAACTCTTCATCGTCCCTCCGGTGTCCGTTCTACGCGATCGTATCAAGGTTTTCGAGCGTAAATACGCAAAAGCACACCCTATACCTCGTTTTTCTCATCTTTCACATCAATATATGTTTATTTGTTTGTTTATGCATGAGAAATATTAGATCTATCATCTTGCATTGATTTTATACGCTTTTGACACGAAAAATTTGCATATACTCGACATGTTGCTAACGTTTTCTTTGCTTGTGTGTAAGGGGCTGCTAGATCTAGACTCCTAGGGGCTGTACACGTTGAGATCGAAGGTGACTAGGGCTGAGATCACATCAGATCATGTATAGAAAAGGGGGCCGATCGTGTAGAACCCGTAAATTTGACTACGTATAAGCCATGCATAATTCCTAGTATTTAAATTAAAATGATTTTTTTATTGCATGAGTAATTAAATTCTTTTCTTTAAATTTAATTATTTTATGCAGTAGTTTAGTTGCCATCTTTTCAGTTAATTAAGTGAGGCCGGACTGGAGTTGGAGTAAAGAGATAAATTTTAATATTAAGAAAACATTCTTAGAATTTATTTAAGATAATTAATGGGTTGATTTAATGTAAAAGAATGTGTAACGTCCCGAAAATCAAACTACTTATAAGCCATGCATAATTACTGTTATTTAAATTAAAATTATTTTTATGCATGAGTGTTTAAATTCATTCTTTTAAATTTATTGAGTCATGATTATTTATTTTTAAAAAAAATAGATGTTTAGTTTTATCTTTTCAAGATAAATACGCGAGGCCGGACCGGAGTTTAGAGATTAAATATAAGATTAATAATAAGAAAAATATTCCTAAATTTAAATTAATTCAAGTAATAATTTAATTTAAAGAAAAAGAATGTTTTAGGATTTATTAATTAATTAGAGCTAAGTTATTAAATAGGTACTTTAGGTTAATATTTAATTAAAGCTTAAATTAAAATATGTAAATAAATGGGGATGAATTTATCTAGGTATAATATATACTCAAGAAATTAAACATAGCATTTAAATACATAATTTTAGACTAAACAATACCATGCAAGATTTTATCCTAAATGAAATTGTTAATTCACTAGAATATATAATGGGGGTATTAAACCTTAAGCATTTAAAATATAAGACTTAAACAATATTATACCATGCCAAGAAGTAGTAATAAGTTTCGGTCAAATCCTTAAACAAATTCAAAAATTTTAGTGAACCTCATTCAAGTCACCTCAAATAGTCCTTTAAGGTAAATACAATTCCTCACCTTAAATTCAATAGTTATTAGTAAATTCAAAATACTATAATACACCTCATTACTACTCAACCCTTTTATGCTAGCAAATCCACGTGGGTATACATCAAGAATAAGAACAAGGATCGGCAGAAAAATGGGAATAAAAATGTGTTTCAAATTCCATCCAATTTCATCACTTGTAACTCTCAACTAAATGCACTTGAATACCCATTTAACACCTCTTGTAACCACCACATCCATTACATAACATTTACCCCATCCCTATGACCGAAATATCAAGAAGAAACCAGCTGCAGAAATCGTGAAAATCACAGCAGGAAACAAGACAAGATATCCAACTCCGTTCCGTCGCGTCATATTGTCGTTTTGAGCTGTTTTCTTCAAAACAAATTCCAGGCATGTATATATTATTCCTTTGCTTTGCAATCAAGTTATATTAGCTATGTTAAATCAGTATATGTTCATATATCAAGTGACACAACGCAATTTGACAGCAAAACATTTGAAAGAAAGCTGTACAGCTTTTCGTTTTTTTGATGGTGCTTCACGGCTACTATAATTTTGGTGGTTTCAGGAGTTGATTCTGTTCCAGGCTCTCAAGGCTGATTATAGGCATGATTTAGAGTATGTTAGGGTGTTTTTGGTGCATTTGTTTCAGTCCATACAGTCAAGAAAGAAGCAATGACAGCAACGTTCCTTCCTCAGCAGCAAATGAGTCACGGTTTTTGGGTTCTTTGAATGGTTAAGGTGTGTGTTCGAATCTTGGCTGTCCTAGGGGCTGTAGCCACGGTAAGAACTCTCCCTTAACAATTCTATGGTGTGACCAAATCGGTCTTTACCAGCTGATTCAAGGATCCATCAAATTTTACATCAGTAAACGCAAGAGTCACTCAGTTTCATTTTTTTTTGGTTCTGTGTGAGTATAGTTTCGGTTTTGAGGTGTTGTTTAGATTATGGTTGACTTCTAGCCCATAGCCATGGTTCATACAAAACTGCAACATGTCAAGATTGAGCCATGGTCGATCAAATGGCCCTTGGAACGAGACAATACAGTAAAATATTTCATTACAAGACACTCCATCACAAGGGGTGCTCTCGGCTGGTAGGATGTTGTTGTCCTAGGTGGTTACTTGGGTTGTGGTTGGTTTTTAGTCCTTAGCCATGGTTCAAGCCATACTTTAGGATGTTGTTAAAGGTCTCTGATCGGTGGTTCAAGCCCCAATGGCCAGGAGATTCATAAATTGAGCAAAACAAGCAAGCTGCTACTGCTGCACTTTTGAGAGCAACTTTGAGTCACGGTTTTTATGGTGGTTTGAGTTCTTGGTTGGCTTTTAGCCCATGGCCTTGAACTGGACACTACCTCAGTGAGTTAAGAAAGTCATGTTTTTGGCCGTTTGTGATTTGGTTGAGTTTAGAGGTCGTACGAGAATTTACGGTGAAAGGTGCCAAAATGACTCTCGAAAGGGTGTTTTATGTTTTTGGATTCCTTTCACATATTTTCGTGTTTTGCAATTCTTATGCGTATTTTTCAGTAAGTTTGGGTATTTTTAATCATGGTTAAACGTCGGCTTAGTAGTTGGTTCGGGTTGGTACGAAGTCATGGTTTAAAATTTAGGTTGTTGGTCCTAATCGTTTCGTTTGTGGTTTTATTGTCAAATTTAATTCAATATAATATTATTTGCATGTGTCACATATTAGAATTAAGTCGCAGCAATCCTGGGAGCGATACAACTCATCTGGTAAAATAAGGGTATAATTATATTAAGTGCATAAAATATAAAATGTTTATTTTTGAGATATATGCTATATGTCTTGTGGCCACCTTATGCTTATGGGTTTGGAAGTCGGTAGGCGCAACCGAGGACCTCTCCACCCGGTGACTTACGACCGGTTTATGATTACGTATGGGTACGGACATTCAGTCCAAGGGCTGTGATTGATCTTTACCGCCCAGTATCCTGTGGTTTAGTCTGATCAGGCGCTCACGTTATGTTATGAGCCACTTGCTTAGAAACATTATCTCTACCAGAAAATTATGATATGTTATGACAGAGCTCTATTGAGCAAAGCTTTTACGTATGATTTTTAGATATGCACGTAGTTATAATTATTCATGATACGATTTTCACCGTATGCTTTACAATACTTTATTTTTACGTTGCATGAGACTTTATGTTATATTTACTTGTTATTCACGATATATACATGTTGAGTCTTTAGACTCACTAGACTTGATTGTTGTAGGTACTGATGAGGTCGAGACGGAGGGCGTAGATCAGTGAGCTATCTTTGGGCAGCAGTAGTAAACACGAGGACCTCATGTTTTAGTTTATGCACTTTTCTTATGTTCAAACTCAGTTTTTATACATTGGATATTTTAAATTGTTTGAAATATTATGTCGACTTCCGCTGTTATTTTAAAATTTTAAATTATTTACATATTTATTTTATAAATGAGGCAAGTTATTTATTTATTTAGAAAATTTTTAATAATTCCGCTAAAATACGAATACGAAATACGGACCTCTACAGTTGGTATCAAAGCCTATGATCTTGTAAAGGGTTGTACTACTACTGCTCTCGAGAAGCTCATGAAGTCACGTCTTCGGTCTGTAAGTTTTACATTTACGCCTTTTATTTAAAGCATGAATTATTTTAACAGCATGTTTTCATGAAATGTTTTACGTTCAGATTTTAATTGTTCAGTGTTTATTTAAATAAATTATAATAATAAATTATGGAATTATGCATGTTGGGTACGTTTGGAATTGGACATGTCTAAGAATTCGAATATTGGGCTTTAGGAGATGTTGAAAATGATTTGACTATATTAATTTTTAGGTCAGTAGTGTTGATGTCCTCCTTATGGGTTATAAGTTAATCTTGAAAATTATGAATGCTTTTGAGTCTTGTAGAATTTCTAAGAAATTATTAATGGTTCTTGATTGCTAGTCGAGTAAATTTTGAGGATTTCATATAAGCAATAGCAATTCGAAGACTACGACAATCTTTAGGATTATGAATGTACAATTTGAGGATTTTAAGTATCTATGGAAATGTAAGATTAATTATGAGAATTTATTTAGGATACATGCTCTACCTAGTTAGATTTAAGGATGGAATTGTATGAATTGAGAATTTTAGGGACCTAATTGTAATAACTAATAATTTGAGGACATAAGTGAATAAAAAAATTCTAAGGGACTATTTTCGAATTTACCAAATGTTGGGGATTAAATTTCGAGTTCGAGAATCTAAAAGTTTAATGAGGTAAAGATGAAAAATTTTATGGGGACAATGATGCAAATTTCGAAGAGTTGTAGGGCCAAAATGTAAATTGGGAGAACTGTAAGGGTCAGGTTGCAATTTTCAAAATTTTAAGGATTAAATGCGAACTTTTGAGGAACACTTGGGATTTTAAGTATTTATAGAAATGTAAGACGTGTTACGGGAATTAATTTTGGGTATAATAAACTTAAGACTATTGAACCTTATGATACGGAAAATCTATAAAATGAAATTGAGAATACTGAGGACTCATGGGTAATTGTGGAATTTTCGAGATTTAGGAAAAAATTGGATGATATTCGAGGAAAGTAAGAATTAATTTTAAAATCTTAGGAAATTTGAGACCTTATCTATTAGTAAGTGAGAATTGAACGGTTTAAATGGTAGGAATTTTTGGTTATTTAGGCTCGAAGGATATTTAGAACATTTAGATATTTGGGTTATAATGTTATAATGAATGGTAATCAAGGACATTGTAGGATGAACCAATCTCGGGATTGAAAATTTAAGCATTTGTGAAATAATGTTGTGGCAAATTAAGAATTTTACATGTTGAGGATTTAAGGGAAAGTTGATCAGTTAGTTAAGTTCTAAGAGTAGACATTGAGATAACGAAGTTTTGGGAATTTAAGTTTGATGTGTCGTAAGTTTTAGTCATGATCTTAACAGTTAGGACTACACTTTTGTTGGAATTGATTTTTCTAGAAAGTTGGGGGTGTTTGATGGTTAGGTTAATCGATAGACGCATGTAAGAATTGAATTAGACACCTTATCTTGAGGAATTTTAGAAAGTCATTAAGAAACTTGGGACTAAACGGATATGTGCGCTGGAGTTATACTATCTAATATTATTTGGGTGGCATAAACTTAAATTTCAAGATTTATAAGATAGGTGTTCATACATAAAGTTTTGGGCGAAATAAAAACAAAAAGAGAATTAGAGACGTTCAACATAGAGTATCAATGAACTAACATTAAGATTTTAATTGAGTAAGAAATTCGAAATCTTTATATGAGAATTTTAGAACTCTATGAGGGATATAAGCGAAGTTAAATTTTTTAGAGTAAGTTTATCGCTAACATGAGATAACTTATTAAGTTTTATACACTAGGATTCATTAAGCATTGATGATACTTAAGAATGCGGCATTTGTTTCAATGAGGAAAATCCAGAGTCTTAGGCCTCAACTATATGGTAATTGGGAAGATAATAGTTTAAACATATAATTGGGACTTGAAGGGCTTTAAAATATTGGTAGAAGGTCGATCTTGTATAATTGGGTTTTATGGGTTAACGTTATTCGAGATTTAAGATTTGCAACAATTTTGTAATTGAGATGTACTTGTAAATAGTTAAATTACGTAAGGTTGGTGTCGTAAGATAATGATTCGATTCAAGGATATTGGGCTAATATTATTATGGAGTTAAGATAAGGTTTAACTTTTAAGTGTATTGCCGATGATAGAAGTTGATCAGTAACCTTTTATGCTAAGAGTCTTTAAGTTGAACTGCGTAAGTACTAATGTAATAGGTCGTTGAACATTACTGGTATAGTATAAGGAAGGTAAGATATGATAAATTTGAACCACCAATTCTAATATTGGGACCGGTGAGAAAGTCATAATTCGAGGTCATAGTAAAGTAAAGCTAAGCTACCATAAGTCGTTTTAAGTTGCGATTTGCAAACGAGATTTTTGGTAGGCAATCTAATTAGGATTGAAGAAACGTAAAGACAGCCTAGGACTTAATTTTTATCAGAGTAGCGCAACGGTAGCGTGGATTGCTGGGATAATAGAAATAAGAATATAAACTTTTTGATTATCAAGGATAAGCAAATTTCGAGGACGAAATTCAATTTAAGGGGGGTAGATTGTAACGTCCCGACAATCAGACTACGTATAAGCCATGCATAATTACTGTTATTTAAATTAAAATGATTTTTATGCATGAGAGTTTAAATTCATTCTTTTAAATTTATTGAGTCATGATTATTTATTTTTTAAAAAAATAGATGTTTAGTTTTATTTTTTCAAGATGAATACGCGAGGCCGGACCAGAGTTTGGAGATTAATAATAAGAAAAATATTCCTAAATTTAAATTAAGTCAAGGAATAATTTAATTTAAAGAAAAAGAATGTTTTAGGATTTATTAATTAATTAGAGCTAAGTTATTAAATAAGTACTTTAGGTTAATATTTAATTAAAGCTTAAATTAAAATATGTAAATAAATGGGGTTGAATTTATCTAGGTATAATATATACTCAAGAAATTAAACATAGCATTTAAATACTTAATTTTAGACTAAACAATAACATGCAAGATTTTATCCTAAATGAAATTGTTAATTCACTAGAATATATAATGGGAGGTATTAAACCTTAAGCATTTAAAATATAAGACTTAAACAATATTATACCATGCAAAGAAGTAGTAATAAGTTTCGGTCAACTCCTTAAACAAATTCAAAAAATTTAGTGAACCTCATTCAAGTCACCTCAAATAGCCTTTAAGGTAAATACAATTCCTCACCTTAAATTCAATAGTTATTAGTAAATTCAAAATACTATAATACACCTCATTACTACTCAACCCTTTTATGTTAGCAAATCCACGTGGGTATACAGCAAGAATAAGAACAAGGATCGGCAGAAAAATGGGAATAAAAATGTGTTTCAAATTCCATCCTTATCATCACTTGTAACTTTCAACTAAATGCACTTGAATACCCATTTAACACCTCTTGTAACCACCACATCCATTACATAACATTTCCCCGATCCCTATGACCGAAATATCAAGAAGAAACCAGCTGCAAAAATCGTGAAAATCACAGCAGGAAACAAGACAAGATATCCAACTCGGTTCTGTCGCGTCGTATTGTCGTTTTGAGTTGTTTTCTTCAAAACAAATTCCAGGCATGTATATATTATTCCTTTGCTCTGCAATCAAGTTATATTAGCTATTTTAAATCAGTATATGTTCATATATCAAGTGACACAACGCAATTTGACAGCAAAACATTTGAAAGAAAGCTGTACAGCTTTTCGTTTTTGTGATGGTGCTTCACGGCTACTGTAATTTTGGTGGTTTCAGGCGTTGCTTCGGTTCGAGGCTCTCAAGGCTGATTATAGGCATGATTTAGAGTATGTTAGGGTGTTTTTGGTGCATTTGTTTCTAGCCCATAGCCATGGTTCATACAAAACTGCAACATGTCAAGATTGAGCCATGGTCGATCAAATGGCCCTTGGAACGAGACAATACAGTAAAATATTTCATTACAAGACACTCCATCACAAGGGGTGCTCTCGGCTGGTAGGCTGTTGTTGTCCTAGGTGGTTACTTGGGTTGTGGTTGGTTTTTAGCCATTAGCCATGGTTCAAGCCATACTTTAGGATGTTGGTAAAGGTCTCTGATCGGTGGTTCAAGCCCCAATGGCCAGGAGATTCATAAATGAGCAAAACAAGCAAGCTGCTACTGCTGCACTTTTGACAGCAACTTTGAGTCATGGTTTTGATGGTGGTTTGAGTTCTTGGTTGGCTTTTAGCCCATGGACTTGGACTAGACACTACCTCAATGAGTTAGGAAAGTCATGTTTTTGGCCGTTCGTGATTTGGTCGAATTTAGAGGTCGTACGAGAATTTACGGTGAAAGGTGCCAAAATGACTCTCAAAATGGTGTTTTATGTTGTCGGATTCCTTTCACCTATTTTCGTGTTTTGCAATTCTTATGCGTATTTTTCAGTAAGTTTGGGTAATTTTTAATCATTGTTAAACGTCGTCTTAGTGTTGGTTCGGGTTGGTACGAAGCCATGGTTGAAAAGTTAGGTTGTTGGTCCTAATCGTTTCGTTTGTGGTTTTATTGTCAATTTTAATTCAATATAATATTATTTGCATGTGTCACATATTAAAATTAAGTCGCAGCAAGCTTGGAAGCGATACAACTCATCTAGGTAAAATAAGGGTATAATTATATTAAGTGCATAAAATATAAAATGTTTATTTTTAAGATATATGCTATATGTCTTGTGGCCACCTAATGCTTATGGGTTTGGAAGTCGGTAGGCGCAACCGAGGACCTCTCCACCCGGTGACTTACGACCGGTTTATGATTATGTATGGGTACGGACATCCAGTCCAAGGGCTGTGATTGATCTTTACCGCCCAGTATACTGTGGTTTAGTCTGATCAGGTGCTCACGTTATGTTATGAGCCACTTGCTTAGAAACATTATCTCTACCAGAAAATTATGATATGTTATGACAGAGCTCTATTGAGCAAAGCTTTTACGTATGATTTTCAGATGTGCATGTAGTTATAATTATTCATGATACGATTTTCACCGTACGCTTTACGATACTTTATTTTTACGTTGCATGCGACTTTATGTTATATTTACTTGTTATTCACGATATATACATGTTGAGTCTTTAGACTCACTAGATTTGATTGTTTTAGGTACTGATGAGGTCGAGACGGAGGGTGTAGATCAGTGAGCTATCTTGGGGCAGCAGTAGTAAACCCGAGAACCTCATGTTTTAGTTTATGCATTTTTCTTATGTTCAAACTCAGTTTTTATACATTTGATATTTTAAATTGTTGTTTGAAATATTATGTTGACTTCCGCTGTTATTTTAAAATTTTAAATTATTTACATATTTATTTTATAAATGAGGCAAGTTATTTTTTATTTAGAAAATTTTTAATAATTCCGCTAAAGTACGAATACGAAATACGGGCCTCTATAGAATGTTTAAGGAATTATTTAAATAATTTGATATAAGTAGTAAATATAGTTCAATAATTAATTTCTTAATTCCCTAAAATATTTAATGGGTAGATAAAACACTAGAGATTTAAAATTCAATAATTAAGAAATATTTTCCCTCTATTTTACTTAAGATTTTCGGCCCCCCTCTTTATTTAATTTAAAAATAGTTCTCAATCCAATTATTTAATATCTTTCCTTATCCATTTTCTTGGGAGATAATTATATCACACTTAATCTTCAATAATTAATATTTAAGCAATTTCCCTACCCTACTTTATTTATAAAAATCGGCCATCACCTTTAATTAATTTAAAAATATTTGTCAACCTATTTCTTTAAAATCTTTCCTTACCTTTTCTTGCTAGATACTTCCCTAAAAAATTATTCTCCACTAATTAATATTTAAGCAATATTCTCCCTTATTTTGCAAGATCAAAAATCGGCCCCTCCTTTAATTTTGAAAGATTTTTATTAGTTGGACAATTCATTTCTTAATTATCTTTCCCTTAATCTTTTCTATGTAGATGTTCTCCCCACTTTTAAATCACTATCAAATAATTAATTAAGTTATTTTCTCCCTTGTACCTAGACTCAAATTCGACCCAATGCACCCTCTTGTATCCCTAAAATCCTTTGATATCATTCTATTTTCCTTATATCTCAAACTAGAAGATAGAAAGATTATTCTCTCCATTTATCTTGCAAATTTTCCTTTTATTCTCCCTAGCCTTTCTCCCTCTCCATTATTTCGAAACTTTCAGTGTATTTTTGAGAGAAAATCGTGAGGTTCTAAGGGGAAAAGCAAGAGGAAAACCGGGAGAAAAATTAGAGAGAAAGTCGAGAGAAACAAGTGAGAAGCGAAGCGCTCCGCCTCCTCCGTGCCGCGTCGTTGTGTTTCAATTGTTTTTCATTCAAAACAATTTCAGGCATGTATATGTCTTTATTTTCTCTTCAATAAAGTCGTATTATGATTTTTAAACATTGCATGATCATGATTTCCCAACAAAAAACCGAAAATGGACAGCAACTTTCGTAAAAGAATTCTGCACGGTTTTTCTCCATTTCATGCTTCATGGTTTGGCTGATTTTGGTTGTTTGAGGTATTGGCTCGATCCTAGGATCCCAAGGCTGCATCTAGACATGTACTAGGACATGTTAGGACCACGTTCGTCCATTGGTTCAAGCCCCATGCAAGCCGAAATCCAGAAGTGACAGCAACTTCCCCTTAAGTGTCATATTGTGTTCGATTTTTTTGAGTTTGCTCTCCAAAGAGGAGGTTTCTGATCTTGGCTGCCCTAGGGGCCTATAGCCATGGTTAGAACATCTCATCAACATGTCTAAGATGACCCAGTCACCCTTTTGAGGCTTGGTCCACGTTGGAATTGGTTTTTAAATCAAAACACAAGAACAGCCCCTCGGCCCCTTCCCCTTACTGCATGTGATGTTTCGATTTTGTGGTGTGGTGTGAATCTTGGTTGGTCTATGGCCCATGGCCACGGTTCATACCATGCCCATTGATGTCTAGATCATGCCACGGCCAACCAAATGGCCACTGGAATGATCCATGACAACAAACGACAGCAAAGCCCCACGCACGCAAGGGTGCTTCTCGGGTGGGAGTCCCGGTGATTAAGGGTATGGCTCGAATTGTGGCTGGCTTAGGGCCCTTAGCCATGGTTCGAACCATTCCTTAGGGTGTTGGTAAGAGGTTCTGGTCGGTGGTTCAAGCTCCAATGGTCATTAGCCTCGCAAACGACTGCAAGGAAACCAAAGCGTTGTTGCTGTAATTTTTACAGCAAGTGTGCTGTGGTTCAGAGGTGAATTTCGGGTTCTTTGTTGGCTTTTAGCCAATGTTCTTGGATTGGACAGTACTTCATCAAGTTAGGAAGGCCATGTTTATGGCCGTTCGTGATTCGGTTAAGTTAAGAGGTCGTAAAAGAATTTACGGTGCAATGTGCCAAAGTGACTCTTGAAAGAGCGTTTCATATTTTTGGCCTCCATTCACTAAAATTCGAAGTACTGAAATTTTAGGAGCATTATTTCATCATTTTAGGTGTATTTTAATCATGACTAAATGATGGTTCGGTGTTGGTTCGGGTTGGTACGGAGTCACGATTAAATACGAAGTTATTGGGCGTAATTGTCTCGTTTTTGAGTTCAATTACAAAGTTTGGTCAAGTTAGATTATTGCATATTTTTCATGTTAAGTTAGGTCGCAGCGAGCCTGGGAACGATCCAACCCAATTGGTAAAATTTATACAGGATATTTAATTACGCCATTCAATTATATTACGTGCATAAAATGTAAAATATTCATTTTTGAGATTTATGTGATATTTCTTGTGGCCAATGTACTTCATGGGATAGCAGCTTATCATGGGATTATTACTTCGTGGGATTATTACTTCACCCGGTGGTCACTTACCGGTCATGTTATTTATTGGTACGGATATCCAGTCCAAGGGCTGTGATAATCTCTACCGCCTAGTATACTGTGGTTTAGTCTGATCAGACGATTCAGTTCAGTTCAGTTAATGGGCTACTTGCGTTGAACATAATCTCAACATAAAATTTAAGACATGCTATTTTATGACAGGGCTCCAAGGAGCAAACATTTTCACTTATGATTTTCAGTTCAGTTATGCACGTATTATAATTAATCATGACACGATATTTTACGTTATGCCTCATGACTTGATATTTTCACTTGCATGCGATTTTTTTTTATTTTTTTACTTGTTATTTACGATATATGCATGCTAAGTCTTTAGACTCACTAGACTTGATTGTTGTAGGTACTGATGATGTCGGGATCGAGGGCGGGGACCAGTGAGCTAGCTTGGGTCGGCAGTAGTGGAACCCGAGGACCTCATTTTTCAGCACTTATTATTTTTCCGAACTCAGTTTTATCTGTGGATGAATTGTTTTAAATTGTTACTTTGCAAACATTAAATTCTTCTGCTGCTATTTTGAATATTAAACTTTTATTTATCAGTTTATCTTATGAATGAGACATTTTAATTATTTTAAATTTTTTTTTAATTTTCCGTAAATTTTCAAATACAAATTTAGAGGCCTTTACAGGTTGTATCAGAGCCTATGTTCTTGTAAAGGGTTGTACTACTACTGACCACGAGAAGCTCACGAAGTCACGTCTTCGGTTTGTAAGTTTTACATTTCAACATTTTATATAAAGCATGAATTATTTTACAGCATGTTTTCATGAAATGTTTTTACGTTAAGATTTTAACTATTCAATCTTTATTTAAACTTAAAATAAATTATGGAATTATGCATGTTAGTTACGTATGGGTTATATATGGAACAGTATGCCCCCTAGACGCCTTGTTGGACGTCCGAGAGGTGATGATGAGCGCTGTCATGAGGACGGTGAGGATCAGAGACGAGAGGGGAACAGACCTCCACGCCCTCCACCTGATATGAATGCCCAGATGCTAGCTAGGATGAATAGGTTCTTCGCAAAGTTTGCGGGTAACAATGCCGCGGTGGCAGCTAGGCCGACAGAGCCCGAGGCTACTTACGAGAGATTCATGAAGATGCATCCTAAGGAGTTTTCAGGGACGACGGACCCCATGATTGCCGAGGGCTGGATCAAGTCCCTCGAGGTTATCTTCGAGTTTATGGAGCTTGGAGATGCAGATAGAGTACGCTGTGCCACCTACTTATTCGGAGGAGATGCCCGCTTATGGTGGAAAAGAGGTATTTTTCTCCAAGTATTTTACTGATGAGGTGCGTTCTCAATTGACCAGGGAGTTCGTGACCCTGAGGCAGGGAGAGCGGACTGTTACGGAGTTCATCCATAAATTTGAGAGGGGCTGTCACTTTGTGCCCTTGATCGCGAATGATGCGGGTGCCAAGCTGAGGCACCTTCTAGATGGTTTACGGTCGATCTTGCACCGGGATGTTAGGGTGGCTGGCCCTACTAATTTTGAAGTTGATGTTTCTAGAGCTCTTGCTGCAGAGCAAGATCTGATCGACATAGAGAGGGATCTCTTAGGAAAGCGACCAGTTCAGGTACCACACCTCCCTCCTCCTCCTCCTCAGCAGCAGCACCAGAACAAGAGGCTTTATCATGGCCCGCCCAGAAACAGAGGATCACAGCAGCCACAGGGACGTGCAGTCCCGAGGACCACTGAGCACCCAGTCTGGCCTAGGTGTACGAGCCGCCATGCTAGAGCGTGTATGTACGGCTCCGGGAAATGTTATAAGTGTGGTAGCCCAGACCACTTGCTGCAGCAGTACCCTCAGAGAAATCTGCCTACTCAAAGCAGAGTTTTTGCCCTTCATGCGACAGAGACGAACCCAGATACTATGCTGATGACAGGTACATTTAAGCTTTAAATACTATTTGAATTTTAACGTTTTGGGAATCGAGATTAAGATTTTGAACTTAGAATTGCGATAGGATTGCATGCTCTACTCAGTATTATTTTGGAAATTTAAGTTAGAAGAACTTTGGCCTCTGCATGTCTATAAGATAGTTCTAGTAATTATTGGGTTCAACTTGACATTCCAACTTTCAGGGAGAATTTTTATAACGGGGTCAGCTACGAAAGCCCTGATAGATTCAGGGGCTACTCATTCCTTTATTTCGGAGACCTTTGCTAATTTTCTCAAGGTCACTACCGTTGGGCTAGATATAGCCTATTCAGTATTATTTCCTTCTGGCGAGACATTGCCTTCTCGGGTGGCATATCAGAGTTTGACATCAGCCTGGGGATGGACTGGCTATTGAGGAACAGAGTGTTGATAGACTTCCAGCGGAGATCTGTTCTAGTACGACCGCCTGGGATGGAGCAGTTTTTATTTGATCCAGACAGGTACTTTCCTTTACCGCGCATTATTCCTTGTGTCTAGGCTAGAAAGCTCATGCATAGACGGTGTCGGGCATTTTTAGCAACTTTTATATTTGTCCCCGAGGCACCCAGTCAGTCAGCCGCGGATGTTCCCATTGTTAGAGATTTCTTAGACGTTTTTCCTGAGGACGTCTCTGGTATGCCACCCGAGAAAGAGATGGAGTTTTCCATTGAGCTTATGCCAGGTACGGTTCCGATCTCAAAAGCACCGTACCGACTAGCACCGACAGAGATGGCAGAGCTGAAGAAGCAGATTCAGGAACTTCTTGACAAGGAGTTCATTCGCCCGAGTTTTTCTCCATGGGGCGCGCCAGTCTTATTTGTGAAGAAGAAGGACGGCTCTATGAGGCTTTGTATTGATTACCGGGAGTTGAACAGGTTTACCGTGAAGAACAAATGCCCACTTCCGAGGATTGAGGGTTTGTTTGACCAGTTGTAGGGAGCATCGATTTTCTCCAAGATTGATCTGCGTTCAGGTTAAAACCCGTTGAGGGTGAAGGACGCCGATGTTCTCAAGACAGCTTTCAGGACTCGTTATGGCCACTTCGAGTTCCTAGTGATGCCGTTCGGTCTGACGAATGCGCCAGCGATCTTCATGGATCTCATGAATCGCGTATTTCAGCCGTATCTTGATCAGTTTGTGATAGTGTTCATAGATGACATTCTCGTCTACTCCAAGAGTCAAGAGGATCACAGCAGACATCTGACCACAGTTTTGCAGACCATGCAGAAGCATAAGTTATTCGTTTAGTTCAGCAAATGCGAATTCTGGTTAGAGAAGGTGGCGTTCTTAGGCCACATTGTTTCTAGCAGCGGTATTGAGGTAGACCCAGCGAAAGTTGCAGCAGTCAGAGATTGGGTTGTGCCGCAGAATGCATCTGAGATCCGCAGTTTCCTCGGGCTAGCAGGATATTACCGGAAGTTTATTCAGGGATTCTTCTCTATCGCAGTTCCACTCACATCGTTGACAAAGAAGAATGTGAAGTTTGTGTGGAGCGATGAGTGTCAGAAGAGCTTCGATACTTTGAAGCAAGCTCTTATCTCAGCACCGGTGAGTTTGTTCTGTATACCGATGCTTCGAAGCTCGGTCTTGGCGCATTAATGCAGCATGGGAAGGTGAAAGCGTATGCTTCTCATTAGTTGAAAATCCATGAGAAGAACTACCGTACCCATCATCTAGAGTTGGCCGCCGTAGTTTTTGCCTTGAAGATTTGGAGGCATTATTTGTATGGAGAGAAGTGTCAGATCTTCACTGACCAAAAGAGCCTCAAGTACTTCTTTACGCAGAAAGAGCTGAATATGCGTCAGAGGCGTTGGTTGGAGCTAGTGAAGGATTACGACTGCGACATTAGCTACCACCCGGGTAAAGCTAATGTAGTTGCGGATACATTGAGCAGGAAAGTCGCAGTGATGGCACATGTAGCGATTTCGAGACCTCTTCAATCTGATATGCAGAGGTTTGAGCTAGAGACTTATCTTCGAGGTAGAGTTCCCCGTCTACCTACCTTGACTATTCAGTCTTCCCTTCTGTACCGTATTCGCAGTGGGCAGTTAGCAGATGAGCAGATGGCCAAGTGGAAGCAGAGAGACGAGGCCAAGGGCACTGTGTTGTATTCAGTCAGTGACGGTATTGTGAGATACCGAGACAGGATTTTGGTTCCTAGCAGTGATTCTATCCGAGCAGATATTCTATCAAAGGCCCACATGTCGCCGTACTCCATTCATCCTGAGAGTACGAAGATGTACAAAGATCTGCAGTTGTTGTATTGGTGTCCTGGAATGAAGAAGGTCATCAGACGTTTTGTATCCGAGTGTCTGACTTGTCAGCTTGTGAAAGCAGAGCATCAGAGACCAGCAGGTATGCTCAAGCCCCTTCCTATTCCCGAGTGGAAGTGGGAGAATGTTACCATGGACTTTGTGACCGGTTTTCCGAAATCAGCCAGAGGATCGAATGCCATATGGGTGATTGTTGATCGTCTTACCAAATCAGCGCACTTCTTGCCTATTAAGACAACTTTCACCATGATTCAGTATGCAGAGTTGTATATCCGGGAGATAGTCCGACTTCATGGTATTCAAGTTTCGATCGTATCTGACAGAGATCCTAGATTCACTTCCTCATTTTGGAAGAGTTTACATTCGACCATGGGTACGAAGTTGTTGTTTGGCACAGCTTTCCACCCACAGACAGATGGTCAGTCAGAGCAAGTCATTCAGATATTGGAGGACCTTCTCCGTGCTTGTGTTATTGAATTCTCAGGGAGTTGGGAGTCGAAGTTGCCGTTGGTAGAGTTCACCTATAACAACAGTTTCCAGTCTTCTATAGGTATGGCTCCGTATGAAGCATTGTATGGCCGTAAGTGCAGATCTCCTGTTCATTGAGATGAAGTAGGAGAGAGAGCAGAATTGTGTCTAGAGATTATTCAGCAGGCTGCCGATGTGGTAGTCAAGATCCACGACAGGATGAGGACTGCTCAGAGTACACAGAAAAGTTATGCAGATCAGCGAGGAGAGATCTAGAGTTCGCAGTCGACGACCTTGTCTTTGTGAAGATAGCACCTATGAAATGTGTTATGCGATTCGGGAAGAAAGGAAAGCTCAGTCCGAGATTTATTGGACCATTTGAGATCCTCGACAGGGTTGGGACGTTAGCTTATCGTGTTGCTCTTCCGCCGAATCTGGCCGGAGTACACAATGTGTTCCACGTCTCTATGCTGAGGAAGTACACGGCAAATCCTTCGCATGACCTGAATTTTGAACCATTGCAGCTCACTCCGAACATGTCTTATGAGGAGAGACCAATGCAGATTTTAGACAGACAGGAGAAGAAGCTTCGGAACAAGTTGGTTAAGCGAGTCAAAGTCAAATAGCTTAACCATTCAAAAGAGGAAGCTACGTGGGAGTCTGAGCCAGAGATGAGGAGTCGTTACCCTGAGTTATTCGGTAAGTTTTAATTTCGAGAACGGAATTTCTTTTAAGGGGGGAGAGTTGTAGAATTCGTAAATTTGACTACGTATAAGCCATGCATAATTCCTAGTTTTTAAATTAAAATGATTTTTTTATTGCATGAGTAATTAAATTCTTTTCTTTAAATTTAATTTTTTTATGCAGTAGTTTAGTTGCCATCTTTTCAGTTAATTAAGTGAGTCCGGACTGGAGTTGGAGTAAAGAGATAAATTTTAATATTAAGAAAACATTCTTAGAATTTATTTAAGATAATTAATGAGTTGATTTAATGTAAAAGAATGTTTAAGGAATTATTTAAATAATTTGAGATAAGTAGTAAATATAGTTCAATAATTAATTTCTTAATTCCATAAAATATTTAATGTGTTGATAAAACACTAGAGATTTAAAATTCAATAATTAAGAAATATATTCCCTCTATTTTACTTAAGATTTTCGGCCCCTCTCTTTATTTAATTTAAAAATAGTTGTCAATCCAATTATTTAATATCTTTCCTTATCCATTTTCTTGGGAGATAATTCTATCACACTTAATCTTCAATAATTAATATTTAAGCAATTTCCCTATCCTACTTTATTTATAAAAATCGGCCATCACCTTTAATTAATTTAAAAATATTTGTCAACATATTTCTTTAAAATCTTTCCTTACCTTTTCTTGCTAGATACTTCCCTAAAAAATTATTCTCCACTAATTAATATTTAAGCAATATTCTCCCTTATTTTGCAAGCTCAAAAATCGGCCCTTCCTTTAATTTTGAAAGATTTTTATTAGTTGGAAAATTCATTTCTTAATAATCTTTCCCTTAATCTTTTCTAGGTAGATATTCTCCCCACTTTTAAATCACTATCAAATAATTAATTAAGCTATTTTCTCCCTTGTACCTAGACTCAAATTCGACCCAATGCACCCTCTTGTATCCCTAAAATCCTTTGATATCATTTTATGTTCCTTATCTCTCAAACTAGAAGATAGAAAGATTATTCTATCCATTTATCTTGCAAATTTCCCTTTTATTCTCCCTAGCCTTTCTCCCTCTCCATTATTTCGAAACTTTCAGTGTATTTTTGAGAGAAAATCGTGAGGTTCTAAGGGGAAAAGCAAGAGGAAAACCGTGAGAAAAATTAGAGAGAAAGTCGAGAGAAACAAGTGAGAAGCGAAGCGCTCCGCCTCCTCCGTGTCGCGTCGTTGTGTTTCAATTGTTTTTCATTCAAAACAATTTCAGGCATGTATATGTTTTTATTTGCTCTTGAATCAAGTCGTATTATGATTTTTAAACATTGCATGATCATGATTTCCCAACCAAAAACCGAAAATGGACAGCAACTTTCGTAAAAGAATTCTGCACAGTTTTTCTCCATTTCATGCTTCACGGTTTGGCTGATTTTGGTTGTTTCAGGTGTTGGCTCGATCCTAGGCTCCCAAAACTGCATATAGACATGTACTAGGACATGTTAGGACCACGTTCGTCCATTGGTTCAAGCCCCATGCAAGCCGAAATCCAGAAGTGACAGCAACTTCCCCTTAAGTGTCATATTGTGTTCGATTTTTTTTAGTTTGTTGTCCAAAGATGAGTTTCTGATCTTGGCTGCCCTAGGGGCCTATAGCCATGGTTAGAACATCTCATCGACATGTATAAGACGACCAAGTTGCCCTTTTGAGGTTTGGTCCACGATGTAATCGGTTTTTAAATTAAAACACAAGATTAGCCCCTCGGCCCCTTCCCCTTACTGCGTGTGATGTTTCGATTTTGTGGTGTTGTGTGAATCTTGGTTGGTCTATGGCCCATGGCCATGGTTCATACCATGCCCCTTGATGTCTAGATCATGCCACGGTCAACCAAATGGCCACTGGAATGATCCATGACAACAAACGACAGCAAAGCCCCACGCACGCAAGGGTGCTTCTCGGGTGGGAGTCCCGGTGATTAAGGGTATGGCTCGAATTGTGGCTGGCTTAGGGCCCTTAGCCATGGTTCGAACCATTCCTTAGGGTGTTGGTAAGAGGTTCTGGTCAGTGGTTCAAGCCCCAATGGCCATTAGCCTCGCAAACGACGCAAGGAAACCAAAGCGCTGTTGCTGTAATTTTGACAGCAAGTGTGCTGCGGTTCAGAGGTGAATTTCGGGTTCTTTGTTGGCTTTTAGCCTATTTTCTTGGACTGTACAGTACCTCATCGAGTTAGGAAGGCCATGTTTTTGGACGTTCGTGATTCGGTTAAGTTTAGAGGTCGTACGAGAATTTACGGT
Organism: Primulina eburnea; assembly: GCF_022965805.1. Taxonomy (NCBI): domain Eukaryota; kingdom Viridiplantae; phylum Streptophyta; class Magnoliopsida; order Lamiales; family Gesneriaceae; genus Primulina; species Primulina eburnea. The sequence continues at coordinate 24,222,753 of NC_133106.1, read as the reverse complement.
GCAATGTGTCAAAGTGACTCTCGAAAGAGCGTTTCATATTTTTGGCCTCCATTCACTAAAATTCGAAGTACTGAAATTTTAGGAGCATTATTTCATCATTTTAGGTGTATTTTAATCATCACTAAATGATGGTTCGGTGTTGGTTCGGGTTGGTACGGAGTCACGATTAAATACGAAGTTATTGGACGTAATTGTCTCGTTTTTGAGTTCAATTACAAAGTTTGGTCAAGTTAGATTATTTGCTTATTTTTTCACGTTAAGTTAGGTCGCAGCGAACCTGGGAACGATCCAACCCAATTGGTAAAATTTATACAGGATATTTAATTACGCCATTCAATTATATTACGTGCATAAAATGTAAAATATTCATTTTTGAGATTTATGTGATATTGCTTGTGGCCAATGTACTTCATAGGATAGCAGCTTATCATGGGATTATTACCTCATGGGATTATTACTTCACCCGGTGGTCACTTACCGGTCATGTTATTTATTGGTACGAATATCCAGTCCAAGGGCTGTGATGATCTCTACCGCCCAGTATACTGTGGTTTAGTCTGATCAGACGATTCAGTTCAGTTCAGTTCATGGGCCACTTGCGTAGAACATAATCTCAACATAAAATTTTTGACATGCTATTTTATGACAGGGCTCCAAGGAGAAAATATTTTCACTTATGATTTTCAGTTCAGTTATGCACGTATTATAATTAATCATGACACGGTATTTTACGTTATGCCTCATGACTTGATATTTTCACTTGCATGCGATTTTATTATTTATTTACTTGTTATTTACGATATATGCATGCTGAGTCTTTAGACTCACTAGACTTGATTTTCGTAGGTACTGATGATGTCAAGATCGAGGGCGGGGACCAGTGAGCTAGCTTGGGTCGGCAGTAGTGGAACCCGAGGACCTCATTTTTCAGCACTTATTATTTTTCCGAACTCAGTTTTATCTATGGATGAATTGTTTTAAATTGTTACTTTGCAAACATTAAATTCTTCCGCTGCTATTTTGAATATTAAACTTTTATTTATCAGTTTATCTTATGAATGAGACATTTTAATTATTTAAAAAGAACATTTTTAATTTTCCGCAAAGTTTCAAATACGAATTTAGAGGCCTTTACAGATCAGTTGGGACGTGTGATGCATACATCGTCTAGATCAGGTGGAAAGGGAAGAAGAGCCGTGTATGGTTCGTTCCAGGTGCTTTTAGGTCATGAGTGGTCCGTGTTAGGGCTTGGTATGTGATAGAATAATTAGATTGTGGAGATACCAAGACAAAACCAGTAGATATTGAAACAGGTACAAAACCAGTAGATATTGAAACAGGTACAAAACCAGTAGATATTGAAATAGGTACAAAACCAGTAGATATTGAAACAGGTACAAAACCAGTAGATATTGGTATAGAACAAAACTAGTAAAACCAGTAGCAGCACTTATCAAGTACTGCTTAGAAAACCAGAACTAGAAGGACATAGAATTCGAAATCATGCATATCTCAAAGACTCTAAATATTACCGTTGATCTTTTTTTTAGAAGAAACGAGACACTAGCATTTATTGCTTCATTAAATGCCATTAAATGTTGTACGAGAACATTTAAGACGGATTACCATTTTTGGTATAAACTGAAACTGATTGCTTTAATGTATTTGCAGGGTCCATTTTCAGCAATTAGACTGAATCTCTGAAAAAGTCAAAAGAGCCGTTTAAACTTTTTGACGTTGGAAAAAGACTATATATATAGAGATGAAGAACTTTTAACTTACATCATCGAAAGAGATTGAAAAAGCATTGCAATCAAAAATATCATTCGAGCATCGCTAAGAACGTTCTGTTATCAAAAAGCTCAACACTGAAAAAGAAGCACACTCTTCATTGCAGATTTCTGATCATTGAGATCATATTGTGCTAGCTATTTTCAGCTATATCTTCTTCAGATATTCATTTCATAAATTTATTTATAGAAGAAGTTGTAACTGGAAAAGAGTCTTTTCCAGAATCTAAGGTTATTTTAGAACTTGAGTTGTTAAGCTAAGAGTTTCAAGCTACGGAAAAGCTCTGATCCAACTTGCCCATCTCTTTAGAGTTCTAATCCTAACTAGAGTCCTAATCTCTCTTTCAAACCCATCTTTCGAAAGCTGGCGGGGCTACCTCCATGCCTTTCAATCTTTCTTCGCTTAGAGTGTTGCTTGCCAAATGTCGTGTTTGTTGAGGACCGCGCATGAGAAAGAAACTTCAGAGCCTCCAAAAAAAAAGTTGTGATCGACACCATAAAAATGTGATCAAAGCCTGGGCCTGATAGGCGAAGGGTAAGTCCTGTTGAAGTGGGTGTGTACAACTACTGTAGTGTATTCACCAAAGTCTTTTAGTGATACCTTCTGAAAACAGAAGAAGGGGAGACGTAGAAGATTTATCTTCGAACTTCCAGAAACAACCCTTGTGTCATCTATTGCTTATCTGCTTTACTATTTTTCACCCACTAACCAACAGATCGTTTTCCGCACATTATCTTGTGATCTGCTGGTTCTTAACCTCGAACAAGACTTGCTAATATCCTTAACAGGAGTTAGCACATCTTAAGGAAGAATTTTATTGTTTGCCGTTGAGTTTATTCAACCCCCCCCTTCTAAACTCAACTCGATCCTCAACAAGTGGTATCAGAACAGTGTTATTCTTGTTCTGAAAAATATTTAACAGACATGGCTCAATTCAGCAAAGTTCCAATGTTCTCAAAAGAAGATTTCGACTGGAAAATAAGAATGCAAGCTCACCTTGCAGCTCAATATGATGACATATGGTATGTCATCACAGATGGTCCATTAAAAATCTTAAAGCCAAATCCAGCCATTGCCATCACCGAAGGAGCACCTCAAATGCTGGAGAAACCAAGATATGAATGGACAAGCGAGGACAAAAAGAAATCAAATCTTGACAATGTTGCGAAGGACATTCTGTATAAGACACTCGACAAAAATACCTTGAGCAAAATCAAGATGTGTCATACTGCCAAGGAAATCTGGGAAAAATTAATTCAGATCTGTGAAGGAAACGAAGAAACAAAGGAAAACAAACTGTCTGTAGCCATGCAGAAGTTTGAAAATATGAAGATGAAGGCTGGAGAAACCATGAATGAATTTGATGAACGATTCAGCAGCATCGTCAATGAACTGTCAGCTCTTGGGAAAGACTTTGGAAATAGAGAAATTGCATTGAAAGTAATGAGAGGACTACCCAGAGAATGGGACGTCAAAACAATGGCAATGAGAGCTTCCAAAGATCTAAACAAGTTAAAATTACATGACTTGTTCTCAGATTTAAAGGCATATGAGTTTGAACTTGAAGTTCGAGGTGGAGAAGAGACTCTAGCAAATCCACCAACCAAAGCCCTCGCAGCTACTGTTACAGCTGTCCCAAGTTCATCTTCTGCTACTGCCATAGAGAACACTTCTGAGAGAAATGCTGAACAAATAAGCAATGACGCAATGTCATTGTTTCTCAAAAAGTTCTCTAGGTTTATGAGAAAGAATCACAGAACAGTTTGAAACTCCCAATCGTAATTTCAAAAAGGAATCCTCATCTAATGACATGGCATGCTTTAACTGTGGAAAAGTTGGACACTTCATTGCTGACTAGTCCAAAACCAAGAAAGGATGATCAAAAGAAAAAGGGTGTCAAACGCAATGACAAAAAGACCAGAAGAGACAGAAAGGCAATGATTGCAGAAGAAAGTAAGTCCAAATGGGCAGATTCAATTTCTGAGTCTTCTGGTTCAGAAAGCCATTCAAGTGAAAGTGATGAAGATGAGATCAAATGTCTAATGGCAAATACTGATTCAACCTCGACATCTGTAGAGGTATTTGACTTTGACTCTGATGAATTTACACACACTGAGTTAGTCAAAGCATTACACGACATGGTAGAAGAGTATTCTAGACTTTCTCAATCATTCGAGGAAGTTAAAATTGAAAATCAGAACTTAAAAGATCAGAACAGTAAGTCAACTGGTCTGCATGCAGACAGCTGTAACGATCTACAAGTCGAGATGAGTAAATTAAAAACGGAGAATGAGAGAGTAAAAGCAGATTACCAGATGATGCTTTCTGAAAATCAGAAGTTATCACTACTGGTGAATGCTTGGAACAAGTCTTCTATTTCACTAGAAAAGATGCAAGAGTTACAAAAACAATCTGGAGACAGGAGTGGTCTTGGATTCTGTAACAATGAAGGCACTTCTGAAACGAATACTAAGCTAAAACTGGACATGTGCAAAGGGAAGTACATTCATTTTGTAAAATCCAGTGTGGTACAAAAACCAGAAATATCTACTGCTTCAGTTGAAAAGAATGTAAATCAGATGAACAAAAGAATGCATTATGGTCTGGGATATGTTGAACCTAAGGAAAGAGTTGACCAGGGTTCTAGAATCAGAAAAGGATTCAACTCAGGTAGACAACCTCCTATGAAGGTCAGAAACTACCAGTACTACAATTCTAGACCTGTTCAGAAGAGATACAGGCTGGACAACAGAAACAGAAGGGAAGAACAACATACTAAGATGCATAATATTAAAAATAACAAACTCTCTGTTGCACACACCTCCATGGATACCCGAAGTACGAAAATTGTACAAATATGGGTTCCAAAGGGACTAATAAGGATTGGACCCAAATAGATTGGGTACCAAATACTAAAACTTGTGTTTGCAGGAACAGGTAAAGAAAACCAAGATCAGTAGCTCAACATGGTACTTGGACAGCGGATGTTCAAGACATATGACTGGACAGAAAAGTCTGCTATCAGAAGTAGTAAGTTGTGCTGGACCAGAAATAACCTTTGGAGATAACTCAAAAGGTAGAACCGTGGGTAAGGGTAAGATTATCCATGGTAATATCACTATTAAGGATGTGCTACTAGTTGAAAATATTTGTTACAACTTGATCAGTATTAGTCAACTATGTGACAATGGATTTTCAATAGCATTTCAGAAGCATACTTGCATAGTTAAAAATGCTGATGATTCTATTGTCTTAACTGGAGTAAGAAAAGGCAACACCTATAAAATTTCTTGGAACATAGATCATATCTTTGTTCCTACTTGTTTGGTTGCATCTCTCAGTGATAAACACTGGTTATGGCACAAAAAATTGAATCATCTTAACTTCAAGTCTATTAATAATCTCAAAAAGCAGAACTTAGTTGATGGATTGCCTGACATAAAATTTGTTAAGAATCATGTATGTTCTGCATGTCAACTTGGTAAGCAAGCAAGATCTAGCTTCAAAAATAAAGGCAGCAAATCATCCTCAAGATGTTTAGAATTATTACACATGGATTTATTTGGTTCAATCCCCATCATGAGCCTAGGGGGAATGAAATACACCCTCGTGGTGGTTGATGATTTCTCGAGATTTTCTTGGGTAATTTTTCTTGCTGGAAAAGATTAAACCAGTAGCCTCTTAATCAAACTTCTAAAAAAGATCCAAAATGAAAAATCAGTTTCTGTCATAAAAATCAGAAGTGATCGAGGTACTGAATTTACTAACAAATCTCTTGAGATATATCTAGATGAACAAGGCATTCATCATGAATATTCAGCTGCCAGAACGCCTCAACAAAATGGAGTAGCTGAGAGGACAAACAGAACACTTAAATAAGCGGCTAGGACAAAATCTCACCCTCCATCTTTGGTGATTGGAAATCCAGCAGCTCCACTAAAGACCAGAAGACAGATGATAAATGAATACATGCATGCTGCCTTTATTTCTCAAGATGAGCCAAAGAAGATTGAAGACGCTCTTCTGGACCCCAGTTGGATAGAAGCTATGCAAGAAGAGCTGAATCAATTTGAGAGGAATAAAGTTTGGTTTCTAGTTCCTAGACCTTCCCATCAAGCAGTCATTGGAACTCGGTGGGTATTCAGAAACAAACTAAATGAGGAAGGAACAGTTGTAAGAAACAAAGCAAGACTGGTTGCACAAGGATTCAGACAAGAAGAAGGAATAGACTATGATGAAACCTTTGCACCAGTAGCCAGGCTCGAAGCTATCAGAATATTCTTAGCCTTTGCTGATTTCAAAAATTTTAAAGTATATCAAATGGATGTGAAGAGTGCTTTTCTCAACGGTCTACTACAAGAAGAATTCTATGTGGAACAGCCTCCAGGTTTTTCTAACCATTTATTACCAAATCATGTTTTTAAATTATACAAAGCATTGTATGGCCTGAAACAAACACCTAGAGCTTGGTACGATACACTGTCAAAATTTCTTACCCATCATGATTTCATTGTTGGTACTATAGATAAAACTTTGTTTACCTTAATTAAGAACAAACATTTATTGTTAGTTTAGATTTATGTTGAAGACATCATATTTGGGTCAGCTGACCCCAAATTATGTGCAAAGTTTGCTAAGCTAATGCAGGACCAGTTCGAGATGAGCATGATGGGAGAATTAACATTTTTCTTAGGACCCCAAATCAAGCAACTTGATACTGGACTCTTCATAAATCAAACTAAGTATACAAAGGAACTATTGAAAAAGTTCGGAATGGAAACATGTTCTGCTGCTTCCACTCCTATGAGTTCATCTACTAAACTTGATAAAGATGAAGGGGGAATTCCAGTAGAGGTAACTCAGTATCGTGGTTTGATAGGTTCATTATTATATCTCACTGCCAGTAGACCAGATATTATGTTTGCTGTTTGCATTTGTGCTATATTTCAATCAAACCCTAAACAGTCACATTACACTGCTGGTAAAAGAATCTTAAAATATCTGAAGGGTACTCAAAATGTAGGTCTCTGGTATCCCAAGGATTCGTCATTTAATCTTATTGGACATTCAGATGCTGATTATGCAGGATGTAAATTGGATAGAAAAAGCACAAGTGGTTTTTGTCAATTTCTTGGTGATAGGTTGATCTCCTGGTTTAGTAAAAAGTAGACTTCCATAGCCACATCCACTGCTGAAGCAGAATATCTTGCTGCTGGAAGCTGCTGCTCTCAAATACTTTGGATACAACAACAGCTTAAGGACTATGGAATTCAAGCCTCTGAATCACCTATATTTTGTGACAATACCAGTGCAATTGCTATATCGCATAATCCAGTACTTCATTCCAGAACTAAGCACATTGATATCAGACATCATTTCATTAGCGATCATGTGCAAAAGAAGAACATTCGTCTGGAACATGTTTCTACTGACCAGCAAGCAGCAGACATATTTACCAAACCCTTACCAGAGAATAAGTTCTCTTATTTCAGGAATACACTTGGATTGATAGATTTAACTTAATTACTTTGTTGATTTTATTGATTATCTTTCCTCTGTAGTTGTTCAAATATTAATCGGCAGAAGCAGTACAAAGGAGACAATCAGAAGACAATATGCAAAGTTCCTCTTAATAATAAAAGCGAGAGCGTACATCCTTAACTTCCTTCTTAATACGTTCTCTCCAAGAAGCCAACCAAGTGGTAAGCTCTCCAGTAGAGGTACGCAAGAACTCCTCTGAAAAAGCAATCTTTTTCAGAGTCCTTAGCTCTGTTAGAAGCATAAGGAGGTAGATGCCATCATCAGATAAGACATCTGCACTATTAGCACTATGGAGGCGTCGATAATGCTTCCGCATTGCTGCCAGTTGCTCAGTGGTACTCGTCTTCCCAGCTTCAAAGGCAGATAGAAGCTCATGTAGTTTGGTCCATGTGACAAGTGTCTTTTTCAGCACTTTATCTTCTATTGCTTGTTTCCTTGCAGCAGTTATCTCCTTCATAAACTCCTTAGCCAAATCAGGACTGCTATCGCTTGCCATCTTTCCTTAGAATGATTATCTAGCTTACCTACTTGATCCATATTTATTGATGACAGTCCAGGAATAATAATAAAAAAAAATATATGTAGCATACCATATCTAGCTTTCATCGATTTTGTTACCAAACATGGTCATTAAATGATTGCACTATTCTGGGAAAAGTCTTATTCTGACCCTCTGTGATTTTGTACCAGAAGCAGAAGACAGTCTGTCTTACTAACAAACCATTTTGTTTTATTTTTATTTTCAGTAGAAGCCATTATAAGTCTATATACCTTCTTCTGAAATTATTCCAGTATCTATCATTCATTCATTCTACTGATTTAACTTTTAGTTGCGTGCAGAAAGATATAAAGAAACAGCAAGTACTTCAACTGATATTTTATTAGAAATCTTTCCAGTACATTAAACAAAGCAAAAGTTACAGAAAATTCAAGACAATCGAACAACTTCTAAAATGCTGGGCTGAGCAAGCTTGTATCTGGTACTTGTCGCAAAGTACTTCAGCAAGAAAGGAAGTTCTTCTTCTTGAAGAACCTAGCAAGCTTGGGTCTTGTCAGCACTAATGTATATATATATATATACATTTCAGCATCATCAACCCCTCCAGCACTCTCTTATTGCATTAAAATGCGTCTGGAAGGGATTGATACTACATAAAGGGGAACAATCTTTCTGATTGTTGATATTACAACTCCAGGAGTTTGATCCAAAGATTATTATGAACAGAACGACTTCTTCTGATTTCATCTTCGCAGCAAGATGTCCTCTGCACATTCTTGCCTCGGCTTCTGGATCAGACATTTTTTTTCTTTCAAGCTTTCATGTACATTTAACCCTCTTTACTCCTTACAGGTATTTATAGTAACATTCAACGGCGATAAGGATCATGGTGACTGTTCAAAATCAACGGTTTAGATCAAAAGAAAGTCAAGGGTCGCCTGATGTTTAATGTTCATAATTACAGCATTAATTGAGGGGGAACATAATCATGGCATTTATCACAGAAACCGATTTGTCTTTTCGATAGAACAGTATACCTACCGAAAGTTGCTGAAGTGCTGCAATCTTTTTCAGCACCTTATCAACTTTCAGTAGACGTTATCATAAAACGACAAATCCACTTTTTCTCAGAAACCACCTTGGACAGCCCGCCAAATTATTTTTTAAAATATTTTGAAATGAGTAGAGTAACTGACACTCATGTTTTCTCTATCTACCAACCATAAACATATCGACACGTGTCCCTACGTTTACTGACGGCTGTACATATCCTTTGATAACTGATCATATTTCGTGTTCATTACGCCTTACGAACTCAGATCATTTCTCTTGCATCTACTGCTCTCTCGCATCTACTGCAAATTTATCTTTTTTCTGCTTCACATTTAGAAATGGTCGCAGCATACACTTTGAATGCTTATCAAGTAAACTTTGCATCTGCTTTAACTATTAAGGATGAAAATCTCGTTAACATGTTCAAATCACTAGAAAAGTCTGGGCTTCGAAAGTTCTTAGAATCGCCTGCTGTTATCTACAAATCTACTCTTCTTGATTTCTATGCTAGAGCAGAAGTTGTGGATGGAAAGATCAACTATACACAGGGGGATGCATCCATCTCCATCGATGCTGCACTTCTTGGTTCCACCTTCTTTCTGCCGTTTTCTGGACTTTCTGAGCTCTCGGACATCTCAAAGGAAGATATGTCCATTGCCTTGACAAGTTTTTCTGCTACTGAAGACGAACTATCTCCCTCCTGTCCCAAGAAGTTATTGAAAATTGAGTATCAAGTACTCGCTGATATTGTAGCCAAAGCATTGTTAGTCAAAGTTGGAACTTTTGACAAACTGACCAAAGAAAAGGTTCAAGTCATGGTGGCCATCACCTCTGAAAAGAAAGTAGATTGGGCTAGCTTTTTGTTTAAAATCATGAAGGATATGGTTGTTAGGAAAGGTACTGGATTTGCTGTGCAAATCAGTAAGATGTTGCAAGATGCTGGCTTTTCAAAAACAGCAGCAGAGGATGGTTCCTCTGTCACAATGACTGATGCTGATAGTGTGCTTGCCTTAAGGCCAAAACCAACGGTTGGTGAGTTTTTGGTTGTTAAGAAGGAGATTGGGGATTCTCAGGCTGAGATGCAAAAGAAAATCAAAAGAAAAAGAGTTCTGGTTTTGTCTGATTCTGACAAAACAATATCTGAAGAATTAGCAGCACCTACTCAACAAGCTTCACTGCCTCTTACACCATCCAAGAAGAAGCCTCGCACCACCATCCGCATCAAGAAAACAGCAGCTCTTGCTGAATTAGAAAGTGTCCCTCTTCGCCAAGTGTTTCCACAAGCTGTGTCATCCACCAAGGCCAAACCCACTTAATCAAGGCCTACAACTTCTCAAAGCTTCAGACCAACTTCTGGAGTGGTCATTCGAGAAACAGCTACTGGTTCTTCTGCTTTCAAACCAGTAGCTCCTACTGCTTCTGGAAAAAGGAAAGGTAAGATTACTGAATTGACTGACTCACCAGCGGTTCCTTCCACAATCCAAACAGCCATTGATCTTCATCTGGAGGGAATTCATAATTCAACCAGCGAAGATATGAAATTCTTTGACGATTGGCTTAAGGTACGAGTCTACCACCCTATTACGTTTTTGAAAACTAAGGGTGTCTACGCTCAAACAGTTGGAAATGAGAAAAAGGTTTTTACTGCTGCAAAGACAAAAAATGTGATCAAAGCCATCAATCGCCGAAGCTACATTGTGGATAACATCAAAAAGCAGAAGATGGCCACTGTTCTGACTTCTTTGAAGTCAAATTTTGACTCTCCTGGTCCTACTGCCTTTCTCGATCAGAATGTCATTAAAATTTTGTCCGAGCAGTTGTCTATTCTTACTGACCAAATCACTACCAAGGAAAAGGCTTTTTCTCAGCCTCCAGCATTCAATGTCAGCACCGTCCCCACCGCTTTGCAAAATCAGTCAGTTGAGGAACTGGCCAAGGCTTCTTCTGAAGTTAAGGTTTTTAGTACTCCTGCATCTCCAGAAGCTCCTACCAAATCTTCATCCCTTGTCTCTGTTCATGATCTGGCTTCGGTGGATGAAGTCATTGAATCAATTGTGCTAACTCAAGTAGCACAGGATGCTACACTACATGTTATTGCTGATCATCCTTCAGTTCAATCCATTCCAGAGCCTGCAACTGTATCTGCTACTGCTACTGCTACTGCCTCTTCATCTCTGCCATCACTTGAGCACTTTTCAGAAGCTCATCAAACTGAAATGGCAACTTTATTGCACACTTCACCATCTTTTATTGAGACGCAGACTATAACTGAACCTACTGCAGATGTGCATCAACCAGAAGAAAGGCCGACGAATCAATCTCCTCCTGCAGAAGGTCTTTCTGAAGAACCAGAACCTGTTCTTATTCCTCAAGCAGAAGATGCACCTTCTACTGCTATGACTATCCCTTTCCTCCAGTCTACTGAGCACATCGCTAGGACCGCAGATATCCAGCAACGCTTGCTCACACGTACTCCTTCACCAGCTGTGGAGTCTGTTGATTTAGAATTTCAGATTGACACTATACAAAGAGAGTTGCGAAATCTACATGATTTAGTCAAACGGATATCTTATGAAAATGCATCAGAATTCAGTGGCGCTCAGTCTTTCCGACAACGCATGTCAAAGGAAATTTATAAAACGTCGGAGTCTATGGCTAAAATGCATGCTGAAACAATTGTCTTTCGGCAAGCTATATCCAGAAGCTCCGGTCATATCATGACAACTCAATCTGACATGCTTGCTCGCCTCACTGAGCATGATGACCAGTTTCGCTCACTCTCCACCACCAGAGAATTGTTGGATGCCAAGATTGATTCGCAATCTCAAACTCTCACTGCTCTAAATGATCGAGTCTCTACTCAGACTCCATATCTGGAGATGTTGACAGATGGCATCCACATCTTATCTGGGCGGATGGATGATGTAATGCCCAGACTTTTGATTAATGTTTATGAAGTACTTGATAAGTATGTTATGAATAATGCATATAGAGGTCAGAAGTGGAAAATGAAGAAGTTCGGCATGAAAATGGAAATGTTATAAGGCATGATCGAAACCACACCGCTCCCGCGGTCTTGGAGCCACCGCACCCGCGGTGCTTGGCCAGTGAGTTGAGAAATTTTGTGGAATCAATACCGCACCCGCGGTGCATGCAGGGACCGCACCCGCGGTCATCATTTTTAGAAAATGGAATTGCTGCCGAGACACGAGCGCACCCGCGCTGTTGTTCACGCCGCACCCGCGGTGCTGCATGCGGAAGTGCCACCTTTGTTTGTGCTTATGACACATGGCATGTATATATATAGAGTCTCATGCTGATTCATTCTTCTCCATTTTTCAGTAGAGAGAACCGAGAGCTTCTTCCAAAATTCCTCAAGTTCTTCATGGCTTTAAATTGAGCTTGTACAAAATTCATCCATCCAAATTTTGAGATAAGTAGGGATTATCGATCCTTGCATCGTTGGCTACGAAAGGATGTAAGTATTGCTCATTTCCAGCATGTCTCGATATTTATGTGTTGGAGAAGTCATGATTTTATTGAAGGAATGTGTTCTTGATAGGGTGCACATTATAGAAATGCAATCGAATTTATTTTCGGTTATCGTATGCCATTATTTCGAAATTCCAGCCTATGTGTATGACGGTGTACCGATTTTGAAGTGATAATGAGATTATTTTGATGTTGATGAGATTATGATATTGTTATATGTTGAGATTGAGTTACCGGTATCAAAGAAATACGCCGTTATGCCGTCGATTGTTACCGAGATGGAGTATGATTAAGTATTGACTTGTGTAAGATTTTGATATGAGTTATGTCTTGATAGAGTGCATTGTTACATTATCATTTCAGACTAGATTTGACAGAGTGGCAGCTGATTCGAGAGTGTGACAGATTGTTCGACAAGAAAGGTATAATTCATGTGATCACGGGATTGCACAACTCGATTCAGATCTGATACGAGTTTCCCTAAATCACATACTAGATTATTATTGATTTACGATTTCAATTGTGCTTTGTTTATAGATTTATATTCAAGCCTGTGAGATAGGAATCATTGACAGATTTGTCAAACTAGACGTTCGGTGTATCGTCGCGTAGTTGCAGATTTTCTCTACGTGTAGACACTCGATACAGACCTGACCGGAGTCTAGGAATAAGATGTACCGTCACCCCGAGTGGCTGGGTAGGTGACAGACCGTCTTATTCACACCGGGATCCCTAGATTAGAAATGAATTGAGTCAAGAACTAGATGTGAATACAGATTTGTATTCCTTTGCATGTTTTGGATTTTAATTCATGTCATTTGATATATGCTATGCGTTGTTTATATGATGCATTACAATGCATGCATACATGTTTTATACTGGGATTTGTTCTCACCGGAGTTATCCGGCTGTTGTCGTGTCTGTATGTGTGCATGGCGACAGGTGGGACAGGATCAGGGTCACGCCGAGGAAGAGAGAGTTGATAGCGTGGTGATCTCGGGCATAGCAGATTTCCAGTAGTTTCTGTTTAGATTCGGACTACTTGTATTTGAGATTTGAACCCTAGTTGGATGTTTGTGCTAAACAGATTTGTATGTACGTTATGTTTGTGTATGATATGGAATTATGTTATGTGTTAGTTTACAATTGATTTAATGTAAAAGCGAAAATTTGACCCGTATTCATAATAACCATCCAATTAATCCCAGATAGATATGATTAAGAGCCCGGATCCCCACAACAGGTGGTATCAGAGCAGTAGGTTCTGTAGACTGAGATAGAATAGAATGAGCGGGGTAGATCGAGTCATCTTCCTTGCTTATATCATGCTAGCATATATTATGATTTATTGCTTTCCCTATTATATGTTGTTGTATTATCTGAATCGATTTACAGCATATATTTGTCAAGCCTGAATTAGAACCGATTCTCGATCAGAGTTTATGATCAGAGGAGGGCTGAGACAGATGATATTGATTGTGTACTAATCAGTTTGATAATCAGATTTATGCCGCCTAGACGTATACCACAGCCAGAGCAGGGTAGCACATCAGGTGCACAGATGGATGTTACCGCTACGCCGATGGAGACCTTATTGAAGAGGTTTCAGTCTTTGCATCCGCCTACCCTGAAGGGCACAGAGAGTGCAGTAGAGTGCGAGAGCTGGCTTGATGATATCGAGATGTTGTTTGAGTCTTTGGCATATACTGATGAGCGACATGTGAAATTGAGAGGGCATCAGATGCAAGAAGTTGCCAAGAGCTGGTGGTTGACTACGAAGAGAGCCTTGGAGCACCGAGGTATTGACATTACGTGGAAAGTCTTCAAGGATGAGTTCTATCAGCGCTTCTTCCCCGTCTCCTACCGAAAAGATAAAGGAGCTGAATTTGCGAATCTGAGACAGGGACAGTGGAACATCGAGGAGTATTTTGCTAAATTTTTTGCGTTGCTTCGATTTGCACCGCATGTGGCAGAGAACGACGAGGCAGTGGCCGATCAGTTCATCAACGGGCTGAATCTAGATGTCTTTACTTTGGTGAACACGGGACGGCCTAATACTTTTTCAGAGGCACTGAACAAAGCTAAGGGAGCAGAGGCCGGCCTGATCAGGCAGTGAGGCGCTTCTTACAGTGGTCAGGGGCAGAGACAGCCACAGCCTACTGATGTTCAGTTTCCACCACCTCCTCCTCGATTTGACAGTGGATCTAGTAACGGCAAGAAGGAATTTCTGAAGGCTAAAGGCAAGCAGTTTAAGAAATCCGGGAGCAGTTCATCGAGTTCGAGTGGATCTCGACAGAGAGGTCAGGGATCAGATTACAGTGGCGTATACTGTAGTTCGTGCGGAGGGCGACATGCCACGGAGCAGTGTCAAGGAGTTATGGGACGCTGCAACATCTGTAGGCAACAGGGACACTTCGCCAGAGTTTGTCCCCAGAGAGGTGCACAACGATTCCAGAGTGCCGGGTCATCAGCACCAGTGCCACAGATGGAGAGACAGGCATCCTCTGTACACTCCTTCCAGCCACCATCTACACAGACCCAGCAGAGACCCGGAGGTAGTCAGACTGTGAGTCAACCTCCCAGACAGCAGGCCCGTGTGTTTGCCTTGACAGAGGAGCAGGCCCAGGATGCGCCAGACGATGTGATCGCAGGTAACTGTTTTCTTTGCGGTTATCCTGCATATGTGTTGATTGACACAGGTGCATCTCATACATTCATATCTGAGCATTTTGCATTGAGACATTCATTTCCTGTCGAGTCTTTGTCGACTGTAGTGTCTATTTTTTCTCCTTTGGGGAGTGGTCTGATATCTGTGACTACTGTTAGACACTGCATGCTTCAGTTTGAAGGGCATGAGATTGATCTTGATTGTGTAGTACTTGGTTTAGCTGATTTTGATTGTATAGTTGGTATAGACATGTTAACCAAGTACAGGGCCACTGTAGATTATTTCCACAAGATTGTCAGATTCAGACCCGACATGACAGATGAGTGGAATTTCTACGGCAAGGGTTCCAGATATCGGATTCCCTTAGTATCTGCTCTGACTATGAGTAGATTGCTTCAGAGAGGAGCAGAGGGCTTTCTCGTATATTCAGTAGATCTACTGAAGTCGAGCCCAGCATTGGCAGATCTGCCAGTGGTTTGCGAGTTTGCAGATGTTTTTCCTGACGAGATTCCGGGGTTGCCTCCAGTTCGAGAGGTTGATTTTAGCATAGATCTGGTGCCAGGCAGTGTTTCTATTTCGAGAGCTCCGTATAGGATGGCACCGATAGAGCTGAAAGAGTTGAAAGCACAGTTGGAAGACCTTCTGTCCAAGGGATATATCAGACCCAGTGTATCTCCTTGGGGTGCTCCGGTGCTTTTTGTTAGAAATAAGGATGGTTCGATGCGATTGTGTATTGATTACAGACAGTTGAACAAGGCAACAGTGAAGAACAAGTATCCTTTGCCTCGCATCGATGATTTATTTGACCAATTACAGGGCTCATCTATTTATTCGAAGATTGATTTGAGATCCGGGTATCATCAGCTCAGAGTTAGAGATGTCGATATACCGAAGACTGCATTCCGAACCAGGTACGGACACTATGAGTTTGTTGTTATGCCTTTTGGTTTGACGAATGCGCCAGCGGTTTTTATGAGTTTGATGAACCGTATTTTTCAGAGCTATTTAGATGAGTTTGTTATTGTTTTCATTGACGACATTTTGGTATATTCGAAGAGTCTGACTGAGCATGCAGATCATTTGAGAGTTGTATTGCAGACTTTGAGAAAAGAGCAGTTGTATGCCAAATTGTCGAAGTGTGAATTCTGGTTGAGACAGGTTGTCTTCTTGGGGCATATTATATCTGGAGATGGTATTGCTGTAGATCCGAGTAAAGTTGAGGCTGTTATCAGTTGGCAGAGACCGACTTCAGTGCCTGAGATACGCAGTTTCATGGGTCTAGCAGGGTATTATCGTCGTTTTATCCGAGATTTCTCCAGTATAGCAAAGCCGATCACCCAGTTGACACAGAAGAATGCACCGTTTGTATGGTCAGAAGAGTGTGAGACCAGTTTTGTTGAGCTGAAGAAGAGGCTGACTAGTGCGCCTGTCTTGATGATTCCTTCAGGTTCAGGGGATTTCGTTGTATACTGTGATGCATCTCACAGAGGGTTAGGATGTGTTCTTATGCAGCGAGGGCATGTGATAGCATACGCCTCAAGACAGCTGAAGCCACACGAGAGTCGATATCCGATTCATGATCTTGAGTTGGCAGCGATCGTATTTGCACTGAAGATCTGGCGTCATTATCTGTATGGCGAGAAGTTTGAGATTTATTCAGATCACAAGAGCCTGAAGTACCTATTCTCTCAATCAGAGTTGAATATGCAACAGCGCAGATGGCTTGATCTACTGAAAGACTTTGATTGCGAGATCAAGTATTATCCAGGGAAGTCAAATGCAGCAGCAGACGCCTTGAGTCGAAAGGTATGCGCTATATCCTTGTCGACGATAGGTGTATCGAGTTTAGTAGAAGATTGTTGCTTGTCTGGATTGACATTTGATACAAAGAGTAGGCCGCTGCGACTTGCTGTGATTCAGATTGAGCCAGATTTGATTATGAGGATCAAGGAAGCGCAGAGAATCGATTCGAGTGTTCAGAGATCGATTGATATGGTCAGAGCTGGACATATATCAGAATATCAGGTCAGAGATTCTGTTCTGTATGTGAATAACCGTCTAGTGGTGCCAGATGTTTCAGATTTGAGACGACAGATTTTGTCAGAGGCACATTGTAGTCGGTTCAGCATTCATCCTGGAGGCAGGAAGATGTACAATGATTTGAAGACGCAATTCGGGTGGAAGCAGATGAAGACAGATATTGCAGAATTTGTGTCTAAATGTTTGAATTGCCAACAGGTGAAGGCAGAGAGGAAGAAGCCCGGAGGTTTACTTCAGAGTTTATCTATTCCTGAATGGAAATGGGACCATATTTCCATGGATTTCGTGGCGAAGTTACCTCGATCTTCCCGGGACTGTGATTCGATTTGGGTCATCATTGACAGATTGACCAAATCAGCTTGTTTT
The DNA here is from genome assembly GCF_022965805.1 of Primulina eburnea. Classification (NCBI taxonomy): domain Eukaryota; kingdom Viridiplantae; phylum Streptophyta; class Magnoliopsida; order Lamiales; family Gesneriaceae; genus Primulina; species Primulina eburnea. The sequence goes on along the minus strand of NC_133106.1, from coordinate 24,205,303 downwards.
ATTCCTTACAGAATGACCTACAGACATGATCAGATGGCGGAGATTTACGTCAGAGAGGTCTTCAGATTGCATGGTGTGCCGAAGTCTATCGTATCAGATCGTGATCCACGATTCACTTCTCACTTTTGGCAGAGTCTGCAGCAGGCTTTAGGTACGACTTTACACCTGAACACTGCTTATCATCCTCAGACAGACGGACAGTCAGAGCGAACTATCCAGACTTTAGAGGACATGCTGAGGGCTGTAGTACTAGACTTTAGTACTAGCTGGCAAGATTCATTGCCGTTGTGTGAGTTTTCATACAACAACAGCTATCAGACTAGCATTGAGATGGCACCGTTCGAAGCTTTGTATGGCAAGAAGTGCAGATCTCCTCTGTATTGGGATGATATTTCTGAGGTACCAAAGTTGGGGCCTGATATGATTCGAGATATGACTTGAGAAGATTGGCGATCAAGCTTATAGACTTGCTCTTCCTCCTTCATTATCTGGGATACATGACGTATTCCATGTATCGATGTTGCGTAGATATATGCCAGACAGTTCTCATGTCATTCAGCCTGACGAAGCCGAGTTAGATCAGACTTTGAGCTATGTTGAGCGACCGATACAGATTCTTGATCGGAAAGAGAAACAGCTCAGAACGAAGACTATTCCGCTAGTAAAGATTCAGTGGGATCGTCATGGCATCGAAGAAGCGACTTGGGAGACAGAGTCAGAGATGAGACAGAGGCATCCCGAGTTATTCATATGATGTGAGTTTTCTTTCAGTTCTGATTTCATTTCTTCCTTTACTATTGTTGATTAGTTGTTTGCGAGTTCGAGGACGAACTCATGGCTAAGAGGGGGAGAAATGTAATGCCCAGACTTTTGATTAATGTTTATGAAGTACTTGATAAGTATGTTATGAATAATGCATATAGAGGTCAGAAGTGGAAAATGAAGAAGTTCGGCATGAAAATGGAAATGTTATAAGGCATGATCGAAACCACACCGCTCCCGCGGTCTTGGAGCCACAGCACCCGCGGTGCATGGCCAGTGAGTTGAGAAATTTTGTGGAATCAATACCGCACCCGCGGTGCATGCAGGGACCGCACCCGCGGTCATCATTTTTAGAAAATGGAATTGCTGCCGAGACACGAGCGCACCCGCGTGCTGTTGTTCACGCCGCACCCGCGGTGCTGCATGCGGAAGTGCCACCTTTGTTTGTGCTTATGACACATGGCATGTATATATATAGAGTCTCATGCTGATTCATTCTTCTCCATTTTTCAGTAGAGAGAACCGAGAGCTTCTTCCAAAATTCCTCAAGTTCTTCATGGCTTTAAATTGAGCTTGTACAAAATTCATCCATCCAAATTTTGAGATAAGTAGGGATTATCGATCCTTGCATCGTTGGCTACGAAAGGATGTAAGTATTGTTCATTTCCAGCATGTCTCGATATTTATGTGTTGGAGAAGTCATGATTTTATTGAAGGAATGTGTTCTTGATAGGGTGCACATTATAGAAATGCAATCGGATTGATTTTCGGTTATCGTATGCCATTATTTCGAAATTCCAGCCTATGTGTATGACGGTGTACCGATTTTGAAGTGATAATGAGATTATTGTGATGTTGATGAGATTATGATATTGTTATATGTTGACATTGAGTTACCGGTATCAAAGAAATACGCCGTTATGCCGTCGATTGTTACCGAGATGGAGTATGATTAAGTATTGACTTGTGTAAGATTTTGATATGAGTTATGTCTTGATAGAGTGCATTGTTACATTATCATTTCAGACTAGATTTGACAGAGTGGCAGCTGATTCGAGAGTGTGACAGATTGTTCGACAAGAAAGGTATAATTCATGTGATCACGGGATTACACAACTCGATTCAGATCTGATACGAGTTTCCCTAAATCACATACTAGATTATTATTGATTTACGATTTCAATTGTGCTTTGTTTATAGATTTATATTCAAGCCTGTGAGATAGGAATCATTGACAGATTTGTCAAACTAGACGTTCGGTGTATCGTCGCGTAGTTGCAGATTTTCTCTACGTGTAGACACTCGATACAGACCTGACCGGAGTCTAGGAATAAGATGTACCGTCACCCCGAGTGGCTGGGTAGGTGACAGACCGTCTTATTCACACCGGGATCCCTAGATTAGAAATGAATTGAGTCAAGAACTAGATGTGAATACAGATTTGTATTCCTTTGCATGTTTTGGATTTTAATTCATGTCATTTGATATATGCTATGCGTTGTTTATATGATTCATTACAATGCATGCATACATGTTTTATACTGGGATTTGTTCTCACCGGAGTTATCCGGCTGTTGTCGTGTCTGTATGTGTGCATGGCGACAGGTGGGACAGGATCAGGGTCACGCCGAGGAAGAGAGAGTTGATAGCGTGGTGATCTCGGGCATAGCAGATTTCCAGTAGTTTCTGTTTAGATTCGGACTACTTGTATTTGAGATTTGAACCCTAGTTGGATGTTTGTACTAAACAGATTTGTATGTACGTTATGTTTGTGTATGATATGGAATTATGTTATGTGTTAGTTTACATTTGATTTAATGTAAAAGCGAAAATTTGACCCGTATTCATAATAACCATCCAATTAATCCCAGATAGATCTGATTAAGAGCCCGGATCCCCACAGATGAATTAATTGCTAAGGTCAATTCTGATGATGCCAAAAAGGGGGAAGAAGATAGAATGGGAGATAGGGGAGATAGGGCTGGAGCAAGCAGCAGCAGACCTCATTCAACTGGAAGGGATCAAAATCCAGATGAAACTACCTTCAGAGACATCGGAACAACTTAGTCTCATTTGTGTCCAAATTAACTAACATTTGTTTTTGATATCAACTGTGTTGTTATTTTTTTAACACAGAACATCTAGGTTTTGGCATCACCACAAAGGGTGAAATTGATAGAATAATTAGATTGTGGAGATACCAAAACAAAACCAGTAGATATTGAAACAGGTACAAAACCAGTAGATATTGAAATAGGTACAAAACCAGTAGATATTGAAACAGGTACAAAACCAGTAGATATTGGTATAGTACAAAACTAGTAAAACCAGTAGCAGCACTTATCAAGTACTGCTTAGAAAACCAGAACTAGAAGGACATAGAATTCGAAATCATGTATATCTCAAAGACTCTAAATATTACCGTTGATCTTTTTTTTAGAAGAAACGAGACACTAGCATTTATTGCTTCATTAAATGCCATTAAATGTTGTACGAGAACATTTCAGACGGATTACCATTTTTGGTATAAACTGAAACTGATTGCTTTAATGTATTTTGCAGGGTCCATTTTCAGCAATTAGAGTGAATCTCTGAAAAAGTCAAAAGAGCCGTTTAAACTTTTTGACGTTGGAAAAAGACTATATATAGAGATGAAGAACTTTTAACTTACATAATCGAAAGAGATTGAAAAAGCATTGCAATCAAAAATATCATTCGAGCATCGCTAAGAACGTTCTGTTATCAAAAAGCTCAACACTGAAAAAGCAGCACACTCTTCATTGCAGATTTCTGATCATTGAGATCATATTGTGCTAGCTATTTTCAGCTATATCTTCTTCAGATATTCATTTCATAAATTTATTTATAGAAGAAGTTGTAACTGGAAAAGAGTCTTTTCCAGAATCTAAGGTTATTTTAGAACTTGAGTTGTGAAGCTAAGAGTTTCAATAGGCGAAGGGTAAGTCCTGTTGAAGTGGGTGTGTACAACTACTATAGTGTATTCACCAAAGTCTTTTAGTGATACCTTCTGGAAACAGAAGAAGGGGAGACGTAGAAGATTTATCTTCGAACTTCCAGAAACAACCCTTGTGTCATCTACTGCTTATCTGCTTTACTATTTTTCACCCACTAACCAACAGATCGTTTTCCGCACATTATCTTGTGATCTGCTGGTTCTTAACCTCGAACAAGAATTGCTAATATCCTTAACAGGAGTTAGCACATCTTAAGGAAGAATTTTATTGTTTGCCGTTGAGTTTATTCAACCCCCCCTTCTAAACTCAACTCGATCCTCAACAGTATGGTCCTTGTTCGGCTGGTAGTGAGGCAAGGCATGGATCAAAGCAAGCTAGGTCAATTTTGTGGCTAGTTCGAGCACTTCTTGATGAACCAAGTGATCCGCATGCATGGAGTAGGGTTGGTCCAAGAGGGAGTCCACGACTTGATCTTGGTCTTAGGATAGTTGGTTAAGGGCTTGTCATGTTGGTTTTTAGACTAGGATCGAGATTTGGAGTTAGTGCATTGCTAGGGTTTCGGTGCATGAGTGCAAAAATTTTCAGCAAGGTGTCAGCGGCTTACGAGGGTCTTAATTGGTCTGACTTAGGTTGTTTAGGGACTGATTGGGTGTGAATAAGTCATGGTTTAAATTTGGGAAAGTTTTGTTAAGTTTCGGGTTGATTCGGGTTAAAACCGGAACCCTGGTTCAAGTTTTAAAACGAATCGTAAAAGTTACTGAATAGGCTCGAGTTACGTCTAAGAAATGGTTATAAATATATTTTGAGGTGTTTTAGTAAGTCTTCAGTTCTAATTACCAATTTTTTTACTGAACTTCGTGTCAGCGATTTTAAGACTTATTTATTATTATAAGAATCTTAATCCATTTAATCCCGATAAATCTTCTTTCAGTTACGATCTTTTGATTACGTCGGATCTGTTTAGTTCTTGAGTTCTCTTGTGCTTTTATTTGTCAAACTTTGAAACTCATAAATTCCAACAAATATTATACTGAAATTTTTAAAAAAAGATGAGGAACTTGTAATAAATATGAAATACACATTAAAAAATAATTTAAGGGAGTTCTTTATAGTTCAACTTGCCACTAGTCTCCTAAGGAATGTTGCTCTATCTAAGGATTTAGGTATTTAAAGAGCCTTAGTCATTACTATCTTTCATGTGAGCATTCTTAGAAAGTGTTGATTGTGTAATTAAATAATTATTATATAAAGAATTAAGTAAAGACAAAACTATGTCCACTGAACCGTGCAGTTTTGAATAACTAAGGTTTAGCCACAACACTCTTATTATGCAAAATTATACATTTAGTAAGTTGAGGATCACATGAAGAACATTCATTATGGTAAATGATTAAGAGCATAAATATTTATACATTTGTAATTTCATGTCTTAGTTATTCATATAATTTAAATTTATTAAAGAATAGTTACAGCATCTTTAATTTAATTAAAATTACATTAATTTTTTGAATAGAATTTAGCCATAACATTAATAAATTACATAAATAATAATAATAATAATAATAATAATAATAATAATAATAATAACAACAATAATAATAATAATAATTTTGGAATTGTTCATCATTTTATTGTATTGGGTTTGTTTCGATAAAATATTTTGTAATAAATAATTATAAAGAATAATATTTATGCATAAAGAATTTAATGTTCTAGTGATTTGTAAAAATTTAAATAATTGAAGAGTAGTCATATCATCTCTGATTGAATTCAAATTATGCAAAAATTATTGGATCACATTTGGTCATAAGGGAGATAATGGTATTTAGTTCTGTTTAAGTAATGAAATTTATCCCACGTGAAATTTTATTATGATTAATATAATTAATTAAGATGCGATATTGAATTATTTTCTTAATATACCACATGGATTAAGAATGAAAGATAATTCAATATATAATGTATTATTAAGTTGTATTAATCTAATTGAATTAAAAATTTATGCTACAGATAATTTTTATATCAGCGATTCATATTTATCGCATGATTTACATGGCATATGATTTAATACTTCATTTGGTAATATTATCATGTATCTTATTTAATTATTTTGCAGCGTATTGCCATGTTAGTTATTCTGATATTAATTGTGAAATTCTCGAGATTTAAGGCTATAATTATAAGTTGTGAAAGAGGAAGACTACTCCTCATTTGGCCTTGATGAACACTAGTTTAATATTACAAAATATGAACCATCAGTCATTGCTGAAACTAGCTATTCATATGTCTATCTTTATGAAAAGTGAAATTGGTATTTCTTATAAGATCAGGGGTTCAATTGAACAATATGATAGTGTTGGATGTTTCATAAAACATATAAGGTAGAAGTAGAGAAGTAATTTCGTGAGATGATATATTGGTAAAAAGAACTATGATAGATCCATTGAGGATGAATATGGTGTGGAAGTGATTATTATTTCCAAATTTCTTAAGTTTTTGCGAACGGAAACTCTTAGAACAACTATGTAGGTGTTGAAGTGGATTCCAATTGTGATTGTCCAAAAGATGTCATTTGAATTATGGAAAGATTGAAAATCGAGTTCGGGACATATACATGTTTGAATATGCATGTCTAATGTAAGAGTTAATAAATCACAAGAAAACAAGTTACACTTGAGGACCATTAATGGTTATTTCATTGGATATGCCCAAAGGTATAAAGGTATAAATATTTTATTGTCAATGAAAAGTCATAAGTGAAGGGGTACGGAATGTGCTAGTGCCTTCGAAGACATTTCGCACTCGAAGATCTCCAATGAGCTGCAATAGCTCGTGTTATAAGAATTTTAACACCGATGAATTAAATCGAGTTTGGTTTAAACCAAGCGGAAGAAACTCGAAGTAATCCTTCGTAAAGAAAACTGAAATGTTAGAAAATATTTTAACTTATGTAAACTGACTAACCGAAAGAACACATATTAGTTTTTGCATTCTTGTATTTTAGTTATGGTGACAACTGAATACACAAACACTCCAACTGATCAAAACAGTTTTAAAACGATAGTTAATCAGTTAACTACACAAGATATTTTTATGGATGTTCGGAGACGTCAACTGCTCCTACTTCACCCCTTATACCTACACGGGTAGGATCCACTAGAAGACTTTGATTTATACAACACTTTGTACAAACCCACTCAGCTAGGACTTACACTACTGCCTAAATTGAACTCCTAGCTACGACTGAAGGCATCATCTTCCAACCAACACTTCTTTAACATCTATGCGTCAAAGACTACATACACAAGTTTAACGTCTTTGTGCAAGACGGTGTTTCAGTAGTTTTGTGAGTGTGTGTGTGTGTGAGAACTGAACAAAGAATGTTCTAACACACTGAGGGACGATGGCTTCTAAACTAAGCTGATATAACAATAAAATCCCTCTAGGCTATAATGCTTCTATAAGCTGATTTGCAACTGAGCGTGCCCTTCTCTGTAATTCACTCACTCTTTCTTCTCGACGTGTATTCTTGTTATTTGAGTCTTCAGTGATATCTTCTTTATATAGACAAGAGAGAACTGATCGTACAATGAGACTCAATTATTGTGTCTGTTGCATTTTGAATTGGCTTCTTGGACTTTGTGTCTCGAATTTTTGTCTGCCCTTCTGAAGCGTTTTGTCTTCTTATGCTCTGATGCAACGGCCATTATTGTCCTTTGACTGAACAAAGGTTTGTACCTTTACGCATAGCTGGAATCCATTAGTTGAAAGCTTGTCTTGATCCGCAACTGAAATGTTCTGACTGATGCTTCAGTTTGGGTCAGCTTGACTGATCTTCAGTTGGGCTAGCTATATCAGTTGACTCGCCAGTTGAACTGATTTAGCTCCTTCAGTTGAACTGGCTAGCTAGGTTCATCATTAGTTGGACACTTCATCAGCTGGCCAAGCTTTTGATGTCTTCCCTGTTGAATTACATATCAGCTGCGCTACCAATTGAACTGCTTGCTTGAAGAATCAGTTGGGCTGATTTGGTTTCGGCGATCAGTTGGTTCAACCAGTTGGTATCTCCGATAGCTTCAGTTAAGGCTTTGAAAACTTGAATAAATCGGTTTATGCTATCTGCACATTAAGGTAGATTATTAGTAACAAAATAATGAGTTTCGTTATTATCAAAATCAAGATTGTGAACTTGAAAAGTTCCAACAATAAGGTTTGTGGAATCAAGAGATGCAAATTTAGTTTGAGAATGACTTGATTAGTGGGAGCGATCAAATTCAAAATATTGATCATTATGATGTTAATTCATCTACACAAGTTATTTATTTATTGTTATTCACAACATCCCTCAAGTTAAAATGTGTATTGTGGGAGAAGACATATAAATCCCACAAATTTCTAATCATGATTCTGTGGATCTTAATGCTCAATAAGATATCGAGCATTTAGTTAAACAACATGGTGTGACTTCATTGGAAGGTGTTAATGCAACATTTAGAAGATCCAGTAGAATTAAGAGATCAATAATTACAAGTGATTATATTGTGTATCTAAAATAATTTGACTATTTTTTCTCGTCACACCTCTAGCTCGAGGCGTATAGACACCGACGCTTTTCAACTATCACACTATTGTAAAAATTACAAGGCTTCTAATATAGTATAAACCAAACCAGACTATTTCATAAATAACACAAAATAACCTTGTCTTTACCACCAAAACTCCAAAATGAAATCAAATATGAATGTGAATGTAGAAGCGTTTTACAACTTAAATAAAGAACAAAAATAAAGCGACTGATCTTGTAACGCCCCAGATTCGACGTCTGTCCTCACTGTATCAAGACGAGTCTTTTCAGCGTGCTTATGTCCTCACTCACACGCACCCTAAGAAACTTCCCAGGAGGTCACCCATCCCAAAATTGCTCAAAGTCAAGCACGCTTAACTTTGGAGTTCTTATGTGATGAGCTACCGAAAAGAAGATGCACCTTCGTGATATGAGTAGTACGAATCAATTCTTTTAAGCCCTCTTCAACTGTACAGTCCATTACATTGAACAGTCTCAGAATCCCTCTCCTTTCCGTGTGGGTCGGTTCATTCATGTTCCCTTCACCTAGAAGCCTGCCAGGAGCCGCTCATTGTCCGTGCAACTGATGGCACCGGCGATCACCCCCCGCCCTCTTCGGCCCCGGGCCTCACATGCCCACCAGCTTCCGCTTGGTTCGTCCTCGAACCACACCGTACTTGGAGAGGTTGGCTCTGATACCACTTGTGACGCCCCAGATTCGACGTCTGTCCTCACTGTATCAAGACGAGTCATTTCAGCGTGCTTATGTCCTCACTCACACGCACCCTAGGAAACTTCCCAGGAGGTCACCCATCCCAAAATTGCTCCGAGTCAAGCACGCTTAACTTTGGAGTTCTTATGTGATGAGCTACCGAAAAGAAGATGCACCTTCGTGATATGAGTAGTACAAATCAATTCTTTTAAGCCCTCTTCAACTGTACAGTCCATTACATTGAACAGTCTTGGAATCCCTCTCCTTCCCGTGTGGGTCGGTTCATTCATGTTCCCTTCACCTAGAAGCCTGCCAGGAGCCGCTCATTGTCCGTGCAACTGATGGCACCGGCGATCACCCCCCGCCCTCTTCGGCCCCAGGCCTCACAGATCTTGATTGAAGAGGGATTCATAATCATTCCCAAAAGTATTCTCGTTCTTCTTATTCAACTTGTTTATTGTCCTATTCTATTGTTGAAATGTAAAGGTGAGTATTTTGTGAAATACTTAACAAGTAGGGTCATTTGAGACACAACATATGACATCTCATAGCTTGAGTCATAAAGCATATTCATACTTCGTAATCTTGAAGTCATAACATAAATCATAGTAAACATTCAAATTCATCTATTTTCCATTGTTTATTGATATTATTCCATAATTTTTAATCAAGGGGACAAGGTCATAACAACACTTATAATCCCACTGTATAAGGGTTCATATCATGTCGTAGTTTGGAAATCATAATCATATCCAGATGAATCCTAATTGTGGTCGGATCATTGAGTACTCGATATGGAAAGAAAAACTCGTACTCGAACGAAACTTTCAAAAACAAAATTTATTCTTATACGAATTATAATTTTTTTTAAAACAATAAGCCCATTTATCTTAATCTTGAATCAAAACTGTGAAGAAGTTTTTCTCTTTTTTGCAGTGTATGCGAAGATATAAAAGTCTTGACTTGTTAATCTTTGATCTGGAGATCGAACTATGAAACGTCCCTTATCTCACTCTTACTTTAATTAAATAATACTAGGAATTTTTTTTCAAACCACAAAAGTTACTATTCATCGGAATTAAATAATTTAAGCTTCAATTTAAAAATGCTAAATATAAAGTTAATATGATACCATATCCAAATAAACTCCAAAGTCCTCCAAAAAATATTCAAATCACCATAAAATCAAGTATTAAACCTCCTCAAAATAAAATTCAATTTTCATTCAATCCTTTAACATAACGCGAAAACGAGAGGTCTTCGGGTGTGTACTGTCCAACCCAGTCTTATCAAGAGTCGAAGCCTTCACCCTCATCATTTTCCTCACCTACAACCATTCAAACCTGGTGAGTCTAATGACTCAACACATCCTAACCGTGATTGAAAATAATAAATATACAAGCACATGCATTTAAAAGAATATTTTTAATAAAATACCTCCGCCTTAAAAATCGCTAGCAAACACATTTTCGTAAATCATTCAAAATACTCAACGTTATATAGTATTTTCTCATCTTTTATCATAAATAATTTTCGGTGAAGTTTAATCATTGAAAGTGATTGTCCATTATCATTTATCCTCTATTCGATTGATCAATCTATAAACCATAGCACCTGGCGACGGACCTTCAGCAACTCTTGTCATTGGGCCATGGCCTAAAATAAAGTAAGTTCACCGCTTCTTTAGAGTTTAATTATATATAAAAACAAAAAAACTTTCTAAATACTTAATTAATGGGCTTAATTAACCATAGTTTTTAATTACTTAATTAGGCCCATTATGATTAATGACATCATTAGGCCTCGATTCAAAAGATTTAAAAATGCATTTTCCCAAAAAAAAAAATCTCTTATAAAATACATAAATTCATTGCTCCCACCAATTAATTTAAATTTGACCCTAAAAATACTGAAATTCTTAAAATATTTAAAATAAAAATTTTCTTAATTAAAAATAAAAATTTAGTTTTTAATTCTTTAACACCTTAATCGTCTTCGGTCTTCCGTCCCCGGCCAACCACCGATATTTGCCTGTGTTAGAATCCGAATTTCGGAGTTTGACAAATTAAGCGATTGAAGATTGCAGAACTGATAGGCTCAACTGAAGTTATTCGAACTGAAACTACCCGAACTGATAATTAATGAGTTAAATAATCAAAGGCAATCGAACTGATTGAAGCTAACTGAATCTGTAAAGATGACTGAAATATCAGTTAGAACTAATCGGTTATACAGTCAGCTCAACTGATCTGCTAAAGTCAACTAATGATCAGTTTGACACGTCATCAGTTGAAGCGCAGCTATCAAACAGCAATGAATTTATTTCAGTTATTTTTTGAGGATTCAATCTGTCAGTCAGTTTATTTTCGCACTAAAACTAGTTAACTGATTGACATCGACAACAAGATTTTTGAATTCAGTTTATCACTAAACTGATTCATCTTTATCGAAAAAGATTTGAAAATCTTGAAGTGTTTATTCAACCCTTCTTCTAAACACTTTAAACCTTTAAACCGTTCCTAACAGCCTGAAAATCTTTAAATTATGAAATCAAACAAAATTACGCAATTAATCATTTAGTCAATCAAAATATATCATTCATGCATCCAAAATCATTTAATTAAAGTAATTTAGCAATTTAAAATTTTTCATGCATGCGGTTTACGTAAACAAATTTCTGGACGATACAAAATAACTTCTAGGAAATTAAGAAAAGTAAGGAGAGAAGAAATAAAGAAGATGACTGAAAACAAATAGAATAACAATAATCCACCTCATACGATGCCAATAAGTGATCAACACAAACTATTCTGGCATATCATGTAGAACTATTAATGAAAATAATTTCGAGTTGCAGTCAATAATGATAAATATGGTGCAGCAGAACTAGTTTGGGGGCATAGTTACTGCAGATCCTCATCTTCACCTGAGAACCTTCTTGGAGATCGCGGACATAGCAAAATATTTTTGAAGATACTATTTGATTAGGTTTTTTTTTCGTTTTCTCTTAGGAATCATGCAAGTAGTTGCATAAATCATTGTCTCTTGGAAGTATCAATACATGGGTAGACATGGAACCAAAATTTTTGGCTAAATATTTTCCACATTCCAAGTCTTCCAACTAAAGATTGAGATAAACACTTTCAAGCAGAATGAGTTGTGTTTTGCTTTACATTTACTTCTAGTTGTTGGTCTCGAGCAAACATGTATTCTTCATTTGTCCATTTTTTCATCTTTTACCACCTTCACAAGAACATTCACACTCTATATCTTGGAGTTTCTTCATGCTAAGAAAGTAGCGTTGTGCGTTGATGTCATTTTTAACGCTAAAACTTTTAGCATTACGTATAATTACAAAACAATAGATACACATCTTCAACAATTTTGACTACTTCGTCAACTACCAATCTACTATCTAATTGATCTATAATATATGGTACCTGAACATTTTCAAGAATAGCATATTCCGAAATTGCAACTCATCTTAAATATTGGCTCCCATCAAGTCTATAACCAAAAAATGGCGTGTTAGAGACTGATTCATAACCTCAGAACAGCTGGATAATGTTTCACGTCTTATATATATATATATATATATATATATATATATATACAGGGCCGTGCCTCTTCAGAGTCCATTGACTCAGGCCCAATCTTTTTTGGGGCCCAAAAATGTTTAAAAAAATTTATTATATATAAAAGAATTTTTTTTTAAAATTTATAAATATTAAAATATAAAAAATCAATAAAATATCAAATAAAAACCTGTAAAATTGGTTTTCACGGCTCCACTCTTCTATCTTCTTCATCTTCGATCCAGGCCCAGCATCAGTTGCTCACCCTTGTCTCTTGTAAGTGTATTAATGTTATGTACGGTAATAATTTGTATTATAATACTTTCCCCCTAATCTTGTTACTTGAATAATTTGATTTCTATTGATATATTGGATTTAGGTTTGTAGTTTTATGATTTAAATAGAATTTCTTTACAAGTTGAGTTTTTTGCCGCATGATTTCTGGGTTTTGTTTGATAATCTTCTCATCCAACAATTCCATGGATCTTGGAAATATTGCAAGTTAGTTTGATTCGGGAAACAAAGAAATCGGCATATAAGCAGAACTCCAGGTACCTTGTGCCATGGATGAGGTTTAATTTGTGGAAACTTGAACTCTATGTTACAATGTAATTAGGACTCATGCATTTTATTTCTTCCCGGGTTGGAGTACCTAAAACCTGAAAAAAGTTACTCTTGGTGATTGGGGTGATAATCACACAGACACACAGTGCACTGAGGAAAATGCAACAACGAGACACAACCTTGTCGCTCCAACAAATATAATCACCCTTTTAGGATTCTAAAAGGCTAGACACAGCTGTTTGAGTCACTTCATAGAACATATACAGAATGAAAGTATTAAAACCCTTCTATTTCAAGATCTATATATTGCAGAGAGAACACAAAAGAAAAAGACCTTGTAATTTGACCAATGTATGAATAATGAATTATTCAGGATTTGAAAGAGGATACAAGCACCATATGATTTCCATAACCACCAATCCAGAAAGAAAAATAATTATAAAAAATTGTCCAACGACTAATGCACTCGAGAAACGAAGTAAAAAAAGAGATGAATTCACAAGTAATGTGTATTGTATCAGTGTGACTGTGTGAGAGTGTAGTTGTGTGCATGTCTTTGTGTGGGTGCATAAGGAGAGAGGATGAACCTTGATGATCTCAACAAGCTGGTCTACTCCAGGAACAAGTTAAAAAAAACTGTAAGATGCTTGAAGCATCCAAGGTTAATAAAAATTGTATAAAAAGAAACATGTAAACGAAAATGACCCTTCTGTAAATCTAGATGTATTATGGTAAATGACAAATGATGATCTTATATCTTATGAATTTCACATGTTGAATAATTGAATGTCAATTAAATAGATAAAATCTTGATCTGATATGATTTAATAACCAGCTGATTAGTTTACTCATCAAAAAAATATATTCACTATTGTCTTTAAACATAGACCTGCTCCTATTGTTCATTGAATTATTTTTTTGAATTCTTAGGTTAATCATGCCTCCTAAGTATATGTCTGGGTCTCAAAAAAGAAAAAGAAAGCTACAGATTGAAGAAATGATTCAAAGTCAAGCAGGAGATATCAACAAGTACTTTGTTTCAAACAAAAACATAGTTGCAGAGGTTGAAGACACGGTTGATAATTCAATTAGCAGAGAACAGGATAATGAATTGGATGAGAATGAGATTGATACTAAAAAAGTCCTTGAGTATGTCGATGTGGATGTATTCAATGATCATGAGAAAGATGAAGAGTTTGTTCAATATGAGAACTTGAATCAGGAAACTTGGTCTGATGATCCGGCAAAGTGGGACAACATTGATCAAAAAGTTAGAAACTTTTTAGTAGAAAGAGGTCCGAATAGAGATGTCATAAATGTGTTTCCTAAAGATAGCGCTAACAGGCATTTCAATGTGTCACATTATAAGAGAATTTTGCCAAACGGGGAGGAAAGTGATAGAAGATGGCTATTATATTCAGTTTATTGTAACAAGATTTTTTGTTTTTGCTGTAAGTTATTCAAGAAGCAAGTCACCAAGACTGGATATGGTCAGTTAGCTAATGAAGGATACAATGATTGGCATAATTTGAGTCGATGTCTTGCAAATCATGAAGCAAGTAAGGAGCATATGGAGTGTATGACGAATTGGCTTGAATTGGAAAGAAGATTGAAGACAAATAAAGTGATTGATGCAGGAGTACAAGTACAAATTAATAAAGAAAGAGAGCATTGGAAACAAGTTTTACAGAGGATAATCGCAGTTGTTCAACGATTGACGAAAAATAACTTGGCATTTCGAGGAAGTTGTGAAAAACTTTATGTTGAAAACAATGGTTTGTTTCTACAAATGATTGAAATGATTGCAGAGTTTGATCCAGTAATGAAAGAACATCTCCAACGGATTAAAGACCATGAGACTTATACTACATATCTTGGTTGCAGAATTCAAAATGAGTTGATACAAATGTTGGCAAGCGAGGTAAGAAAACAATACTTGCGAAGGTTAGACAAGCAAAATATTTTTCAATCATATTAGATTGTACTCCTGATATCAGTCACAAAGAGCAAATGTCCATTGTCATACGATGTTTAAATGATTCAAAAAGTTTCACAAAAGTAGAAGAATATTGGGTACAATTTATAGATGTTGATGATACTTCGGGACTTGGGCTTTTTATGCATCTTAAAAATGCTTTAGTCAATCTTGAGCTTGATATTGATGATATTAGAGGTCAAGGATATGATAATGGATCTAATATGAAAGGTAGGCATAAAGGTGTGCAAAAAAGGTTACTTGAAATGAATCCCAGAGTTTTTTATACTCATTGTGGTTGTCATAGTCTCAATTTAGCTTTGTGTGATATGGCGAATTGTTGTCCTAAGGCTATGTCATTTTTTGGAGTAATACAACGGATCTATACATTGTTCTCCTCTTCTACCAAGCGGTGGAAGATTTTCAAAGATCACGTGAAGGGTTTGACAGTTAAGCCATTGTCACAAACACGGTGGGAAAGTCATGTTGAAAGTGTTAAACCTATAAAGGAGCAAGTTGCACAAATAAGAGATGCTTTGTATGACTTGGCAAATGATAGTGAAGATCCCAAAACGAAGAGTGAAGCTGAGTCCTTAGCGTTATATGAACTTGTGAATTTTGAATTCTTGCTTGGTGTGGTAATTTGGTACAAGTTGTTGTATGCTATCAACACTGTGAGCAAATTTCTTCAATCTGAAAATATGGATATTGATGTTGCTATCAAACTTTTACAAGGAATTGTTTTATTTCTTGAAGAATTTAGAGAAGATGGTTACGATAAGGCCATGGTTGAAGCTAAAGAAATGGCATGTGAGATGGGCATTGAAGCTGTATTTCGAGAGAAACGTGTTATTCGAAGAAAGAAACAATTTGGTGAAAGTAACAGTGAAGAAGTGATAGAGTCAGCTGCAGAATCTTTTCGAATTAACTACTTTCTCTTTAAAATCGATCAAGCTCGTTCTTCTATGAAAGCTCGATTTGAACAATTTCAAAAATATGAAGAAACATTTGGTTTTTTGTTCAATCTAGAGAGGTTACAACGTGCAGACGATGAAACCTTGTTGAGGTCTTGCAAGAATCTTGAAAATTCTTTGACTCATAAGGGTTGTTCTGATATTAATGGGGATGATCTATTTTCGGAGTTGACATTCTTGAGGTACTCATTACCAAAAGAAGCAAAATCGGCCATTGATGCAGTGAATTACTTGAGGAAGATGGATGGGTGTTTCCCAAATGCTCATATTGCTTATAAAATCTTGTTGACTGTCCCGGTCACAGTAGCAAGTTCAGAGCGAAGTTTCTCAAAGTTAAAGCTCATCAAAACTTTTTTCCAATCAACCATGTCACAAGAAAAATTGAATGGATTGGCTATGTTATCGATTGAGAAAGAAATTACTGAACAACTTGATTATACAGACTTGATTAGTATTTTTAGCTCTAAAACTGTTAGGCGGATTGTTTTTTAGTGATCATTTTGGACATGATTGATATTTTTATTCATTTAGTTTTTTATATATATATATATATATATGCTGCATACCTACCGTGTACATCTATGTGAGCACCGATGAAGTGTCACTCACCCATTGGATGTGATGAAATATAGAAAAATTGTGCATCCAATGGGTGAGTGACACCTCATCGGTGCTCACATAGGTGTGCACGGTAGGTGTACAACATATCAAAACTAATATATATATAAAGCATTGCAAATCATTTATTAGATAATTAAGTCGAGGGGCCCTGGTGAAAAGTGTAGAAGCCTTTGTACGTAAAGTTCATTTAATAATTATATTTAGGTAAAATAATGCCGGTCTTTGGGAATATTAATATGAGTGAGTCTCATGTGAGACCGTATCACGGATCTTAATCTGTGAGATATGTCAACCCTACCGATATTCAAAATAAAAAGTAATACTTTTAGCATAAAAAGTAATATTTTTTCATGGATGACCCAAATAAGAGATTCGTCCCACAAATATGACCCGTGAGACCGTCTCATACAAGTTTTTGCTCTACATTTATTATTAAAACTAATTATATACTATTTTTAAATTTTAATAAATCAAATCTCATAAAACCACATGCAATCCTACCAAGGAAAAGGATTTGGTGGAATTTAGAACACACCGGATACGCATTCATCAGGTGATTTCGAAATTATTATCCATCTCATTTTTATGTAACTTTTTGCAGCGACTGTTTCGCTTTTTTGTGAAAATGATCATTTGGATGTATTGAACTGATGATTGCTACTTTTTCGGGCTTATTTTGATGAAATCTCTGAATGTAGATTTTGTTCAGTAATTCGTCTTTTCTTTGTTCGATTTGGCTTTATGTGATAGTGAGTTTTTTAAGAGAAAACTGAAGTTTTGTTGCATTTATTGTGTTGTTTTCGAGGAATACAAAATGAATCAATCAATCAATTGAAGTTTCAAAATATGAACTATTGGGAAATTCGTTGGAAGTGCCAGAAATCTACGTGGTTTCATTTGAATGTAAAAAAAATTTGAAGAAGATTTTCCTTCTCAGAATAACTGTCAATATCACTTGCAGTAGGTTGAATATTGAACCCCACATTTTCTTTCGGAAAAAACTCATATTGAAACCGACCCAACTCATGAAAAAAGTATTATAATTTATGTTAAAAGTATTAATTTTTAGGGTAGTTATGAATCAGATCGACCTGAACTTAGCGACTGTTTATTAATGTCTGTCGCTACCTTTAGCGACGGAATTCATGTTTTAAACCGTCGCTAGTTAGCGACGGTTTATACATGAATTCCGTCGCTAATATTTTAGGTAAAGTAAAAAAAAATTAATAATTTAATAAATCTGTGTTGTAATTAATACAATCGTGTAAGAGATTAAAAAATTTCAGTATCGTGAAGTGATAAAATAGCGTAAAAGATAAAAATTTTAATTGTTGTGAAGTGTTAAAATCGTGTAAGAGATAAAAAATTTAAGTGTTGTGAAGTTGTAAAATCGTGTAAGTGAGAAAACTTAAATTGTTGTGAAGTGAAGTGAAGTGGAAGAAAATGAAACGAATTTGCATGTATTTATAGAGGGTGGTGGAAGAAAATGGAGGGAAAAGAGGGTGGGATTGATTTTTTTAAAATGGCGACGGATATTATTTTAACCGTCGCTAAATTGTAAATCGGCGACGGTGTTTAAAAGAGGGCGGGATTATTTTTAAAATGGCGACGGATATTATTTTAACCGTCGCTAAATTGTAAATTGGCGACGGTGTTCCTAAACCGTCGCTATATAACACCGTCGCTAAATATAGCGACGGTTAAGAGAAACCCGTCGCTAATTTAAAACATGCGACGGGTTTTTATAAACCGTCGCTAAATGTAGCAACGAATAAAGAAAAAACCGTCGCTAAATCTGCCACAAACCCCAAAAAACCGTTGTCTTTTCCACTCAGAAGACAACGGTTTTTATAAAAACCATTGTCTTTTTCTTAAAAAACACACTTTTAAGAACGGTTTTCACTAAAACCGTTGTTAAAAGTTTTTTAACAACATTTTTAGCAAAAACCGTTGTTAAAAGTGTGTTGTTGTATTGGTTTTTTGTTGTAGTGATAGAACCAAATGAAAACAAAACAAAGTATAAAAATTCTAACAAACAGTTGGGAAAACCCCCAAAATTTTTAAAATTCTGAATCTCCCATAGGAGTCAAGAATTTGTCTTGTTTGCCTATGAAATTTCATTTAATAATAAGTTAAAATCAGGATTAAGGAAATCGAAATAGGATAGGCCTGAATGCTTGCTTTTGAATAATTAATAAAATAATAAAGAATTGCATGCAAATTTATGTACCTATATAGGAATGTGCCACTCCAGAATCCATTCTATGTATCAAAGATCCTGAATCATTGTCGACCAGTAGAATTCGAAGACAACGAAACGAAGCCGGGATAGTATTAGGTTTTGTTCTACTGATTGTTGCCCAATCCATTTTGAAAATTTCACGGTAACGTCCCTCGAAAAAAATTTAGTAAATGCAATTTTAAATCATCTGTTTATTAGATGGATTCTAAATAATTTTGTATTTGTTTTTATTTGTCAGGGATCGCTGAAATAATGAAAATCCTCTGCCTCGTATTTTATATCCTTGTTGCATCCATAACAGTGATATAATTTTCTCATTCATGCAAACTACTTGTTTCACATATTAAGATGAACATCAGAAATAATATAGCTTTAGGCAACACAGAAAAAACATTTGCATGATTAGGAAGATTTAGGAAAAGCATCTATAATTTGAGTAAAATCATCATAATCTACTCGTACTTGACACCTTTCTTCTTGATCTTGCTAAAGGATTGAACAATCGAAGTAAAACATCTCCTTGATAAACTGTTTGGCAGCATAAAAGTTCTCAACTTTGCTAATCAATTATAGTAATATAACATTCAATTCTCTAGTCCTTGGCTTGAGATTATGATATCTTCCAGAAATCCTGAACCGTTCGGTTCGCTTAAAATGTTGCCCATATCCATGTTTAAATGATGGAGCACGTCAGAACAATCATTAGAAGCCAGATAATCTTCATAGATATCTGGTACATAAGGCTCAGAATTAGCTGCTGCACTGTCTGGATTTAAGATCATGGCACTGATGTTTTCACTAAATTCTTTGTGTCGAAATATATTTGCTTCACCTTCATTCGGATTTGATCCATTCATAGAACTTCTTTTTCCCACCGTAAGTTCCTTATTATATCCACCTTTCATGTATCCCTCAATATCATCATAGTTATTTGTCTGTGTGCCTTTTGCCTTATCCAGGAGTTTCTTAACCATGTCAATTTGATAGTGAACTGATGAACTTTCGGTATTGTGCTGTTGACGAACATATTGACTCGTAGGTTGAATCATTGTTTCAGCCACTGGTGATTTCTTGCTGTTCAGATCAAGTAGATCCCATTCCCACGGCTTCCCATTTTGGTATTGTCTTTGCATTCTGCTATCCATATTAGTCAACTTGAATTGATGAGGTTGAGCAGTAGCGCAGTTAATACCAGTACGCTTCTTTTTCTCTCTATACTTCTGTTGGAAAAGAAAACAAGACGGTGTCAGAAAGTAAAAATGCAGTGGCAAGTGGGGAAGAGTTCCCTATTAAACCTGCAAATGGCTAGAAACATGGCGAAGCGTCACATTGGATACACCCATAAGCTTTAAAATTTCCTTTGGACGAGCCTCTGGAATATGACCAAAAACCATATAAAAAAACTATGGTTAACTACCAAATATCATGCGTGAAGGGAAATAATGCTTTCCAAGTTTTCAATTAATATAATTAATTATTTCCTCCGATATATTTTTCTTATTGTTTTGATTGACTAAATATTTGTTTTGATTTTACCTTCCTTTTCTAATGAGATATTAAAAGATTTAGTGAATTGATAAGATATGATCTTAATGTTTAAAAAGAGTTTATTCCTAATAAAACTCTCACTTTCCTTGCTTAATAGGTTTCCTTAAAAGATAAGGCTCTCATCTATAAAAAGGAAAAACCTAGGACGTTGGGCGTGGCCGTCTTTTTCACCCAGAGTCATATACATACTTTGCACGATCTAAAGTTCAGAGAAAATCACGAGGAACATTGTTCCATTAAAGACTGCCGATATCAAGTGTTGCCGTGAATGTTGAGAGCATCCGAAGACAACATCCTTGCAGACGTTGGCTGAAGATTGGTTCTCTTGGATCTACTGTTGGGCAACACGTTTTTTTTTTTGCTTTCTTGTTTTTTTAGTTTTATTCTGGTTGTTTGTTTTTAGAAAGCTTTATTTTCTCAACTTGTTGAGAAAATTGATTTTTGTCATAATCACTAGTGTTAGGTTTTTGTGTAAACATTGTGGTTTTCTAGTGATTAATTTTTGCCATAAGGCACCGCACAAGTATTTATACTTGTGCATATTTAATCTTGTCCATCTATTTATTTCAAATCAATTTGTGTTATAAAAGTTAATTTTCCGCTGCGTGTAGATGTTGTCCGAGATGTTGTAACATCTGGCACAACACCTAATTCTGACAAAACACAAATTTACTGTTTTTCATTCTATTCTGATATTCTCATTATTTTTATATCTGTCTGACGAAATAATCCTTACAAGTGGTATCAGAGCCAACTCTTGATATACTAAGTGCTGATTCTGGTTTTTGTTTTGTTTGACAGAAATATTTAATGGACATCACATTTGCAAGTGCAGCACTTCGACCACCAGTCCCTGATGGTACTAATTACAGCTTATGGAAGGTCAAGATACGATACTACATAAAATCCCTAGATGAACGGGCATGGCAGCGCGTCATCAACGGATGGACTCCACCAGTCGCAACAGATCAAGAGGGGGACAATCGACCAAAGCCTGAAAATGACTGGACTGCTGACGAAGTGCAAAATTCAAATCATAACTCAAAGGCTTTGAATGCTATATTCACATCGGTTGATATGAACATGTTCAGTTTAATCACAAACTGTACTTCGGCTAAAAGTGCATGGGATATCCTTCAATGCCATTGCGAAGGGTCTGAGAGTGTGAGACGAACCAGATTAAGGATGCTTACCTCCAAATTCGAAATGATGAGGATGGAGGAATCTGAAAGCATACTTGAGTATGATCGACGTCTACGGGAGATTGCTAATGAGGCATTCAGTGCTGGAGAATCTATCTCCAGTGAGCGTCTAGTAAGCAAAATCCTCCGTTCTCTGCCTGAAAGATTCAATATAAAAATCTGTGCAATAGATGAAGCTAAGGACACGTCTAAGATGTCAGTGGAAGATCTTATCAGCTCACTACGCACGTTTGAGATGAATCTGGATATGCAAAGAAAGGACAAAGGGAAGACAATTGCACTTCAAACTTCTAATGACTCCTACAATGAACTTCTACAAATATCTCAAGAAGTCAACGATTCTGATCTCTGTGAGGATTCTATCTCTTTTATCACAAAGAAATTTGGGGATTACTTAAAAAGAATCCGGGAAAAGAAAAAGGATACACAACCTTCTAAACATTCTAGTCTTCCTGAAAAGTCACAAAGGTTACCTGCGAAGTTACCAATTCAAACTAGGAATGAAGGCAAGGGACAATTCAAATCAAGGAAGTCTGATTCTGTGCAGTGTAGAGAATGCCAAGGATTTGGTCACTACGCCAACGAATGTGCAAACAGATTACGCAAGAGCAAAGGGTATAATGCATCCCTTAGCGATGAAGAATCTGATCTTGAGGAGAAGTCCACGGATGAAGACAATCAAACCTCTCTAACTGCACTACTGACAGAAACCCGCTGGCTACAAGTGAATCCTTTGGGTGTTGCCCTAGGTGTTGCTACACCTGGCCACAACATTTGTGAAAAACCAGTCTGTTTCAACTCTACAGTTTCTGAAAACTTGAATGAAGATGATCTGGAGGCTGAAGGTGAAGAACTTACTCTTGAGAGTGTCCAAGAGCTTTATGAAGAACTGTTTGAAGATTGGACCAAAAGAAACAAGCTTAATGCCAATCTGGTGAAAGAAAATGCTGAACTGAAATCGGTGATGAAAGAAAATGCTGATCTAAAAGCAGTGGTTGCTAAACTCGAGGTAATTTTGAGCAAAAAGGATTTGGAACTTGGTAAGACCAGAGAAGATCTTCAAAGAGCAACTGAAACCCTGTCCAAATTTAATACAAGCACATCCAAGCTTGAATCCATACTTTTGATGGGAAGAGATGACAAGAAAGGCTTAGGGTTCAAGGACAGTGTGTTCGAAACAGGTGAATCTTCCAAGTCTACAGTCTTTGTGAAAGGAAAAGATGATACATCTCCACAACTTCAATCCAAGTCCCCCACAAAAGCTCTCCTCCAAAAAGACAATCTGCGGCACCCATCCCTAGGAAAAGAAAACGAAGGTACGTATGTCATTACTGCTTTAAGCCTGGTCATATCAGGCCATACTGTTTTAAACTCAGGGATGATCGCATGAATCAAAAGTCGAGCCAGATGTTGCCCCGAATGTTGTCCAACACTTTCCGCAACACCTCCCACCATCGACCTATAGTAAGACAAATTTGGGTCCCAAAGGTAACAACTCACTGTAAAGTTGTCTACACTTCATTGAAAACTAATACTGCAGGTCATTGGTACTTTGATAGTGGAAGCTCACGCCACATGACGGGGTCTAAAGAACATCTGATCGAGTATGTTGAACTAAAATGTGGTAGAGTGACATATGGAGGGGGAGCAAAAGGAAGAATTATAGGAAAGGGCACACTGAATGTTGAAGGATTGCCAAAGCTTCACAATGTGCTTCATGTTGAAGGATTGAATTCAAATTTGATAAGCATAAGACAACTATGCGATGATAATTTGTTTGTTAAATTTGATAAACATAACTGTGAAGTCTTTGATGAATCGAATGTGTGTGTTATGACAGGTACAAGGTCGTCAGACAATTGCTACCAAATAGGAGAAGACCTTTCATGCAAACATGTGCAGATCACCGAACTTGACCTTTGGCATCAAAAACTAGGACATGCAAACTTCAATACCGCTGAAAACGACAGATGTTGCTCCAGATGCTGCAACATCTGGCACAACATGTGACACTGATGTCAACAAATCGCAAGAATATGTTCACAGCGATAATGAGGAAGTCGAGGATGGACCATGTATCCCAAGCAAAATCCAAAAGAACCACCCGTCGTCTCAAATCATTGGAGGAATGAGTGAAGATATCCAGACCAGGAAGAAGGATAAAATTGACTACCGAAAAATGGTTGGACTTGTGTGCATGAGTACCATGTACTCGCAGGTTAGATTCTCATGCTTTGTGTCTCAAATTGAACCAAAAAATGTTATGGAAGCACTAAAAGACGAATTTTGGACTGATGCTATGCATGATGAACTTGAAGAGTTTGTTCGAAATGAGGTGTGGACTCTAGTTCCACCCCCTGACCATGGCAATATCATTGGATCAAAATGGGTTTTTAAAAACAAAACTGATGAGTCAGGAAACATCATTCGAAATAAAGCACGGCTGGTTGCTCAGGGGTACACACAGGTTGAGGGGGTTGATTTCGATGAGACCTTTGCTCCTGTTGCCCGTATTGAGTCAATCCGACTTTTGCTTGCCATTGCATGCTACATGAAAATAAAACTTTTCCAAATGGATGTCAAAAGTGCCTTCTTGAACGGGTTCTTGAATGAAGAAGTTCATGTGAGACAGCCAAAAAGATTTGAGGATCCACATCATCCAAATCATGTGTACAAATTGAAAAAAGCTCTCTACGGCTTGAAGCAAGCACCCCGTGCATGGTATGGGAGGTTGACTGACTATCTCCTTGACATCGGATTTACACGAGGTGAGGTAGATAAAACACTCTTCATTCAAAAGGCCAAAGGTGAGATTCTTATTTGTCAGATCTATGTCGATGATATGATCTTTGGTTCTTCATCACAACAGCATGCCAATGACTTTGTTGAGTGCATGTCATCTATGTTTGAAATGAGTATGGTTGGTGAGCTAAACTACTTTTTGGGTTTGCAAATAAAACAAATGCATGTCGGCATCTTTTTATGCCAAAGCAAGTATGCAAAGAATTTAATTAAGAAATTTGCTAATGAAAACGTCAAGCACATGAGAACACCAATGGGCTCAAATGAAAAACTATCCAAAGATGTTGCGGCCGAAGATGTTGACAACACCCTTTACCGCAGCATCATAGGAAGTCTCTTAAACTTGACTGCTAGCCGCCCTGACTTAATGTTTAGTGTGTGTTTATGTGCTAGATACCAATCTAATCCTAAGATTTCTCATTTAAAAGCTGTAAAACGTATCCTACGATACATAGCCGGAACCATTAATCTAGGATTATGGTATACTCATGAAACCAATTCTAATCTAGTAGGATTCTCAGATGCTGACTGGGCAGGGGATATAGATGATAGAAAAAGTACTTCTGGGGGGTGTTTCTATCTTGGCAATAATTTAATTTCTTGGCATAGTCGAAAACAGAACTGTGTGTCCTTATCCACTGCCGAATCTGAATATGTAGCAGTTGGAAATGCGTGTACCCAACTTCTGTGGATGAATCAAATGATAGAGGATTATGGTCTTAAGAGTGATCCTTTAATGGTGTACTGTGATAATTCTAATGCAATTAACATCTCAAAAAATCCAGTACAACACTCTCGGACAAAGCACATTGACATAAGGCATCATTTTATTCGAGACTTAGTCGAACAAGGTTTGATTAGAATTGATTTTGTTGATACAAATAACCAACTGGCTGACATATTCACAAAAGCATTAGACTTTGAGAGATTCTCCAATCTCAGGAAATCTCTCAGCATGTGTTCTGATTAAGCATTGATCGATGTTTCTCCAGATGTTACAACATCTCGGACAACATCTAACATGCATTTGCATTTCTAGGATTTAGACATACTGCATTTTCATGCATTCTGTGATATGATGTGTTGGAATGATGTTGCTTAATCTTCTGTTACACTTACAATTCCTTATTCTATCTTATTTGACACACTTGGATATGGTTAACAATCTGATTAAATCACAAAATAGTTGAAGGATGATCATGTACTCCATGACATTGTCTCATACAAAAAGTGACTTGCAAAGAGTGAGTAAAAAGAAAAATCAATTATGCATATGCTCTGTATCAGAAGAAAAGATGGGAAAAAGCTACCTAAAAGAGTCCAATGAAGACTGTGCTTTTAGTGTGGGAGCTACCTCTTCTGAATTTAATACAGAAGGCAAAATAGAAGAAAATGGAAAAAGCTACCTAGAGGAGTCCTAAAGAAGACCGTTCTTCTAGTGTGGGAGCTGCCACTTCTATGGTCAGAAAAAAAAAAAAAAAAAATCTCCAAGTGTGCAGAAAAATCAAAATTATTTTTTTGGAATTGGACGTGTTGTCAGAAGATGCTGCCGACATTTGTGACAACACCTCTTCTGTAAACATATCTCACATTTGTTTTCATGTTTCTATTTCTGTTACATTCTGTTATTAGGCATAAATACGTCATGCATAAACATAACATTGTGAATATTGTTGTGTCACGAGGACATGAGTATCTCGACAACGAAAATTCGATGAAAATCCAGATTGTGCAAAACTCTCGAATCTTCGTGATGCACGATGTCTAGTGGTGCGATAATCGATGTGGGTTACTTCTGGAATTTTTGAATCCAATTTGTGCGAGAAATTATCTATGTACTTAATTAAAGGGGTTAACGGCTGATTTGGTTAAATTGAATTTTTGTTACCGTTAGACTTACAGGCAGTTCCTTTGCGCTTAATTGTGATTATCGGTCTCCCCACTTCTCACCTACTTCACACTCACCATAGAAACCCTAAGACATTGCACCAACACTCTCGCATTTCCTTCTGAAATTCTTGTCTCTCTGTCTGACTTGCAATTTATCATCAATGGCAGGCACTGGTTTTGATCCCCTGGACATCCGGAGTGAAATGGGGCACACCGAAAATGTTGCCGGTACTGAGACAACATCTGCTACGACACCCGCTGTCGAATCGCCTCTACCATTGGTAATTACAACTGAAGATCCAGTCCCTTTGGAGATAATTGCTCCAGGCGAACCTGGAAATGCCTTTGACGTAGAGAATCCACCAATCATTCAAGTATACGATCCTCCGCGTCCGCCCGTTCGTCGATCCAAGCGGCAGGCAGGGTATAATCCTGACCTCACACCAGGGAAACGGTTTCGGCACAAAGGGCAACCATCCACTCGTCCATCGTTGATTGACCCTGCAGAGACTTCGGGAGATGACTCCGCTGATGGGGACTACGAATTGGTTGCTCGTAAAAGACCTGCACCCCGAGTTACTGTGGTTTCATCATCCTCGTCTTCTATCCAGGATGACGATGATGCTCCCTCTAACCCGGTCACTTCTCCCACATTATCCTCTCAGAATCCTGTTGATGAGAATGAGGTTGAAATTTCGTTGGCCCAATTTATGGCCAACTTGAAAAATCAGAAGGGAAAGGCTCCTTCAACCTCTACTGTTCACCATTCCGCTACAAATCCGACCGTCTCCAGCCAGTCAAAGAGTGCCTCTGCTGATGAAGCGATCTCTGGTGGTGCAAATGACTCTGAACCTATGGATGTTGCCCCAGATGTTGAGAACACTGAGGATGACATTGATCTATCTGCCTATGATTTGGCCACTTGTTACAACACCATGTTCTACTCTGAGACTGCATTCTCGAACTGGCCTCTCTATGAAAATCGAGAGTTTGTTGCGGAGCGTAATGTGGATGTGGAAGCCTTTTATCGGTACAATTTAATTGAGTTTCTCAAATCTAGGGGTCTGTTCTCTACTTGCTCCTCTGTTCTCCCTTACTGTCATAAGGCTATCCTTGAATTTTATGGTAATCTTACTTTAAGTGTTGGGGATCCAAGATCGGCAAAATTTGGACAAGTTTTTGTCCGCAACAGGGTATACAACTTCACAGCTGATGTAATCAATGCACACTATGATACACCTGCTGCTGCTGAAGGCTCTCTTCCGGATTTAGGTGAGGTAATTTCTGTCCTCACTGGTGGCATGGTCAGCAAGTTTCCTCTCCATCCACACAAGGTCTCAGCTGCTACCCTTACTTCACTCTATTCGGTGCTGCACAAGATTGCCATCCATAATTGGACCCCGACTACGAATACCACTGTTGTCACCAAGGCTCAGGCGCTGACTCTCTTCTCTGTTGGGAATTCAACTTTAAACTTTGGCCGCCTGGTGTTCAACACAGTGTTGCAGTACGCTGCTGGTGGTTTGAAGTCATCCAAGCTCCCATTTCCCTCTCTGATTTATGGAATCTTGGTGTCACAGGGGTTTGTTAAGAACATTACAGAACCTTTATCTTTGCCCACTGATCCGCTCAAGATTGCCTCTGCACTTATGCACGGCAAGCGGAAGGTTGATCTTCCATGGAGTGCCTCTGCCTCGGTACCTCCTGCTACTGGCCCTACTCAGCCTTCCTCCTCCACCACTGTACCTCCTACCACTGGTCCGTCTGCACCTACCACCGCTACTCCATCCTTGTCTGATTATGTGAAAATATCAGTAGCTGGTGCCCAGATGGTTCTCGATCATGCACTGAAGAAGATTGAACAAGCCAAAGCTGATTTGGCCTACTATGAGGATTTAGCTATTACCATCCAAGCACTGCTGGCTGTTGGAGTCTTTCATGGACAAAAAGGGGGAGATGATGTTGGTCCCTCTGGCACTAAGGATGACACTGATACAGAAGATGAGGATGATAGTGATGATGAGGATTGATTAAGCTGAGCTGACTAATTTTTTTTCTGTTTTGATCTTCTGTTTAAACTGTCTATGCTCCTATAGTGTTAACTGTTTGTGCTCTTCTAGTGTGTAAGTCTGCCTCTCCCTTTTGTTTTGCTTGGATATATCAAGAGCTTGTGCAGGTGTTGCTTTGAATGTTGTCATCTTTACTAACAACACCTCTGTTAACAGTTTCTTATTCAGGGGGAGACAAAAGTGCCTGAACTCAGGGGGAGTTAAAATGAACTAAGAATGATATATGGGTTTGCTCTCATTTTGTCCAAGAAAGGCAAAAAGGGGGAGATTGAAGGGAAATAATGTTTTCCAAGTTTTCAATTAATATAATTAATTATTTCCTCCGATATATTTTCCTTATTGTTTTGATTGACTAAATATTTGTTTTGATTTTGCCTTCCTTTTCTAATGAGATATTAAAAGATTTAGTGAATTGATAAGATATGATCTTAATGTTTAAAAAGAGTTTATTCCTAATAAAACTCTCACTTTCCTTGCTTAATAGGTTTCCTTAAAAGATAAGGCTCTCATCTATAAAAAGGAAAAACCTAGGACGTTGGGCGTGGCCGTCTTTTTCACCCAGAGTCATATACATACTTTGCACGATCTAAAGTTCAGAGAAAATCACGAGGAACATCGTTCCATTAAAGACTGCCGATATCAAGTGTTGCCGTGAATGTTGAGAGCATCCGAAGACAACATCCTTGCAGACGTTGGCTGAAGATTGGTTCTCTTGGATCTACTGTTGGGCAACACGTTTTTTTTTTTTGCTTTCTTGTTTTTTTAGTTTTATTCTGGTTGTTTGTTTTTAGAAAGCTTTATTTTCTCAACTTGTTGAGAAAATTGATTTTTGTCATAATCACTAGTGTTAGGTTTTTGTGTAAACATTGTGGTTTTCTAGTGATTAATTTTTGCCATAAGGCACCGCACAAGTATTTATACTTGTGCATATTTAATCTTGTCCATCTATTTATTTCAAATCAATTTGTGTTATAAAAGTTAATTTTCCGCTGCGTGTAGATGTTGTCCGAGATGTTGTAACATCTGGCACAACACCTAATTCTGACAAAACACAAATTTACTGTTTTTCATTCTATTCTGATATTCTCATTATTTTTATATCTGTCTGACGAAATAATCCTTACAATGCGCAACATAGTTAAGGTGAAGGGGAAGGGAAAAAAGAGAAGAAATTTTGAGTTTCAAATGGTAGGAAGCAAGCAAGTACTTTCTTCTCCCAATATTTTATGGCTTTCTCAAATTGGAGTCGAAGTTCATCTGTCCAAGACATTCTAGGCTTTTTATTCAGTCTTTCATCTTCTATGTCATTTTCGTCGTCGTCTTCATCTGATTTCCTCAGGCAGTCTTCCTTTTCTTGATTTGTTACTAATCTCGCGTCGTCATTACTGAGGTTTTGCGAGTCAGTTGCATGAACTTTACTCTGAACTTGGGGGCTCTCTCCATTTATCTCAATGTTATTTTCTGCATGAGAGGAGATACTTCCTTTTATCATTAGTATAGGATGATATTTATATACAATATTGAGACCTTCAGCTGCTGACCATGCCAGTGCGATGATTCTGTATTTTCGAGCACATAAGTACGGTTACATCTTAAGCTCACACTCACACATACATGTGAAAAACAAATAGCTTCACCACTGGGGTGTTTTCTGGTCACACATCCTCGGGTAAGTTCAATTCCTCGTGATTTTGCTCGGCTTCTCTTTTCTCTCATAGACAGATCCAGTCGGGCCATAAGAAGGTATTAGCCCCTCTCAATGAGTAGTTTCAAAACTTTCACATGTAGAATTAAAAATTTTCTAAAAGTTGTACTCAAAATACAGTGCTGGATCTGTTCGTTAGGGATTTGATGTCTAAATTCGACATAATGGTGTTTGAAATGTAGAGTTAGAACCAAGTCCCTACCTTCCCAAATGTCATTTTCTTGGTGTATTTGTTTTCCTTGTCCGTTCATGTTATGCATTGTTTGCATCCTCCTTACTCTGAAAACATGTTGCCACACACTTGCAAGGACTTGTGGTCGAATGGGCTTTCGGAGAAAGAAGCACACCGCTTGACTTAGTGCTTTCCTCAATACATCACTGTTTTCATCGCAAGACATCACTGCAAGATATTAAACTAGGGAAATTAATAAATAATTTAATCCCATAATAACAAATAGCTAGCCATGCTTTTTAATATTTTTTTAATATAATGGTTTTGTATTTATTTTCTACCATATCTGATTAACATTCGTCGCGCAATCTATCATCGTAGGCCATTTAAAACTGTTGTAACCGACAGTGTTGTTGAAAGTGTGTTCTGTTGTCATAGCTATCATATTGCGACGGTTTTTCAAATTAGCGACATTTCGTGATGTATTTTTTGAAACAACAAATAAATAAAACCATTTCTTGACCTATTTTTAACATATGATTAATGAGAATAAAAAAATTAATTAAAAATATACATGAATATTGAAATTATAAATAACAAGAATTCATTTTGGGAGCTTACAAATGATTGGCAGTTGAGTGTTGAGGATAATGTGATTGAAAAATCTGAAGTGATCCAATTCCATCAAGTCCATGTCTGTGATGACCAAATCATAGTATTTGCTTCCTTCTTCGGTTTCTCCTACCAATGACAAAGCGACAGCTGGCGACTCCTCGTTCGTGACTTCACAAAAACATGGTAATTAGATTTTTAACCTCGACCTTAAACCATCACTTATCCGAGTCCTATATTATGTTTCCTCAAGTTATGCTAATTAATGATGTAGGTATCTTGTAATACAGTCTCACGTATATTTATTTGTGAGCTTGGTCAACCCTGTCATATTGGTGTAAAAAGTAATAACTTTTTCATTGGTGTTCTAAATAGAATATTCAAAATTGACCCGTAAGACCGTTTCACGACAATTTTTATGAATAACTTTTTGTTACGCTATCGTTGTTTTGACGGATCGCGTGGTTTTGGGTAGGCGAAGGGCCTTTTTGAGGATTTTGATTAGTTATGAAATTCTTTTTAAATGTTGTACATTTTTATATATATTATGTTGTTTTAATGTTGAAATGGGATTTCATTTTATATGCTTGAAAATTTTTAATTTAACTGTTTCATTTATTTTACTTTATTTAAATAAATAATTAGGCATTTCTATTAGTACGTGAAAGACAGAGACTCGTGTGTCTTTTTTTGATGGATAATAAATGTTAGGAACCAAAGAATTGAAGGTTATGTTAGTGGACCAATATAGTTTAAGCCAAAATTATTAGAAACTAAAATTGTAATTACACTCATAAAAATAATTTGGAAAAAATGTAAAAACATTATATTTTAAAATTTATTAGATTATATCAACTTATTAATTATGTATAGATTTATATCGAATTAATATGCGAACTAACATAAAGGAGAACTGAGAATGTAGACGTTTTACGATTTTCAATTAATGAAATTTTTGCATTTACTCTATGATTTTTATTTTTATTTTTTTGGGAAAGTATTTATTTCATAATAGATACGTAAAATAATTATTATCGAACATATTTTACTGCGAAAATTTCAAATTATTATTTGAAAGTATATATAAACAAAATTTCATTGCTTCGAGACTAATCTATTGAGAATTTGAGATTATCGACCTTTTTTCTTTCACAAAAAACCCTAAATTATCGACATAATTGATAATCTTACTTCACTTAAAGTTAACATTTTAGTGAGTTTTGAAAAAAAAAATCAACTGTCTTTTTCAATTTAGAAATAATAATCGTCATCTCGAGATGGTTAATACGATCTCGTTTAACTAGTAGACGATTAATTTATTTAAATCTGACTTATAACAAAAATACGCGGGAAATGACATTCATTCGAAATCTTAGCGGGAAAAGAGTCGATTAATCTTAATGACCAACAAATATATAGCT
This sequence comes from Primulina eburnea, assembly GCF_022965805.1. Lineage (NCBI taxonomy): Eukaryota > Viridiplantae > Streptophyta > Magnoliopsida > Lamiales > Gesneriaceae > Primulina > Primulina eburnea. The sequence continues at coordinate 24,172,918 of NC_133106.1, read as the reverse complement.
TATACATGATTTGAAAAAGTGAAATCCCACTAAATCAACAAGTAAAAACGACTTGACAAAATTGCTTATAACAAAAAAAAAAAGCAAAATTAAAATACATAGCAAGCAATTTTGACAAAAAAAAATGATGTTTTGAGATTGTAGTAAAACCTTTTTGCATACACAAAAAAATATAAAAATCAGAGGGAAAAGTTTAATCATCGTAAAAAGACGAAATGTATAATTTAATTCCATTAGGGAAAAAAAATAGAATAAATTGAAATAAATAAATAAATTACCTTTGTATGAGTATTGTTCAAGTGTCGATTTCACGTAGTTGAAGTAAGTTGTATGATCATTGCCAACGAGTAGAACTTTCAGGCCTCTATATGACTTTGGAATGAAAATTTTGTTCGAATTTCCAATGACCATTTTCTCTGCAATTGGTAATGAAAATAATTTTGATTCGAATTCTTTTAAACACTTTAATTTAAATAGTGGAAACCAGACGATTATAAAGAAGGATATTAGGACAAAAAAAGGCAATAATTGTACAATAGAAGTAAGAAATAAGATTTTTTTGTCTCGCTTTTTATAATATCAATGTTTGATGTAATAAAAGTAATTGAGACTTAGCAATTAAAGAAAGAAGGGGTCATTTATTTTGTGCCGTTGTACATTGTTTTTATCTACTTAAATTCCATATTATCAAAATTGAAAATTTTTATAGAAGCGAAATTTTAGTATTTTATATGTTTGTATTTTTCGTCGCGCACTTCTCTCTATTGTAGATGACCAAAATAATTATTGTATATATATATTTGCATAAAAATTATGTATATGATAAAAATAATCGTACGCATGAAGATTTTAAATTTTTTTTTTTACACAAAAATTTCTATTCTATTTGAAATAATAACTTATAAAGTGTGCATATATGCAATAATTTAACTCTATTCAAATAAATCAACATCATTAACTTGTGATAAAACTTAAAAGTACATGTGTAACATGGATACGAGTGGCCTTTGTGGGATAAAATGTTGATAAGTTATGACACTACATTATCGGTTACGATGAATGTGTATTGAAAAGTACTATACAAAAATTAGTTAGCTAACACATTCTCGTGATTTCTATCTACGAGTTATTTTGATATTATAAGTAACGTTACTACAAAGAGTATTACACCTTTACGAAAAAGTATTTTAACAATATTTTCGGCAATCATTGTCATTTCAATTCGAATTAGGGAACCCGAATAACTCATACAACTCCCTTGTTTCCTACTTGTAGAATTGAATCATTATTAAAAGCAAATAACTATTTCAAAAGTATCAGATAAGATAATTACAATTTATATATTGATCATATTTTTTTTCATAGTACGAAACATTTGTTACTTTACTAAAAAACTATTGCTAGTTATAATAATACAACTCAAATGTTTTGAACCTTATATGAGTAGTTCAAGCGTCATGTTTCGATCATTCTCTTGACATATACAATTATTGTTACCCAAATAAATCTTAATAATACCTCTTCAATTATTGCACTCTTTGTGGCCTATAAGAATCGAACGGGTGACTTTGACTTTAGAGTGAGTCTCATGTGAGACCGTCTCACGAATCTTAATCTGTGAGACGGATCAACCTTACCCATATTCACGTTAAAAAGTAATACTCTTAGCATAAAAAGTAATACTTTTTCATGGATGACCCAAATAAGAGATCCGTCTCACAAATACGACCCGTGAGACCGTCTCATACAAGTTTTTGCCTTGACTTTAATACTTATCGCAGGATCTAGTGCTTGTTTTTCTATCATGAAAGCTATAATTAATGATAATGTTGCAAGTCAAATATGTTCTAATGTACTGCAATTATCACGTTTTGATGACTCTCATGAATAATAATTATTATTTTCCAATACCCTTCTTTGTGGTGTGAAAGAAATGATCTCCAAGTTATGTAATTTAAATGCTTGTGTATCTTAAAATTTATAAAATTTGAGTACTTGTATACCATGTTAAATAGATAGTGATAATTTCATAAAATTACGTAGAATTAGAATTCTCAAGAATAATGTTCATTGCATGAGGATTTATTTTTTACCTTCTCGACAAGTTGAATTACTCTAAAAAGTATTTTAACTATACAATTTTAATGCAATATTTATATAGCAAATATAATTAAATCAAGTGAACACTGAGTTGAGTTTAGCCATGTTAATTTTCTTGAGAAAACATGGCATGGAAGGGGTGTAAACTATAAGGCCTGAAATATTAACACTATAATCTAAGATTAATCAATTGACTTATTGATGTGATTATAGAAGGACATGCCGTAACATTGGAATTGGAATAGAAAAGAAATGGAAAAGCATGGTTGATGTGTGAGGCAGAACACCTCGCGCATATGCGCGGAGAGTGGGCGCTCATATGCGCGAGCTTTGCGAGAAGACAATTACCGAGACAGAGAATGTCGCGCACATGCGCGAGGATACGCACATGCGTGAAGACGGAACGCGCACATGCGCGAGAATGGCCAGTAGCCAAAGTTCAGAACAGAAGTTTTGGCGCATATGCGCGGAGGAGTGACGCGCACACTACTACAAAAACGGCATACGACAACGGATAAAATCCGCTGTCGTAGCCATTTTAAAACTGTTGTAACTGAGGGTGTTGTTGAAAGTCCGTTCAACGACAATAGGAAGGATTTGCGACGGATTTTAAAACTCGTCGCTAATTAATTTAGGACGGTTTTAATCAAACCCGTCGCTAAAGTTAGCGACAGTTTTTTTAATCCGTCGCTAAATTTAGCGACAGTTAGCAATCAAGACCGTCGCTACTTTTAGCGACGGTCTTTAATTATGATTTCCGTCGCTAATTTGTTTCGAAAAATAAAAAAATAATTTTAATAATTTAATAAATCTAAAAGAAACTAACAACCGAAATTAAAATCGTTTTAGAGAGAAAAATTTTAAGTGTTGTGAAATACTAAAATTGTGTAATAGAGAAAAAAGTTTAAATATTATGAAGTGGATGAGAAAAACTTTAAGAGTTGTATGAAGTGATAAAATCGTGTAAAAGAGAAAAAATTTTAGGTGTTGTGAAGTAGTGAGAAAAATTTCAAGTGTTGTGTGAAATGATTTTAGAAAAATTTTAGGTGTTGTGAAGTGTTGTGTAGAAAAGTGGAATTGAAATGGAGGTATTTATAGAACATTTGCGACGGGTTTAAGAATAACCGTCGTCGATCTAAATTTAGCGACGGGTTTCTCTAACCTGTCGCTATATTAGCGACGGTTGTAACGAACCTGTCGCTCATTTTAGATCGACGACGGTTAAAATCCATTGCCGATCAAATATTAGCGACAGTGTTTTGTAAACTGTCGCTAAATTTAGATCGGCGACGGTTATTCTTAAACCCGTCGCAATATTTAGCGACGGATATAGAAACGCCGTCGCTAAATATGGATTTGTCCAAATACCACGCTTATCGACAACGGTTTTTTAAAAACGTGGTCGATTTTTAAAAAAAAACACGCTACATTAGCGACGGATTATATAAAGCCGTCGCTAAATGTAGATCGGCGACAGAATTTGATTCACCGTCGCCAAAGTTGGCGACGGTTTATATAAAACCGTCGCTACATTTTGCAACGTTTTTTAAAACCGTTGTCGTAGCCAAGAAAAAACAGGCACATAGACAACGGTTTTAAAAACAGTTGTCTATGAGCGTGTTTTTTTTGGGCTACGACAACGGTTTTTAAAAACCGTTGTGGTAGACCATAAAAAACACGGTCATAGACAACGGTTTTTAAAAACCGTTGTCGTAGACATATCAACGACAACGGTTTTTAAGAAACTGTGGTCTTTTAGCGGGTTTTTTGAGCCTACGACGACGGTTTCAAGAGTGACCGTTGTTAAAAGAAAAAGCACAACGGTTTTAAAAAAAAATCGTTGTCTTTGATGTGTTGTTGAATTAAGATTTTCTTGTAGTGGCATATGCCCGAGCAGACGAAACAACCAATGCGTCAGGTGAGTGTCGCGCATATGTGCGAGACGTGCAGCACAAAGAAAAGGGCCACGTACATTGCCATGCAATTTGATATATATGGCCATTTCCTCAGTATTTTCAGAAGAATAAAATCGAGAAATCCTCCAGAATTCCCTCAAAGCTTCAATTTTGCTTAGAATTTGATTTTGCAATATCCGTCTATCAGAATTTGAATCTGAAAACAGTTCTGAGATCATCTCGTCAACAGCTACAAAAGGACGTAAGTTTTATTGATTTCTGATATGATTTGAAATTATGATATTGGAGGAATTGTGATTCGACTATTATTATGTGTTCTGGAAATACTGGTAATCGTATAATCGAAATCAGATCGAAGAACAAACAGTAGATGGAATTGTTATGAATTTTCAGATTATATAATTGAGAATAAACAGATTTGATATTGGATTCATATTTGTTGATTAATTATGAGTTATGATATTGTATATGTGATGTTGAGTTGACGGGGATATCGATATTGTGCTGTTATGCCGTTGAAACATCAGTAGATTGATATTGATCAGATTCAATATTGATTTGAGATTGTATATTGATATTGTGCCTATTGGGAATGTCATTTCAGATTTGATATTGACAGCTTCAGAATCGATAGCAGATAGATCATAGTTGCCAAGCTTTCGTACTACGAAAAGAAATGTATAAATCAATGTTAAACCGGGAAGAATGACTCGAGTGAGATATAACTTGAGTTTCCCTAAACCACATACTTATTTGTTATTATTTTCAGATATTTGAATTCATTGCATTTATATGCTTGTTCTATTGAGTTATAGAAATCAGGTATTAGATAATTGATTGAGACAGAGAGTCTTTGGCAGAGGTGCCAAGTCGTGACAGAGTTATTGGCAGAGGTGCCAGGTAACTGGACATTGTTTTTATATCGATGTGCTTAGGAGAAGATCGGCTTCTATTACAGATATTCGATATAGAGTACCAAAGTCTGCGAATAAGAACATACCATTATCTAGCTGAGGAGAGTAGATGAGTTGTTGCGTTCTTATTCAACCGGGATCCCTAGATAAGAGTCGAATTAGAGTGTAGAACCCGTAAATTGGACTGCGTATAAGCCATGCATAATTTCTAGTATTTAAATTAAATTGATTTTTATTGCATGAGTATTTGAATTCTTTTCTTTAAATTTATTTATTTTACGCAGTAGTTTAATTGTTACCTTTTCAGTTAAATAAGTGAGGCCGGACTGGAGATGGAGTATTGAGATAAGTTAATAAAGACTTAATTAAGAAGTGGTAATTTAGCATGTTTATTTCATTAATTTATGTTTAATTATTTTTATGCATTTTAGGCATAATTCATGCATGATAGGATTTGTTTCATGAAATTTTAAAAGTTCGTGCATTAAGATTTTTAAGGTGCATTTCACGTTCGAACGAAGATCGAAAACCGGAGAATTTTCAGAAAAGTTATTTTTTTTAGACGAATTATTTTTATAAATTAATTTAAAACTTTTTTATAGTATTTTTCAAAAGTGGGAATTTTTTAGTATTTTTACCCGTAAGATTTTATTTTTTTTATCAGTACGCAAATTTTATCATATCGGGTGACTTTTTAAGGGTTCGGTTAATATTTTCAAAATCTTTCCAACTCGAAATATTTTTCGAGAGTGAGTTTGGGCTTATTGGGCCTACCTTGAGTTTATAGGGCTTAATTATTTTTTTAACTTTTAAATTAAACAATATAGGCCCATAAGTTAATTTGTTACCTATATAATTAACCCACTAATTATCTATTTAACCAAAACCTAGTCACTAGCACCCCACTAACCTAAATCAGCCGCCCTCCCTCCTCAAATCAGTCACCACATTCGTGTGTGCAGCAGCTAAGGGGTTTCGGTGCCTTCTTGTTCTTCAAACTCAAGCTCCTCCTCTCGTTTTCCTTATCATCAACACCGTAAGGCACGCTTTTACTCTTTTTCGGCATCATTCACGTTATACTACTGATGTACATGTATTTATGCATTCAAACTTTCGATCCAGGCTTCCCATGAAATATTTTCGGGTCCCATGTGTTTCTTGCATATGCAAACTGTATTCACGCTTTCTTTTCTGTATTTTGGTGCAAGGGGCTACAGTTCTTGAGTGTCTAGGGGCTGCTAGTAGTGTCAAGGTGCTGTCATGTGGTTTAGAAAAGTTGCTGGACGTTCGGGTGAAGGGGCGAGAAGAGGGTCTTCGGGAGTGGCTCGATTTAGAATTTTTTGGAGGATTAGCGATTTGAAGGGGGCTGCGGCTTGCATGGGATGCTTGACGTGGGTACAGTAGGTTCACGGGAGTCTTAGGGTGGCCTAGGTGTGATTGGTTAAGGGATGATTAAGCTGGGCGAAAGTTAGGAGCTCGATCATTTAGAGGGTCGCGTTGGCGTGCTAGCTTCGAGCAAATTCTGTGTAGTGCAGCAGCTTCATGCTTCGGTTAGGCTTGGTTTAGGAGATTTATAAGGTTTGATGGGTGAGTCTTAAGGCTGGACATGTGGTGGCATAGGGGAGGACCGAATGTTCAAATATTAAGAGCCATGGGTAGGTGTTGATTTGCACAAATGTGAGTGGCCGAGAGTTTTTAATTTCCTGAAAGTTTAGCCGTGGGTTTAGGGACTTGGGTACATGGTTTTAGAAGCTTTAAGTATTGGTAAGATATGATAAAAGGTTGGGAAAAGTTTGGTAGAGTTTCGAGTCGATTCGGGTTAAAACCGGGTACTCCGGTCCGAATTTTAAAACGAATTAAATAAGCTGCGACTTTTGGCTCGAATTTATGTCTAAGAATATTTTAATAATGTTTTGGAACATTTTAAGGAGTTTGGTAAGCTTCAAGTCAATTTTAGAGGTCCAGGGTTGAAACGACAATTTTTGGGTTTCCAGAGGCAAAATGGTCATTTTGCACCCGGGGTGAGATTTTGGTCCTAGCAGCGCCCTGAGCACAAATCATAATATTTTTAAATGTTCATGCATCACGTTTATGATTTTTACGCTATTATAATAATTATGGTGCATGCTTAATTTAAAGGAATTAAGTGAGAAAGTGAAGAGCACTCCGTCTCCGCCGCGCCGCGTCATTATTTCGTTTGTTTTCTGTCAAAACAAACCAAGGCATGTTTATATCTTCTTTCAATCTTCGATCAAGTCATATTGGTATTTTTAAATATCGCAAGTACATGATTTTAATGCAAGAAGATCGAAATTTCTCATATTTAATGATGTTATTTATATCACGAGCAAAATATTCATTTTTGAGATTTATGCGATATTGCTTGTGGCCATTTCACTATCATGGGAGCATTATTTCACCCGGTCGTCAGTTACCGGTCATGGAAGCATTATTTCACCCGGTCGTCAGTTACCGGTTATGGGAGCATTATTTCACTCGGTCGTCAGTTACCGGTCATGGGAGCATTATTATATCCGGTCGCCAGTTACCGGTCAGTTCAGTTCAGTGCAGGGGCCACATGCGTAGACCATAATCTCAACAGAAAATTATAACAATTTATTTCAGTACAGGGCTCCAAGGAGCAAACATTTTTACGATGATTTTTCAGTTCAGTTATGCACGTACTATAATTACCATTGAAATGATATTTTACGTTACACCTCATTGCAGGATATTTTCACTTGCATGCGATTTTATTATTTATTTACTTGTTATTTACGGTATATGCATGCTGGGTCTTTAGAAACACTAGACTTGATTGTTGTAGGTAATGATGAGGTCGGGGCCGAGGGCGGGGACCAGTGAGCTAGCTTGGGTCGGCAGTAGTGGAACCCGAGGACCTCATTTCAGCATTTATTAATTTTAATTCAAACCAAGTTTTTATATTGCTGAATTATTTTAAGTCATTATTTTGCAAACATTAGATTTCTTCCGCCGCTATTTTGAATATCAAACATTTTTATCAGTTTAACTTATGATTGAGACATTTTAGTTATTTAAAAAGAAAAATTTTAATTTTTCCGCAAATTTTCAAGCACAAATTTTCGGGCCTTCACAGTTGGTATCAGAGCCTATGTTCTTGTAAAGGGTATTACTACTACTGATCTCGAGAATCTCACGAAGTCACGTCTTCGGTCTGTAAGTTTTACATTTCAGCATTTTATTTAAAGCATGAATTATTTTAACAGTATGTCTCCATGAAATATTTACGTTCAGATTCTAATTATGCAGTATTTACTTGAATTTAAAGAAATAATGTAATTATATATGTTGGTTACGTTGGAATTGGAAATGTATAAGAATTCGAATATTTGGCTTTAGGAGAAGTTGAAAATGATTTGACTATATTGATTTTTAGGTCAGTGGTACTGATGTCCTCCTTATGGGTCATAAGTTAATCTTGAAAATTATGAATGTTTTTGGGACTTGTAAAAATTCTAAGAAATTATTGATGGTTCATGGTTGCTAGTCGAGTGAATTTTTTAGGATTTCATATCAGCAATAGCGATTCGAAGACTACGAAAATCTTTAGGATTATAAATGTACAAATTCGAGAATTTTAAGGACCTAATTGTAATAACTAATAATTTGAGGACCTAAGCGCAAAACAAAATTCTAAAGGGACTATTTTGAATTTACCAAATTTTGAGTTCGAGAACTTAAAAGTTTAATGAGGTAAAGATGGAAAATTTTGTGGGGGACAAAAATGCAAATTTCGAAGAGTCGTAGGGCCAAAAATGTAATTTTGGAGAACTTTAAGGGCCAAATTGCAAAGTCTGAAATTTTTGAGGATTAAATTCGAACTTTGGAGGAACACTTGAGTTAAATCAGTAATTTTCGAGGTTATGAGAATTGATTTTTGGGTTTAATAAACTTAAGGCTATTGAACCTTATGATACGGGAAATCTATAAAATGAATTTGGGAATACTGAGGACTCATTGGTAATTGTGAAATTTTCGAGATTTATGGAAAAATTGGATGATGTTCGAGGAAAGTAAGAATTAATTTTACAATTTTAAGAAATTTGAGAACTTATTTAGTAGTAAGTGAGAATTGAACGGTTTAAAGGATAAGACTTTTCGGTTATATAGTCTTGTAGGAAATACAGAATATTTTGATATTTGGGTTATAATGTTATAATGAATGGTAACCAAGGACATTGTAGGATGAATCAATCTTAGGCATGAAAATTTAAGCGTTAGTGAAATAATATTGTGGCAAATTAAGAATTTGAAGTGATGACAATTTAAGGTAAATTTGATCGGTTAGTTAAGCTATAAGAATAAACATTGAGTTAGTAAATTTTTGGGAACGTAGGTTTGATGTATCACAAGTTTAGTCCTGATCGTAACAGTTAAGATTATACCTTGTGAGAATTTAAAATTTTTGAAAGTTGGGTACAATGAGGGATAGTTTAATTGATAGACGCACGCAAGAGGTGAGGTCGACACCTTGTCTTGAGAAATGTTGAAAGTCATTAACAAACTGGGGACTAAACGGATATGTGTATTGGGATTATTTTATTCAAAGCTATTTGGATTAGGTAAGTTTGAATGTCAAATTTATGAGATATTTGTTCATACGGAAATTTTGGGTGAAATAAAAACAAAAGAGAATTTGTTGTATTCAATATAAGTTATCAATGGATAAATATTAAGATTTTTATCAAGTAAGAAATCTAAAAACTTGATATGGGGATTCTAGAACTCTATGGGTTATAAGTGAAGTTAATTTATTAAAGTTAGTCTAATGCTACCATGGGATAACTTAGTAAGTTTATACACTAGTATTAATTAAGCATTAAGGATACGTAAGAATGCGACTTTCGCTAAGGAGGAAGGTCCAAGGGTCTTAGGCCAACTATATTGTAATTGAAAATGAAATAGTTTAAGCATGCAACTGATACGAGAAGGGTTTTACTAATTAAGTAGAAGATCATTATTGTATAATTGGGTTTTATGGATTTACGTTATTCGAGGTTTAAGATTTGCAACAATTTTACATCTGAGATATACTTGTAACTAGTAAGTTACGTAAGTTTGGTGCCGTAAAATAAAGATTCAATTCAAGGGACTTAGCCTAATATTATTATGATATTGAGATAAGGTTTAACAGTTAAGTATATTATCGAGTATAGGAATCGATCAGTAAATTCTGATGCTAAGGTTTCTTAGGGTGAACTGCATAAATACAAATGTAAGAGATCAATGAACATTACGGGTACATTATAAGAAAAGTAAGACGCAATAAAAGTCGGACTGCCATTTTTTTTAATAGTGAGAATTTTGAGAAAAGTCAGAATTCGAGGCCTGTGCCGGATAGAACTAAGTCGCCATAAGTCGTTCTGGGTTGCGATTCGCAAATAAGGATTCAATAGGCAAAATAATTAGGATCGGGGAGACGTAAGGACAACTTAACACTTATTTTATCAGAGTAGCGCAGCGGGAGCGTGGATTATTGGGATTCTAGTACTAAATCGAAACCTTTTTTGTTTATCAAGGATAGGAGAATTTCGGGGACGAAATTTCTTTTAAGAGGGGAGGATTGTAGAACCCGTAAATTGGACTGCGTATAAGCCATGCATAATTTCTAGTATTTAAATTAAATTGATTTTTATTGCATGAGTATTTGAATTCTTTACTTTAAATTTACTTATTTTACGCAGTAGTTTAATTGTTACATTTTCAGTTAAATAAGTGAGGTCGGACTGGAGATGGAGTAGTTGAGATAAGTTAATAAAGACTTAATTAAGAAGTGGTAATTTAGCATGTTTATTTCATTAATTTATGTTTAATTATTTTTATGCATTTTAGGCATAATTCATGCATGATAGGATTTGTTTCATGCAATTTTAAAAGTTCGTGCATTAAGATTTTTAAGTTGCATTTCACGTTCGAACGAGGATCGGAGACCGGAGAATTTTCAGAAATGATTTTTTTATTACACGAGTTATTTTTATAAATTAATTTAAAACATTTTTAGAGTATTTTTCAAACGTGGGAATTTTTTAGTATTTTTACCCGTAAGATTTTATTTTTTTATCAAATCAGGTGACTTTATAAGGGTTTGACTAATATTTTCAAAATCTTTCCAACTCGAAATATTTTTCGAGAGTGGGTTTGGGCTTATTGGGCCTACCTTGAGTTTATAGGGCTTAATTATCTTTTTAACTTTTAAATTAAACAATATAGGCCCATAAGTTAATTTGTTACCTATATAATTAAGCCACTAATTATCTATTTAACCAAAACCTAGTCACTAGCACCCCACTAACCTAAATCAGCCGCCCTCCCTCCTCAAATCAGTCACCACATTCGTGTGTGCAGCAGCTAAGGGGTTTCGGTGCCTTCTTGTTCTTCAAACTCAAGCTCCTCCTCTCGTTTTCCTTATCATCAACACCGTAAGGCACGCTTTTACTCTTTTTCGGCATCATTCACGTTATACTACTGATGTACATGTATTTATGCATTCAAACTTTCGATCCAGGCTTCCCATGAAATATTTTCGGGTCCCATGTGTTTCTTGCATATGCAAACTGTATTCACGCTTTCTTTTCTGTATTTTGGTGCAAGGGGCTACAGTTCTTGAGTGTCTAGGGGCTGCTAGTAGTGTCAAGGTGCTGTCATGTGGTTTAGAAAAGTTGCTGGACGTTCGGGTGAAGGGGCGAGAAGAGGGTCTTCGGGAGTGGCTCGATTTAGAATTTTTTGGAGGATTAGCGATTTGAAGGGGGCTGCGGCTTGCATGGGATGCTTGACGTGGGTACAGTAGGTTCACGGGAGTCTTAGGGTGGCCTAGGTGTGATTGGTTAAGGGATGATTAAGCTGGGCGAAAGTTAGGAGCTCGATCATTTAGAGGGTCGCGTTGGCGTGCTAGCTTCGAGCAAATTCTGTGTAGTGCAGCAGCTTCATGCTTCGGTTAGGCTTGGTTTAGGAGATTTATAAGGTTTGATGGGTGAGTCTTAAGGCTGGACATGTGGTGGCATAGGGGAGGACCGAATGTTCAAATATTAAGAGCCATGGGTAGGTGTTGATTTGCACAAATGTGAGTGGCCGAGAGTTTTTAATTTCCTGAAAGTTTAGCCGTGGGTTTAGGGACTTGGGTACATGGTTTTAGAAGCTTTAAGTATTGGTAAGATATGATAAAAGGTTGGGAAAAGTTTGGTAGAGTTTCGAGTCGATTCGGGTTAAAACCGGGTCTCCGGTCCGAATTTTAAAACGAATTAAATAAGCTGCGACTTTTGGCTCGAATTTACGTCTAAGAATATTTTAATAATGTTTTGGAACATTTTAAGGAGTTTGGTAAGCTTCAAGTCAATTTTAGAGGTCCAGGGTTGAAACGACAATTTTTGGGTTTCCAGGGGCAAAATGGTCATTTTGCACCCGGAGTGAGATTTTGGTCCTAGCAGCGCCCTGAGCACAAATCATAATATTTTTAAATGTTCATGCATCACGTTTATGATTTTTACGCTATTATAATAATTATGGTGCATGCTTAATTTAAAGGAATTAAGTGAGAAAGTGAAGAGCACTCCGTCTCCGCCGCGTCGCAGTCATTATTTCATTTGTTTTCTGTCAAAACAAACCAAGGCATGTTTATATCTTCTTTCAATCTTCGATCAAGTCATATTGGTATTTTTAAATATCGCAAGTACATGATTTTAATGCAAGAAGATCGAAATTTCTCATATTTAATGATGTTATTTATATCACAAGCAAAATATTCATTTTTGAGATTTATGCGATATTGCTTGTGGCCATTTCACTATCATGGGAGCATTATTTCACCCGGTCGTCAGTTACCGGTCATGGAAGCATTATTTCATCCGGTCGCCAGTTACCGGTCAGTTCAGTTCAGTGCAGGGGCCACATGCGTAGACCATAATCTCAACAGAAAATTATAACAAGTTATTTCAGTACAGGGCTCCAAGGAGCAAACATTTTTTTACGATGATTTTTCAGTTCAGTTATGCACGTACTATAATTACCATTGAAATGATATTTTACGTTACACCTCATTGCAGGATATTTTCACTTGCATGCGATTTTATTATTTATTTACTTGTTATTTACGGTATATGCATGATGGGTCTTTAGACTCACTAGACTTTATTGTTGTAGGTAATGATGAGGTCGGGGCGAGGGCGGGGACCAGTGAGCTAGCTTGGGTCGGCAGTAGTGGAACCCGATGACCTCATTTCAGCATTTATTATTTTTAATTCAAACCAAGTTTTTATATTGTTGAATTATTTTAAGTCATTATTTTGCAAACATTAGATTTCTTCCGCTGCTATTTTGAATATCAAACATTTTTATCAGTTTAACTTATGATTGAGACATTTTAGTTATTTAAAAAGAAAATTTTAATTTTTCCGCAAATTTTCAAGCACAAATTTTCTGGCCTTCACATAGAGAGTTAGAGTCAAAGAGTTTGATTTACAGATTTGTATTGATTTATGTTTTGTAGACTACGATACATGTTTTATAAATGTTTTATGCTTTCGTATCTGTTTATATAAATTGCATATATACATTGTTTATACTGGGAATTATATTCTCACCGGAGTTATCTGACTGTTGTTGTGTTTGTATGTGTGCATGGCAACAGGTGGGACAGGATCAGGGTCGAGAAGAGGATGATAGATCAAGATTATAGTGGTGATTCCGGACTTAGATGTATAAGATTGTTCAACTCTGATATGTAGTTGATAACAATAGGTTGTAATGACTTTAGTTTGGTATTACTTTACGTTGAACACGTGTTGTATCTGAATCTTGTTTTTGATAATAAACTTGTTGTATAGATTTGTACACTTGTTTATTTCGGGCCCAATTTTTTTTAAAAAAATTTTAGACCCCAGATTAATTAATTGATCCAAATATCCCAATGACGATTAAGAAGATGATTAGCGTTCGGGTCCCCACATAAACCATGAAGATATTTTCTTAATCCTAATACTAGTGCACCGACGCACGCGTTGTGTGCTTGTATAATATTTTTTATAATCCATTTGATTTATATTTAAATGAGGATCAAAATATAATTATGAGAAATAGTGAGGGACTACACTGTAATTTTGATATATAAATTAAAAAATAAAAGAATAAAAAAATGACTTCAGTAAGAATTGAACCTACAAACCTAAACCCTAAAAAACAATGACTCTATCCGCTGAAATTTTATTCATATATATAATTATTAAAACAGACCATGACACCAAAGTTAGTTATTCTAAGTGTCTCAAACTTAATAAAATAGTATAGAAGTATAGATAATAGTAGATGAATCAAAACAATCTTCTTGAGTCATCCAAATCAACATTCCTCCTAGCTTGGCACGGAAGTTGCACAGACTAGTTTCTGCCTCAAGAACTCAAAATCTAACTTTTGGAAGGGCCTTTGTCAAAATGTTAGCGCTTAAGATCCACGTGTAATTTTATGCCTTCATGTTGTTGCATATGAAAATCTCAGTCGTAATTTTCTTGATCCAAAGTGCTTGATTCACAGTAGCACAAGCAGTCACACATGCATATTCTGCTTCTACGGTGGATTGTGCTATGACTTCATAGTTCTTGGTGCACCATGAAAAAATTCCAGAACCGAAGCTAAAACAAATAACCTGAGGTGTTCTCATATCATCGGCATATCAAGCCCAATCAATATCGGAATATTCATGAACACTCAAGTTTTTAACTTGGCTGAAATTTATTCCATAATATATTGTGCCCTTGATAAATCGGATAAATCTTTTCGCTGCTTGAGAATGAATTTCACTTGTGTAGTGCATATACCTTGATAGCAAACTTACATTGTGCATTGTATCTGGTACGATTGAAATTTGATACATTGGGCAGCCTATCAAGCAGTTCATTTATTTAGTGGAAGGATGTGATATATTTGCAAGCCTATGGTAAAATTTCCAGTGCATTTGACATGAGAGTTTGTTGATATATATCCTAGACACTAATGAGCGGAACGAGCGAATCTTGTGAGGAGTTGTTAAATCCCATGCATTTTATTTTCTACACATTTTGATTGCAGTGATTGTTCATGATGTTATTTTGTGAGATGCTATCAAATTAAAATGTCTTGTTGCATGAAAAATGTTTTGGTTAAGTAGAGGAAGTGGAAGGAGGACGAAAAATTGAGATAATGAGTTGATCTATTTTATGCTTGAGGACAAGCATCGTTTAGGTGTGGGAGATTTTGATATGCTCGTAATAGTTAGTATTTTTATTTTCATATTTCCCATTATTCCAATCTCCGTTATGTTTAATTGATACATTTTTATGTAATTTTATTGTGGGAGGAACTTTCACGGTTTTGGAGCAAATTTGAGCTAAAAAGTGATATTTATCACATTTCAAGTTTCCAAGATAGAGTTTTGAAAGAGAATGATCAAACCAGAAGATGACCTGGAATAAGGCGTGGCCACGCCTTGTGGTTATGTTTCAGCTGCCTAAAATTGCAAGAAGTGAAAAAAATCTGATTTTGTGAAGATTACGCAAGAGTTGAAAGAATTAATTATAGTGTCTGATTTAGTGGAAATTCTAGGAGGGAAACTAGATAAGATAATATAAATTATTTTATATTTTAAGATTTAGGGTTAATTAAGATTAGTGGGCCTTTTTAGCTTAAATAATTTAGACCCAAAAGCCTACCACCCCAACAAAAAGAAGACGGCCGCTGAGAAGAATTCAAGAATCAGATTAGGAAGAACTCTCTCTAGACAATTTTTCCTCCTCACGTACGTAGCAAGGCTCAGGATTTCCAGAATTTTCTCCCAACAAAAATAGTTTGCATTTCTTTATGTTTTCTTATTTATTTTTTATAGATATTGTAGATCAAACTATGAGTGGCTAATTTTCTTAGTCTGATTCAAGCGATAGTCTACTATTTTAATTTTATCATTGTGAGGTTTTTGCACTTTATTCTTGTTTGCCCAATTATTCGTTGATTTATGATTTAATTATATGAATGTTATACATCAATTAATATGACAATTTAATTTGATGTTTGATTTTCTAATGCTAACCATGAATTTAGTGATCCGTAATTGTCATGAACGATTGGTACGTGAGTAGCAATAGGTTAGATGTGTTGTGCTATCATAACATGTGTAATATAAATAAATCGATGGAACTAGATCTTCCAATTGCAGCTATCTCGGATGTTAGATTTTAGGATCAACTGTTTTCATGAAACTAAAATGCTATTTTTAATTAATATGGAATGCTATCGTGCCCAGTTGATTATTGGTAAGTTTTGACTGGATGCTGGGTTAGGTCAATTAATTTAGGAAAACACAAGAATTTTAGCAGCTATCCCTATTATTCTAAGGTTAATTGCTTGGAATAACATGAATAAATGATTGGTTAACCGATGAACAGTGAGATATTTAAATTTAATAGTAGAATCTCCTTGAATCAATATTTTCTCATAATAAATTCTTCACTTTATTCTCTTCGATTAATTTTCAATTCTAGATTCAGTATTTTTCTTACGTGGTAATTTTAGTTTAGGTTATTTTATTTAGTAATTATCAAAATAAATCCTCCCTTTTTATTTTTATTATCAAAAGAAATAAATCTACCAGTTCCATGTGGATTCGACCCTACTCACCATTACACCCGTTTTTATTTAAAAGAGTAGGAATTAATTTGGTGGTCAACGACAGCACACCACCCATTTATTGAAAAATACACTTAAAACACCTTATATTAATAAATAAAAATTAAACATGTAATAAAAATAATTTTCCTAATAATAACCCGGTCTTCGTTCCTCGATCGAGCGCGAAATGCACCTAGAAACCCAAATGCGTGAAATTTTAAAATAATCGTGAAATGAATCCTATCATACAATAATTATGCATTAAATACATAAAAATAAATAAACACATAATTTAAATAAAACTCTATATTGCATGCATTCAGGTTACGTATATTAAATTTCATGGACCTTACATATCACGCCTCAGGACAGGGGTTGGTTGACACCGGCATTGATCTCCAATTTACATTCGAAAACAACAAGTCTCAGAAGTACAAAATTCAGAAACCAGCCTTTTATTCATAATAATGAATAATTCAATGTCTGATACAAAGTCAATTGACCAATGTTTTACAGCGGAAATGTAAAACCAAATGTACCAATGTCTTAACAAAAACAGCGGAAAACATAAACTAGAACTGAGAACAGTCTTCTTCACCAGCCCCAGAAATGGATCTGCTCTTCTTCTTCTAATTTCTTCCTCGTTCTTATCTGAGATGAGTTTGGTGGGTGAGTGATATAGTTGTCACTCAGTAAGCAGGGGAGGGAATAATTCTCAGTTTTCGAAATCGTTTTTAAACATAAACAGTAAAACGAATGGTATACAGGAATTCTTATTTTCAGAACAAAAATCAGTATTCAGTAATCAGTAATCAGTAATCAGTAATCAATAATCAGTAATCATTAATCAGAAATTGTCAAGTAAGCACTGAGCACGTTCGTGAATTTCATGGGTAAACTGATATCAGTCCCCTATATGTTCTTTCTTCTAAGGGGTGAGACCAGTAATTAGTAATCAGTAATGTTCAAAATATATATTCCTACCATTAGTTCACTAGGTTTCAGTGCTTCAAAAATCAAATATCAGAAATCAGGAATACTTTGCTTTAAAAACAGAAATCATCAAACGGTTTTCAAGATAATTATACGTAAGCCCACTTACCGTAATTTGCTATAAGGTTTCGGTAGAAGTCTGAAATCTGCTTGTTCTTGCTATTGTTTTATACTGCTCGAAAATAAGCACTCTCTCTTAGCTCGAAAATTCAAGTAATAATCTCAAGATTTGTGTAACACCAATTCAGAGATCTGAAACTGTTATTTATAGGCAAGATTTTGACTGTTAGCCTCCCAATTAATGGCCATAATCTGCCATTATGTTTCATTACAGCCTTAATTCCATGATAAATGCTTCAATTAAAAGTCCTAAGTAGAATCAGTAATTGTCTGCTGCTGGATTTTATATGTTGTCTGCTGTTGGATTGTTAATCTGCTGGAAAAATATATGTCTGCTGGAAAATTACCATCTTCTGAAATATGACATGTTGCTGGAATTTTGATAGCTGCTGAAACATTGCTAGCTGCTGCAACATGTTAGCTACTACTGGAAATTCAGGTTCTCACATTACAAGCACCCCAACTAGAACTCCTAGAAATCAAGATGTAGGCAGCACCTCACAATCAACATATTGTTTAATGTCTCATATGCAAATACTATAAACACAATTGTTTTACATCTTTGTGTAAAGACTCACTCAACTAATATTTGAAGTTCAACACTCTTCTATATGTGTGAGTGATTGTGTGTGAGAAATTTATCCTTTACAGTGTACATCTCAAATGTATCCTCACACAATGGCTTGTGCTCTCAACTAGCTGATTTCTTCATGCTAACTGCCCATGCTTTGAATCCTCTTCAAAAGCTCTTGTTTGATCTTCTAGATGTTGTATTTATAGGTCCCAACAATGATATATACGTTAGACACAAGAATATGACCGTTTGGAAAGTTTCTGTACTGTTTCTGAGATTGCAACGGTCAAATTCGTCTTGCTGGACATTTTCCCGAGTGGTCAACTCTTGTCAACTGATCAACTGGTTCAGTTCAACTGGTCTGGTTCAGTTTCAGCTGGTCTGGTTCAACTGGTCTAGTTCAGTTCAACTGGTTTGGTTCAATTTCAGTTGGTCTGGTTCATTTTAACTGGTTCAGTTTCACTTGGACAGTAGCTGGTTCAGTTCAGTTGGTCAGCTGGTGATTCAGTTCATTTCATTTGGTCAGCAGCAGCTGGTTCAGTTCAGTTCATTTGGTCAGCTAAAATCAGCTAGGATGATTTCAGTTTGTGCAAAACCAATAGATTCATCGTCATTTATCAGTATCTTAAGCTTCGATTCATACTTTGACTTTTGAAGATGAATTATAGATTGTCGTCTTATCTTTCCAACGCATACTAAATCGCTTCATTTTAATAACCGAGTTGAGAGATATGACCAAAATACCTCAACTGCTCATACCTAACTGATTGTTGTTTTCGTGCAATCAGTTTGGTAATTCAGCGATCAGTTAGACCTTGATAACATCCGAATTTTCTCAACTGACGTGAAATACGACATGTTTAAAATTGAGTTTTCTAATCAGGCTAGTTGGCGGATTGTCATTTGAATCATCCAGTTGAGAGATATCATCAAAATACACCAAAGCTTGCCAGAAATTCAATTTGTACAGAATTCAGTTTCAGTTTGCTTCTTATTTTAATAACTTTACACTTGAGTAAATATGTTAGAAACACAATAACAAGTTTTTTTAACATCAAAATCAAGATTGCAAACATGAAATGTTCCAACAAACTGTGTTTTAAAGGTTATTCGAGACTCGATCGAGGAACGGAGACCGGGGACCATATGAGGAAAAATATTTTATTAAATAATTATTTTTAACTGTTTAATATTTTGTGGTGTATTTTAAATGGAATTTTCGAAAATGTGGTGTTTTTATACGCCGAGTCATATTTTAGACCGACAATCGATTTTTGTTAAAAATAGGGACTTTTTGAGAACTCGGCTAATATTTTCACAAATTTTCCTAAACAAAATATTTTTAATAATGACTAATGGGCTTAATAGACCTATTATACTTGGCAAATGAACCTAAGCTTGCACCATGTATTTTATATTAAATAATCAAGAATTCCAAGTCATTTTTCCCCTTCAAACTCACGCACACAACACCTAATAAAAAGTTTAGGGTAGTTGACATTTACGATTTTATGCTTTGAATTACTTTCTTTTTTATTTTCAAATAATAGTTGGTTGGTTTTTTTAAAAGTTGCAAGATTCGTGTGTGTGTGTGTGTGTGTATATATATATATATATATAGTTGACGTTTACGATTTTATGTTTTGAATTACTTTCTTTTGGATTTTCAAATAATAGTTGCACACATATATTTATATAAAAAAATTTCTAGTATATTTTAAAGAAAAACGAATAGTGGACGTTTCATACTTTCTCTCCACAAAGTATTAGTGTAGAACTAGTCTTGAATAGTGCATAGTTATAATCACTTACAAACTTAAAATCGTGTAAGCGTAGATACATCCATTCATAATGGGCTCTTATGGGAACTACGGTTTTCTAATGGTCAAATCTTTCTTTTAGATTTTTCCAAAGTTCTCGTGGCTCTTTCACAGTGAGATACTCGATTTTGAACCCATCATTGAGATGATGACGAAGGAAAATGAGTGTTTTTGCACTGTCCTGCTGGAACATTTCATTTCTTTCTTTCTTTTATCTCCTAAATTCATAGAGACAAGGTGGACTCGGGCCTCCAAAATCCATGATAAATAATTTTTTTCCAATCAAGTCAAGTTCTTAAAATTCAATTTTGATAGTTTTCGCCATTTCAACTATTATAAGAAGAAATCAAAATCTAATTAGAGTGATAATATTTTTAAATATTATAAACATGCCGTTGAAAAACAAGAAAAGGTAATAAATATTGACGTATACTCATAAGTTAACATGGTACATATAACAGTAATCTAAAGACAATTTTATAAAAGATGAACAAAATTATCTAAGAAAGTTTACTGAAATTGTTCGGTTCTTCAAAACCTCAAAGCCTTATCGAATACTATAAATTTATTAGGAGTGACTCTCATGTGAGACCGTCTCACGGATCATAATCTGTGAGACGGGTCAACCCTACCCATATTCACAATAAAAAGTAATACTCTTAGCATAAAAAGTAATATTTTTTCATGGGTGACCCAAATAAGAGATCCGTCTCACAAATACGACCCGTGAGACCGTCTCACACAAGTTTTTGCCATTTATTAGAGCATAGAAACCGAAAAAGAAGAAAAAAATTGATTAGGTCTCTTGTTAGACGGTCTGATCACGAATCTTTATCTGTGAGACAAATCAACACTACCGATATTCACAATAAAAAGTAATAATCATAGCATAAAAAGTAATATTTTTTCATGGATGATTCAAATAAGAGATCCGCCTCACAAAATACGATCCGTGAGACCTTCTCACATAAGTTTTTGCCAAAAAAATTTGGCAATTCTCAACCCATAATATTATAATCTTACACAAACATATTTGTACTATAAAAATTAAGGCTGGAGAAGTGCCCGATGAATTTGCCGATTCAGGCATGATAAAGGGTCGTCACTGGTTGGAGGTACTGGAGCGGGAAGACAGATTCACACCTTTTTTTCATCGGGCAAGAATATCATATTTCATCTCACAAGATTCTATCAGGCCCCTTGTTTATGTTCATTCTTATTTTGGATACTTATCTCAAAAGGCGAAAGCGTTCATCTAAGTAGAATGCATTCCTATACCATCCAGAGCTCCCATATCATGAGCAAATGCCAAGAATCTGGTCAAGCATTACTACGTGTAGTTGATGTCCTTGGTCAAATGGAACGTGAGTGGCCAAGAATCTGACATAGGAGATGTCTCTAGAACCTGATATAGTTCTTGAAATCTACACAAAAATATTTGATGGGAGAACAATCGTGGATTACGTTTTTTGTCTCAACACATTCGCCGATTGCAGATGTTGGAAGAGCGTCGGTTCTAGGGAAATGATGAAACTTAATGGATTGAAGAAAGGTGCAGGATGAAGTTGGATAAAGATTAACAACGGGCCAGCCGGGTGCACTTGCTCTTTAAAATTACAAGTTGGCAGATCAAAATCCGTTTTGTCACTTCAAGAGCATAAATGATAAGAATAATTATTTATGACGTTTATCTTGCAAAGCGTTCGTTCTGATAACGTGTTGTGAATAGTAAATAATATAGAGAAGAGACGATGACTTGAAATATTTTATTAATCATTGGAGATCTTTATTTATATGGTATATTTACATAGTTTAAATAGTTGATAACATGATTAAATATAAATTTTATCTCAATAATCATCTACAATTAGACGTGTCAAAACGGGCTGGCGGGACGGGCCAACCCGCAACCCGCCATTAGGCGGGGAGGGGCGGGCCAGCCCGCCATTTTCGCGGACCTCTAAATAGCCAACCCAGCCCAACCCACCTTGGGCCACGGGCTAGGCGGGCCGACCCGCTTATTTTTAACCCGTTTATTTTTAAAAAAAAATACTAAACAATATCGCAGTAAACATAGAAGAAAAATATATTTCAGTCAAATAGTTTCATAAAATACTTAAAAACATTGAAATAAGAAATTAAGAAAGCATCAACATAATCCTTAAAAAGTAAAGTGCTTAAACCAAACATGAAAGATTAAGACATGGAAGAGAACAGAAAGTCGAGAAAAGAGACGGTTGTAAATTTTAGAAAATATTATGTGTTCAACAATACACATAATTATCAAACCTCCGCCGGGTCCACAAAATTTCACTACAACTCGTCGGACTTCAAACGAAACCGCTCTTGGGTTCACGAACAACTGTTATGCTTAAAAATTATTTTAAGATTCATGAATAAAATTTACATAAATTTCTTCCCTTTAAGATTCATAAATAAAATTTACAGAGATTCAGATTTTACCAGAGTGAGTGATGGAGGCGAGGCCAAGGAGAAAAATAAGAAAGAAATAAGATAAGAGAGTGATGGAGGCGCATGGGACTTATTCCAATTTTTATATAAAACTTTAAAATATATAAAAAAATATATAAAATTTTACCCTAATTTGGCGGGCCAACCCGCCCCGTTTGGGCTCGACCCATCTTGGCCCGCAACCCAAACGGGCTCAGCCCATTTGGTCCGCCTTCAAACGGGCTGCTATTTTATCAACCCAATCCGCTTAATTTTTATAGCGGAGCGGGCCGGCCCGACGAACCTAATCCAATTTGACAAGTCTATCTATAATACTTTATCTATAACATTTACTATAATTTCGAATTTTTTTACATAAAATTATTAAGTCTAAATTTTTTAAAGAGTGTGTCTTTTGTAAGACGGTCTCACAAATCTTTATTCGTAAGACGAATCAATATTGTCCATATTTACAATAAAAAGTAATATATTTGACATAAAAATTAATACTTTAAATGGATGACCCAAATAAGAGATCCGTCTCACAAAATACGATCTGTAAGACCGTCTCACCCAAGTTTTTGCCAATTTTTAAATATGTGTGTACCTACGGTTCTGATATATTAAATATACGCTACATGCACACCGACAAATAATCCCCTTTTTGAGCAAAAAACTAAGAAATCCCATTTTTTTTTTTTCCAATCATAAGCTTTCGTAGTCCCCATAATTTTGGCAAACCTTTGCCCTACGTGGCTCGTTTTCATTGGCTGCATCCGCCAACTATTTGGATCAGAGGCTTTGCTGTCACATGCCGCAAGATAACACTTACCTTCCTTCCACGCAGGATTACACCTATTCCTAACTGCCCACGTCATCAAAAAGTTCCTCCGAAAAGATAGAGAGAGAAGAGGAAAAGCGGTAGAGAGAGAAAGTAGATAACATACTTAATGGCAAACATCCCACGCCAAAACCTTAATGCCCCTTTCTTTTTACTTCAACTCATATATGTATGTACTGACTCATTCATGTGAGTTGTGACTCTCTTTCTTTCTTTTTCATTAAAGGGTTTCTGAGTTTCAGCTGATTCAAGAAAGTTCTTTGTTTGGAGTGAGTGTGATCAACGGTTAGTTTTTTTGTACCCTGTGACCTGTTTTCTGTTTCTTGTTTTGAGTATCAGTCATTAATTCTTACTGGGATTTGGTGATTGTGCTTATGTTGTTAAACAAGTACTATGATGGTTTGTGTTTATAATTAATCAATGAAAATGTTTCTGATGAGATTTGTAGTTTCACTTGGTTAGTTGGTTATGATTAGATTTCCCCCTTTTCCTGATTTGAGGTCTTGGTTAAGGTCTTCCCTATTTGGGGCTTATCTTTTTCTGCTTAAAGGTTTCCTTATTTTTCCAAATCTTGGTGAATTTTTCAGACTTTTTCTGTTCTGGTAAATCGGGCCATAATTTTTGCTAGAGAAACACTTGCATCCTCCCATGGTTGATTTTGACCTCGAAAAATCACGGTGATGGAAAAGGTTTGTGAGTTTTGTAAGTCATTAAGGCCAATTGTGTATTGTAAGGCAGATTCAGCACATCTTTGCCTCTCTTGTGATGCCAAGGTTCACTCGGCCAATGCTCTTTCATATCGGCATCCCCGAACTCTCGTGTGCGAGTCATGCAGAAATCGAGCAGCGCGCGTTCGGTGTTTTGACCATCAGATGTTCATGTGCCAAAGTTGTGATGCTGGCCGTCATCGCGTTTCTTCACGGCATAGGAAAAGAGTGATTAGAAGTTATGTGGGGTGCCCTTCAGCTAAAGATTTAGCCGTGCTTTGGGGTTTCGATTTGAATCAGTTGGAGAGTAAGTTAGGCGATAAAGATGACCAGTCGGTTTATTCGTCATCAATTAGTGTTGATTCGGGTTTTGTTGCCACTTCAAATGTTCGAAAAGTGTCGTTTGAAGAGGGATCAAATATGCGAGGAAAAATGGTATACCATTTTCCGCCCTCTTGCATTTTATAGTTTAAGATGATTGTTACTCTTTTTCTTGCTATGAAACAGTAGTTGAACTGTACGGTTGTGAAATCCTGTTTGCAGGTACTTAAAGACGAGAATAGGCAACAAACTACGTGCTCGATTCTGCAACAGATTGTGGATTTAGAGAGGAAGCTTGCCAAGGGCTGCGATGATTCATGCTTAGTACATGTCAAAGATAGAATGGATGGATTATCATTTGAATATGATGGGAATCGTAAAGTGCATAAAACTCTGGGTAATCATGCCGAGGATCACCTTGGTGGGCATACCGACAATCAGAATATGGCGAATCTTGGCGAAGAAAGGACCGAGGAGCCCTTTCTGATGTCCTTTTCACAGTTGGATCAATTGACAAGTACTGAAAGTCCCATTCACGGAGAGTCATTTTGGCAATGCAAAACTGATGCTCATAATAGCGAGGTTTTCTCATTACTTCTCATTTTTCTATTTGTATATACTTATCTGCATAGAGTATTTAGTACTTTGTACTTCAAGAACTGGTGATGAAACGAGGATTTGTCACTTTCTGGAAGAATAATTATATTCAAGTTATTGCTCTTAATACGAATCTTGTATGCCTGAATTCTGCAGATTTGGCTTCAAAACATGCAAGACCTCGGAGTTTGTGATGAAATGAGATGTTTTGACGATGTCAACATACCTGATGTTGATTTGACATTCCGGAACTTTAAAGAAATCTTTGGAAATGATCAGCAAGAGACAGCTGGAACACAAGTTGGCGACAAAAGCACAGATTGCTACATATCTAAGGAACATTCAGCAACTAATAAATTTAATAGTAGCTGTGCAAGCACGACTAAGGTAAGAATCGGCTTCCCTGAAATTGAATATCATTAAGCATTGCCGGTTTTCCTCCCTACGCTGTTTTGTTATAGCAGGATGCATCAAGGCCTTCTTCCTCTTCATACCTTATGCAGCAATCATGTGATGTCACCACAGATTTTGATTTTTCTGACAAAGTTCATCGCTATCCAACGAGTAAATATAGTCAGCATCCAACTAAACTATCTTACTCAACATCGTTCTCTGTCTCAAGAATGACTGGTGAAAGCACTGATTCTGAAAGCAAGGACGATGAAATAGCTCCAAGGTTTCCTGAACCGAAACTTTCAAATGGCTCATTTGATTCAGACAACACGCGGTTGGATGGTAAAGAAAATGTCATCATGAGATACAAGGAGAAGAAGACTTTGAGGTATCATATCAAATAAATATTTTACAAAGTAGTGGAATATCATTATCATTTTATTCTATCGCGCAGGCATGAAAAACAAGGTCAATACAAATCCCAAAAAACTAAAGCTGACGGCAAGATTTCTGGGAAAAAAGTCGATACCTGAAGGGAGCCATGAACTTTACCTGCTTCTGAGGCAATCGGTTTCAACGACAACCGGGTATAATGCTATGTAAATATATCACTTGTGATCTAGTAGCTCGAGAGTCTGTTGATAATCTCTCAATCACGGTTTCTGTCCATTATATGTAAAGTCAAAATTTGTCCAAGAGTGTGCAAAGATTCAGTCTTGCTGCGTATGACATTTTTGCAGATGACAGTAGAATTGTAAGATCGTTTGCATGACCTGATTTTCTCATGGTCCTCGTCTGCTTATTAAGCGTCCAAAGTGTGTATTTCCTACGTGTTTTCGGCTTTTGTCTACGCTACAACATGAACAAAACTAGATAGTTAGACAGACCCATGATACATCGGTGGGCTAAATAAAATATGTCTGGTTCATATGATCTAATGATTTTAAGGAGACGGGATGTGACTCCTCACCTCGTGTAGCACGACGAAATCTCGTTTAGCAATAGAAATCTGTCGTGTTTCTATCATTTTTGGGAACGAAATCAGTGTGTATATTTTGAAATTTTATTCAGGGGACAATGTGAAATATTTTATCATCATTGGAGAACTCTGTCCATTATTTTTTGATTTCAAGTACATGTGAAATATATAAAGATTAAACGTATAAATTCTTAAATAAATATGATTGAATTGGAAACACACATTAATTAAATTCATCCACGTAAAGCAAATGAATTTAAAATCATCGGTGTGAACAAACCATACTTTACATTAAAAATAATTTAGTCTAATTAAATTCTTTCCAGCTAGAATTTCATCTTTCTACTACTTTATTTCCAATTTTCCATGCAAACATCCTGGGAATATTGTAGCATCGATAAGCCATTTATCAACAGTACTATATACAGCCAAATAAGACAATTTTGCACCAAATTTGGAGAAATTTGATAGCATCAACTATTTTAAAGTGCATATTAATTATACAGAAGAAACATAGTAATTAATTACTTGCACTTTCAAACCACTACCTACCAACTAGCAGCATCAATGCTTCCTCCAACAGATGAGAAAGTTTACAAACAGCGGCCACACCAACTAGATCTTCCCTACGGTAGCCCAAAATAAAATTGATAGGTTCATAATAGTTTATATTTTTGTCATAATATTTCTCATTATTTTCACTTCTGACGTGCTTAATTGATACATTTTGGTGTTATTTTGTTGTAGGAAGAAATTTTATGGCCTTAAAGCAAATTTGAGCTAAAGAAGTGATTTTTATCATATTTGAAGTTGTCAAGATAAAGCTGTGAAAGAAAGACAAAAACAGAAGAAGTCCAGGAACAAGGCGTGAGGCGTGATCATGCCTTGTGACTAGAGGCGGAGCTGCCTCTTGTACCCGGGCTTTAACCCGGGTGGTCCAAAATTTTTGTATAATTTTGGATAAATTTGATATTAGCCGGGGTGGATCAATTTAAAATATTAAAGGATGTTAGAGTTTAAAATTATAGTCCGGGTAACGCCAGATTCCTGACTCCACCACTGCTTGTGACTATTGTATGTGAAACTGAATGTCACGCCCCGGGACGGGGGTTGGTTGACACCGGCGTTTTTCTCAAATTTACATTCGAAAACAACAAGCCTCGGAAGTACAGAATTCATAACCCAGTCTTTTTATTCATAATTACTGAATAATTCCTTATTTGTTACAACTCAAATAATAATGTTTTACAACGGAAATGTAAAACCAGAAATACAATGACCAAACAAATGCAGCGGAATAAACATAGACATAAACTGAGAACAACAGTCTTCTTCACCAGCCCCAGAACTGGATCTGCTTTTCTTCTTCTAATATTTCTTCATCGTTCTTATCTGAGATGGGTTTGGTGGGTGAGTGATATGATTGTCACTCAGTAAGCAGGGGCGCGAATAACTCCCAGTTTTCGAATACCATTTTACAGAAACAGTGATACAATAATAACATTTTTCAGAACATAAATCAGAATTCAGAAATCACAGATTTCAGAACAGAAATCAGAATTAATAAGCACTGAGCACGTTAGTGAATTTCATGGCTAAACCGATATCAGTCCCCTATATGTTCTCTCCTCTAAGGGGTGAGGCCAGAATCAGAATCAGAATTCAGAAATGTTCAGAATATATATTCCTACCATTAGTTCACTAGGAGTTTCAGTGCTTCAAAAATCAGATATCAGAATACATAAACTTAGCTTCAAAACAAGAATTATCAAACGGATTTCAAGACAATTATACATCAGCCCACTTACAGTAATTTGTTAGAATTTCGGTTGAAGTCTGAAAATATGCTTGTCTCGCTACTGGTTTCTACTGCTCTAAAATCAGCACTCTCATAACTCGAAAATTCAAGTGATAATATCAAGATTTGTGTAACACCAATTCAGAGATTGAGGGTGTTATTTATGGTCAAGGTTCCTGACTGTTAACCTCCCAATTAATGGCCATAATCTGTCATTATGTGCCATTACAGCCTTTAATTCCGTTATATATGCTTCAGTTACAAGTCATAAGCTGAATCAATAATTGTCTGCTGTAATCTCATTCTTCTGCTGCTGGGTCCGTTATATATGCTTCAGTTACAAGTCATAAGCTGAATCAGTAATTGTCTGCTGTAATCTCACTCTTCTGCTGCTGGGTTCTGTCTGCTGGAAAATAAAGTTCTGCTGAAAAATTACATGGCTGCTGGAAAAATACCAGCTTCTGAAATATGAGCTGCTGCTGGAAAATGCTAGATGCTGCTTCTGAAAGTTTGGGTTCTCAAACTGAAGTTGGCAGAATTTCAAAAAGTGAATATCGAAATTTGTTAAAATTATGCCAAATTTAGAGTCATAATTATGATATTTGACTTAAAAATAATTCTTGTAGAGATAAGTTGTAAGATCTAAAATGCGATAACGTAGTCCAAATTAGGGGTGTTCAAACTTCGGATATAACCGAAAAAACCGAAAATCCAAACCGAAAAAACTGAACACCGAATCGAACCGAAAACCGAATTTTATAATTCGGATATAAATGTTAAAACCGAAATTTATTTGGTTCAGTTTCGGATTATATATGTCAAAACCGAACCGACCGAAAAAACCGAAATTTCATTAAATTAATAATTTTTTTTAATTATATATTTTTTGAGATGATATTAGTGAATGATGAATTATTTTGAATAAGATTTAGTTGATTATTATTCATGTAATTCATTTAGGATTTATATTTAAATGTTTTACTAAGAAATCATGTAAAAAAATAACATATTATATTTTACAATATATTTATCTTATTAATTTAAATAATTGTATCAAAAACAGAAATAACCGAACCATTTCGGTAAATAACCGAACCGAACCGAAGAAAAATGGTTCGGATATCGGATTATATATTTGTAAAACCGAAAACCGAAAAAACCGAAATAAAAAACCGAAAACCGAACCGAACCGACCGGTGAACACCCATAGTCCAAATGCATGCAAATATAGGAAAAATGAAAAATACTTAATTAAATTATTTTAATTACATTAATTGAATGTGGTAGGCATGTTTACATATTAAAAATATGATTTTCTAGTATAATGCATAAAACTGTGTTTTAAAAGTTATTCGAGACGCGATCGAGGAAACGAAGACCGGAGACCATAAAGACAAAATATTTTTATTAAATGATTATTTTTAATCATTTAAAATATGGTATATTTTAAATGAGAATTTCGAAAATGATTCTTTTTGAGGTGTTTTTACCCTTCGAGTCGTGTTTTAAACAGGTAATTGATTTTTGACGAAAATAAAGACTTTTTGGGAACTCAGCTAATAATTTCTAAAACTATCCTAAACAAAATATTTTACCTACAATATAATGGGCCTAAAGGTGTTATGATAAGTTTATGCGTGTATTTAAAGGTGTTATGATAAGTTTGGATGAATTCGGGCCATTGTTTTAAGGTCTAAGGATAAATTGAGAAAGTTAGGGTTTCAGGGGCAAAACAGTCATTCTGGAAAATGTTAGACGTCTTAGCAGTACCCTGAATACTGTAATGAATGTTAAAATGTTTATTTTTAAAGGTTATAGAATTTAATGATGGAAAACGATAAAGCTAAAAGACGTGTTGAATACTTGGTTTAAAATAAATATGTTATATGCATGAATTTTACAAGTGATGTATATAATAAAAGGTTTTGAAGAATGTG
This sequence comes from Primulina eburnea, assembly GCF_022965805.1. Taxonomy (NCBI): domain Eukaryota; kingdom Viridiplantae; phylum Streptophyta; class Magnoliopsida; order Lamiales; family Gesneriaceae; genus Primulina; species Primulina eburnea. Next base: position 24,142,787 of record NC_133106.1, on the reverse strand, counting down.
ACTTGATTGTGACTAATACGAATACGAATATGAAAGTATATGATAATATGTAAGGTCAAGGCCCAGTTGAGTGGTAAAAGTATCGCTGATGTCTTCGCCACCTCATACCATGGTTATATGTAAGATTGATCGATCGACCAACAGCTGAAATGAAAGTCACAATTAATGATCTGAATTCAATAAAAATGGAAACATATCCGTATATGATGAAAGGAAAAAGGATACGATGAATGGAAAAAGGTTTAAAGTTACGCATGTTCATGAAAACTATTTAATTAAAAGTATTTTTCATTGTTGCTTGTGGATGTATGTGTATTACTTGTTATAACGGTTAAAATTTGTTGAGTCAATAGACCCACTAGGTGTTAATGATGCAGGTGAGCATGATTTTGATGATGTTGGAGGACTTGATGGTTGAACTAGCCGGACTGATGGTGCACATAATTCGACGACCTTTGCTAGTTTTTCCGCATTAGTATGATTTTAAAGATTTTATTACTGTTAAGCTTATGAGTGGTTTTTTAGAGGATTTACGAGTTTATGATATTTTTGAAAATGCAAGTCTTAGGTTTGGTTTGACGGTTTACTATTTATGTTTTACACTGCGTTTTTTTGGATTTTTAAATAATAGGTTGGTTGGTTTATTTTAATAGCAAAATCATATATATGTATATTTCGGTCGATTGTTAGAAAATAAAAATTATTATTATATTTTAAACAAAAACAAGTAGAAGTTTCAGTTGGTATCAAAGCAACGTTCTTGCAAAAGGTTGTGCCACTACCAGTTCCGGAAAGCTAAATCGTCAAGCCCCAAGTCACTAAGTTTAAATGCTTTAAATTATTTTAATGATTACAACTGCATATTTACATGGTTTATATGCTTAAGTTACATGTTTAAATGTTTTTTGAAGTTAATCGATATTTATGCTTAAGTTGCTCGATAAATGATTTTTATATGATGTATGGTTAGAAGCTTAGAATTAAATTCTTGTTGGTTACGTTTTGAAGGATCGAGTATGCTAGTGCCTTCGAAGGCATTTCAAACACTAAATTCTCCAATGAGCTGCAATAGCTCGTGTTCTAAGAATATTAACAACGATTAATTAAATCGAGTTTGGTTTAAAACCAAGCGGAAGAAACTCGAAGTAATCCTTCGTGAAGAAGACTGTTATATTAGAAAACATTTTATTTTAAGTAAACTGAATAACTGAAAAAGACTAGATTAGGTTTTGCATTCATCAGTTCAGTTATGGTGACAACTGAATTGACGGATACTCTAACTGATCCAAACATTTTGAAGATAATAGTTAAATAGTTAAATACACAAGATATGTTTATGGATGTTCGGAGACTTCAACTGCTCTTACGTCACCCCTTCTACCTCCACGGGTAGGATCCACTAGAAGACTTTGATTTATACAAACACTTGTACAAACCCACTCAGCTAGGACTTACACTACTGCCTAAACTGAACTCCTAGCTACGACTGAAGGCAGCACTTTTCAGCCAACACTTCTTTAACGTCTATGTGTCAAAGACGACATACACAAGTTTAATGTCTTTTGCGCAAGACTGTATTTGAGTGGTGGTGAGAGAGTGTATGTGAGAGAGAACTGAACAAAGGATGTTCTCACACAATGAGGGAAAATAGCTTCTAATCTAAGCTGATAGAACAATGGCGAATTCCATCTGGGCTTAAGTGCTTCTGAAAGCTGATGAGCAACTGAGCGTGCCCTTTCTTTTACCACACCCTCTCTTGTTCTTTTTATTCTTCTCTCTTGAATCTTCACTGATCTTCATCTTCAATTTATAGGCGAAAGGTTTAGATCGTACAGTGAAACTCATTTATTGTATCTGTTGCATTTTGAATCGACTTCTTGGACTTTGTGTCTCGTCTTTTCAACTGCTTTTTAAAGCGTTTTGTTTTTAATGCTCTGATGCAATGTCCATCATTGTCCTTTGACTGGACAATTGCTATGTACCTTCACGCACAGCTGGAATCCACTCTGAATATGTTTGTCTTGATCTGCAACCGAAAGATTCTGACTGATGCTTCGGACTGGTCAGCTGGACTGATCTTTAGTTGGGCTAGTGAAATCAGTTGACTCGTCAGTTGAACTGATTTCACTCCTTCAGTTGAACTGGTTAGCTGGGCTCTTCTTCAGTTTGACACATCATCGGCTGGCTAGGCTTTTGAGGTCTTCCTGCTGAGTCACCTATCAGCTTGGACAGTTAAATGAAGTGCTTTTCGATAAATCAGTTTGACTGAATCAGTTTCGGAAATCAATTGGTTCAACCAGTTGGCATCTCCTGTAAAGCCCAAAATTAGTATACGTAAAATCCATGCATTTATTTAATTTTGTTTTATAATGGTTTGAATGGACAAACAAGAGGCATTGTGGATGCAGCAGCTGGTGGCACGATATTTGCCAAATCACCTGATCAAGCATATGATTTTCTTGAACAGATGACCATTAACAGTTATCAGTGGTCGTCTGAGAGGTCAGGAGTAAAGAAGCCAGCTGGAACTTATGCCGTAGATCCTATTACATCACTCACCGCACAAGTTTCAGTTTTAACAACTCAAATTGCAGCTATGAATAAAGCTAGTACAGCTGAGGTTGAAAATGCATCGATTGTTATTGAAGAACCACATATTCTTGATAAGGCTCATTATATCAACAATAGGAATTTTTGTGGCTACGGAGGATATCGAGGTAACCCTCCCCCTAACACTTATCATCCTGGTTTGAGAAATCATGAGAATTTTTCATATGCTAATAATAAGAATATGTTGAATCCTCCACCGGGGTTCAATACATCGAAGGGGAAGGAAAACCTTAACTTGAGGATCTAGTTGAGATATTTGTTGCTGAATCTAGTAAAAGGATGGCTAGGACTGAATCTCGTCTTGATGGCATGGAAACTCACATGAGAAATATGGGTGCCACAATGAAACCATTGGAGACAAAGATTGGAAAGTTGGCTAATGCATTGAGAGATCAAAATAGAGGGCAATTCCCAATTAATACTGAAGTGAATCCAAATGAGTAATGCAAAGCTCTAACTTTGAGAAGTGGAAGAAAACTTAAGGTTGAAAAATACAAAGAGAATGAGGAAAATGAGAAGAGAGCTGAAGAAGATGAGTGTGAAAATGGAAAGGAGAACAAGGCTGAGGAGTCTCGGATTGAAACTGAAGTTGAATGGATTCCTATACTGAAACCAACTCTTCCATACCCACAGAGATTTAGGGAGAAGATTATTGATGATCAATTTGCAAAAAAATTTGAGATTTTCAAGACGATTCACATCAACATTCCATTTGCTGATGCTTTAGAGTAAATGCCAAACTATGCAAAGTTCATCAAAGATGTTATGTCAAAGAAGAGGAAGTTGCAAGAGTTCGAGACAGTGAAGTTGACCGAAGAGTGCAGCGCCATTCTCCAAAAGAAGTTACCACAAAAACTAAAAGATCCATGGAGTTTTACTATTCCTTGTATTATTTGTGGTAATCATGTTAACAAAGATTTTGTGATCTTGGATCGAGTATTAATCTTATGCAATTTTCTATTTATAGGGACTTGGAGCTTGGGGAGGTAAAACAAACCACTATAACTTTGCAACTTGCAGATATGTCACTCACATATTCTCGTAGAATTGTTGAATATGTTTTGGTAAAAGTTGACAAGTTTATCTTCCCTACTGATTTTGTAATACTTGATATGGAGGAAGATCAAATGCTCAATTGATTTTTGGGCGACCCTTCTGAGCCACTGGAAAAACATTGATAGATGTACACAAAGGAGAACTCACCTTGAGAGTTGTTGGGGAAGCTGTGATATTCAACATCTATAAGGCTATTAAAGGTAATGACGAGGTGAGTACTTGTAAAAGCATTGATATAATTGACTCTTGTGTTGCTGAGATTTGTATATGTCATATAGTAGAAGATCCATTAGAAATATGCCTTTCTAGTACTGTCAGTAGACTTGATGATGATGATTGGGAATTGTGGAGCAAATTTTAGCTCTTGAAGAGTTGCCAAAGGTGAAGGAAGCCGCAAAGGAGAAGTTGGAAGAAGAAAAATGTTCTGAGATAATACATTCATACCCTGTTTTGAAGGAATTTCCAAACCATCTTTGCTATGCTTTCTTGGGTGAGAAGTCGATATAACCGGTAATTATCTCTTCCTCCCTTACTTTAGATGAAAAAGAGAAATTGTTGAGAGTGTTGAGGAAATTTAAAACTGCATTTGGGTGGTCGATTTCTGATATCAAGGGGATTAGTCCCACCATATGCATGCATAGGATTTTAATGGAGGAGTCATAATCTCCTTATGTTGATCATCAGATAAGGCTAAATCCAGCCATGAAGGAGGTAGTGAAAAATGAAGTGTTGAAGTTGTTAAATGCTGGAGTTATATATGCTATTTCTGACAGTAGTTGGGCGTCTCCTGTGAAAGTAGTGCCTAAAAAAGGTGGAATGACTGTGGTAAAGAATGAAAATGATGAACTAATATCTACTCCTACTGTGACTGGATGGCGAGTATGTATTGATTATAGGAAGTTGAAAAATGCCACACGTAAAGATCATTTTTCATTACTTATTATTGATCAAATGCTAGATAGACTAGCTGGTTATTGTCACTACTGTTTTTTAGATGGTTATTCAGGTTATAACCAGATTGCTATAGCACCAGAGGATCAAGAAAAGACAACATTCACATGCCCCTATGGAACGTTTGCTTTTAAGAGGATGCCTTTTGGGCTATGCAATGCACCTGCTACTTTTTAGATGTGTATGATGGCCATTTTTCAGACATGGTGGAAGACATCATTGAAGTCTTCATGGATGATTTCTCGGTATTTGGCTCTTCATTTGATCACTGTTTACATAACCTTTCCCTCGTTTTGCAGAGATGTCAAGAAAAGAACTTAGTTCTTAATTGGGAGAAGTGTCATTATATGGTCCAAGAAGGTATTGTTCTTGGACATAAAGTGTCTTCTAAGGGATTATAGGTAGCCAGAGCCAAATTGGTAGTAATTGAAATGCTGCCACCACCAAAGAACATCAAAGGAATAAGGAGTTTTTTAGGACACGCCGGGTTTTATCGTAGATTTATCAAAGATTTTTCTAAGATTACTAAACCTTTGTGTAATTTGCTTGAAAAAGAATCCACTTTTATTTTTGATGATGATTGTCTGCAGGCATTTGAGAAGATCAAGAAGGCATTGGTGACAGCGCCAATCATGATAGTACCACATTGGAAGGAGCCCTTCGAGTTGATTTGCGATGTTAGTGATTATGTAGTAGGTGTGGTGTTGGCCAAAGGCGTGATAAATTTTTTAGATTAATCTACTATGCAGGTCGAACCATGGATGTTGCACAGAAAAATTACACAACTACTTAAAAGGAGATGCTTGCAGTAGTGTTTGCATTTGACAAGTTTAGACCTTACTTGGTCGTTACAAAGGTAATTGTTTTCACTGACCATGCAGCTATTCGATACCTATTTGCCAATAAGGATGCAAAACCACACTTGATAAGGTAGATTTTATTGCTCCAAGAGTTTGATTTTGAAGTGAAGGATAGGAAGGGGTGTGAAAATCAAGTGGTTGACCACTTGTCATGGCTCGAACTTGAAGATAAAATAGATAAAGGAACCATAAAAGAAGCATTCCCAGATGAACAGCTGTTTGAGGTAAATTTTATACTCCCTTGGTTTGCTGATATAGTTAATTTCTTGTCTTGTGGTACTCTCCCTCCATATTTGAGTTATCACCAAAAGAATAAATTCTTTCACAATGTAAAGTTTTACCTATGGGATGATCCATACGTCTTCAAGAGATGTGCTAATCAGATGATTAGAAGATGCGTAGCGGAGGAAGAAGCGAAAGTTATTCTTGAACAATGCCACTCTTCACCATATGGCAGCCACTTTGGAGCATCAAGAACAGCAGCAAATGTATTAAAGTCTGGTTTTTATTGGCCTACGTTGTTCAAAGATAGTTATACCTTAGCCAAGTCATGTGACAAATGCCAAAGGGTTGGCCATATTTATAGACGCCATGAATTACCATTGACCAATATTTTGGAAGTTGAAATTTTTGATGTTTGGGGTATTGACTTCATGGGACCATTCCCATCTTCTTTTGGCCAATCTTATATTTTGCTTGCTGTGGATTATGTGTCAAAATAGGTGGAAGCAATTTCCACCAATACTAATGATGCTCGAGTGGTTGCTAAGTTTGTTCACAGGAACATCTTCACAAGATTTAGGACACCAAGAGCCATAATTAGTGATGAAGGTACACATTTTTGTAATAAAATCTTTAACTCACTTTTGGCTAAATATGATGTGAAGCATAAGGTGACCCTGGCATACCAACCACAAGCAAATGGACAAGCCGAAGTATCCAATCGGGAGATTAAGCAGATATTGGAGAAAACGGTGAAGACAAACCGGAAGGAGTGGGCACTGAAGTTTGATGATGCTTTATGGGCGTACATAACTGCATACAAGACACCTATTGGGATGTCATCCTAAAGGTTGGTCTTTGGTAAGGCATGTCACTTACCATTGGAATAGGAACACAGAGATTTTTGGGCCGTGAAAAAGCTCAACTTTGACATGGAAGAATCTGGTGAGCAGCGGCTATTGCAATTAAATGAGAAGGAGGAGTTCAGAAATGAGACTTATGAGAACGCAAAGATCTACAAGGAGAAGACCAAGAAGTGGCACGACAACCATATCTTGCACAGAAATTTCGAGCCCGGAAAACAAGCACTGTTGTTCAATTCACGCCTCAAACTATTTCCTGGTAAGCTAAAATCAAGATGGTCGGGGCCATTTACAATAGAATCAGTCCAACCATATGGTGCCATTGAACTAAAGTACAATGACAGAAGAACGTTTAAAGTAAATGGACAACGGATCAAGCATTATTATGGGATTGAAGTACGGCATCTTGACAACATTCCTTTGGTCGGATCAACTTGATGTAGACTGGTGGTATTCGGGCTGACGACGTTAAACCAAGCGCTTATTGGAAGGCAACCCAAATTTTGTTTCTTTATTGCATTTCGTTTTCGGTTTTGCTTCTACTCTTGTATTCTTATTTTTGGTTGTGTATTTTTGGTTTAGTGTGTTCTTGTATTCCCCCAAATCTTATTAATCCCAATTGTGTTTTTCAGGACTAATAATTAGAGGAGAAAACAATTTCAAAGAGTGCACCCGCGCTGGAAATATACTGCACCAGCGGTCGTTGAAGACAGAAATTAAAAAAATTTCCAGTAGCCATACCGCACCCGCAGTGTTGCTGAATGAAACTGAAAATTTCCAGTAGGAAAAGCGATCCCGCGGTCTAGTTTTTAGTGCACCCATGATATGTTTCCAGAACCAACACCGCACCCGGGTTAGAATATTCACCGCACCCGCGGTAGCTGAAGGTCGATAATTCAAAAAATTTCCAGTAGATACACCACACCCGCGGTATGTTCTGGACCGCACCCACGGTCTATGATTTTTTTAAAAAAATGATTTTAAAAAACAGAAAGGGGCAGAAATTAAGTATCAACGAAGAACACTTCTTCAAAATTCTCCTTCAATTAGAAATACTTTCTCACAAAACACATTCCACACTCAAATTTTGTTCATCCAATCACACATTTCCACAACCTCCAACAGTGGCCACTCGCATACTATCCGCCGGAGTACCACCCACCACAAGAAGGCGCATATGATGAGGATGGCAATGACCACTGACGGTCGTTGCCCGATGTATGTGTATTCCTCTAACTTTCATGATCATTTACATCAAGGGCGATGCACATATTTTAGTTTGGGGCAATTTGAAAAATTTAGAGAACAATCATGAGATTTGGTAAGTTTGAGGCTTATAATTTCTAAACAACTCTGTGATTTTCATTTGACATTGAAATAAATTTTTGCAAACACATATATGATTGAGGCAATCTTTGATTTTATTAGGGTCTATTTATATTGTTCACAAATATTCATTTGAAGCCCTCTTGAGCCTATATGAGACAAGAATTGTGTTCTTGAAATTTCTTGAAAGCCAAGCACTTTTATTTTGAATATATATGTATTTGGTTGATGCATTGAGACATCATTTTTCGCGATGATTAGATTCTACTTTGTGTTGGTGAATTGAGATTTTGTCTAGAACTATCCAAACAACACTCGAGGCGAAATACAAACAAACTATGATTTAGGTGATTTTTTCGGATCGATTGAGCCTTTCAAGCCACCAAATAAAAATAATTTATCATTTGTTACATCTTTATAGCTTATATGAATTTGAATGATACACTGAATATGTGTAAAAGACCCTCATTCGATATCCTTTCAAATATCCCACATTTACCGCCCCTTTGAATATATTATATATTAATTTTCTACCTTTTCAAGGGAGTAAGAATTCAAAGGATTAAAAAAATGAAATTCTCCTACAAAAGAAAAGGAAAAAAAAGAATGATATTTGAATTGAAGAAGTTGGAGAAAAAGAGATGAAAAAAAAAAAAAATTGGAAATAAAAGAAAAAGTGGAGTATGCAAAAGAGATAAAAATTCAATTTACTCCCTTATTTGAATTCCTAATCTTCATTTGTAGCCATAAGCCAAGGCCTAACATTACAAGCATTGCAAATCCTATTGACCAAGTCATAGTTGTCCAATATACTAGTGGAGAGGGATTGGGAGGATCAAGCCTATGGACAATCGATAAACACTTCCATTGAGTACAAATCTTGATCAACTTTACACATACCTCATTGCATCAAATATTTATTGGGTACTCCTTTCTTGAATGAATATTACTTTGAATCCAATTTTTACCGAAAAAGACCTCTTGATTTGTGTTTGTAAAAATTGTAATCGATTGAGAATGTTTTGAAACATGAGTTGAAGATATTAGAAGTTAATAAAATTAACCGATTGCATGATTATATCCGGATGAAAAATTGGTTGGATTGATTTGACTTATGAATGCATGAAGAGTTAGTTAAATTATCTTGAAGCCAAGTTCTTTTAAAAATATTTCATGACTTATTTGTTTGTGTTGTTTTATTTTTCTTGGGACTAGCAAAATCATAAGTTTGGGGGAGTTTGATAAGTGCAATTTATTGCACTTTTATTACTTGTATTTAACTTGGAATTTTATGATTCTTGAGCAGGTTTTATGCTATTTTTGTTGTTTATGTTGTTGTAGTTTGGAAGCTTTTGATGAGAGTTTGGAGTATTAAAATATTGAATTGGAAAGTACAAAAATGCAAAAATACAGAAGCTACAGCGCACATGAGCTTATACATACACCACACTCGTGCTAGAAAGCATATCGCACCCGCGATCACACACCAGTAAAAGCACGGCACCCGCGATGACTTCTTAACCGCACCACCCGCGGTCCTTGCACGACAGAATCCGAAAAATCTGTATTTTGGTGTGCTGCGCATGGAAGTACAGGATTTTGGTGTGCTGCGGATTGAGGCTTGTCTGGGATTATAAAATACATCATTTATTTACCATCTAGGGTATTGGGGAGCCAAGGGAAGAGTGGAGGCTGCTGCTAGAAAATTGAAGACTCAAGTTCATCAAGTTTTTGGGAAATCTTTTGCACGACTCCAGAGACGGAATCAACACTTCAAACTCTTGTTCTAAGTTCTTCTTTCTTTTATTTTTCATTTGATATGTCTTGTTTTAGAACCATGTTTTGTTGTTTTGCTTGTGTTATTATGAAATAATTTTTATTTTTAGAGGAAAGATGGAACAAAATTAGAAACCATGTGTTAGAATCTATGAACTAAGCTATTTAAGTTCTTCATATTGTTCATTCGTATTGTTATAATCTTAATTCTTTCAATTTATTGGTCATAATTTGAATGATTTATATGTTTACAATTTATCAATCGGAAGAGGAAATTATAAACAATAAATGGGGAAAATACATCAATGGCATTTATAGAGTTCGGGAGGGCCTATAATGCTATCGAAGCCCATAAAGAATCTAGTGCTTGATGTGTTATTTATTTGTAGACTGTTGATAGGAATGTTGCAATCCATTTTTAGATAACTAATATCTACTTAACACTCGGGAGATGGAGTAGATAATTATAGGATTTTTGGCTAATGAATAAGAAAAATTTTTATAACATAGCTACAAGAAATTACACATGGTGGACAGTTGTGTGAAATCTGACCTCTAGATCTTTTATTCCATTGTTATTTGTTACAATTTGGTGTTACATTTAAATCCATTTTCAACTTAGTTATTCTTGCAACCAAATCTTTTAATTGATTTTTTTAATTAAAGTTGAGACTATTTTAATCACAAGCACTAATATACATTTATATACATACTCCTCGTGGGATCGACTCTTGTACTCAAAAATACATTTTACTATAACTTGACGCCGTGCGCTTGCGAACAATTAAGAAAACACGCAACACTGGACATGGTGGTTAAGGGCTGGAGTCGAAATTAGCCTAGGTTCGAATCATATTAAGACTAGAACTCTTGGTGCATAAAAATTTAGTAGCTTCCTAGACGTGTTCAAAGGACTTAATGGGCTTGATTTGGGCAGAAAATGGTTTAATTATGTGATATTAAGCTTTGGTTCAAGTTTGGTAAAATTTGTTTAAGTTTCGAGTCCATACGAGTCAAAAGTACGCCTAAGTTTAAAAACGAATCGGGGAATCCATCAAAAAGATAAGTTTCAAGCCTGAGGAATATTTATGAGAGTGTTTTAAGGTTATATGTTAATTTTGGAATGGTTTGGGATGTTGTTTCGAGTTCTAAGAATAAATACGAAAAATTATGCTGCTAGGGGTAATATGGTCATTTTACACCCGAAAATCAGTAAACGTCGTGGCAGTGCCCTGAATGCTGTTTTATATGCTAATTTGATTATTGTAAATGTTTATGAATTTTATATGTTAAAATTTCAATTTTAAATGTTTATAAATTTTTATGATGTTAAAAGGTTTATTTTTAATGTTTATGGATCTTATGATTTTATGATGTAAAAATGTTTGTTTTAAATATTTATGATTTAATATGTTAAAATGTTGATTTTTAAAAGTTTATGGCTTTTAAGATTTTTATATGTTAAAATGTTTTTTTTAAATGTTTACGGATTTTTAATATGTTAAAATGTTTATGATTTTTATATGTTAAATTATGATTTTTAAATGTTCATGGAATTTTTATGGTTTAATATTGGACATTTAAAAGATATGTTGCATGCTTGGTTTAAAACCAAAATGATATTATATGCATGTTTCTATTAAGTGATGAAAATACGAAATTTTGAAGGACGTGATGGGATTGTGACTAATACGATGATATGTTGGAGATATCGTGAGGGTTATGGTCCAAGTGGGAGCCCGACGATCGTGTTTCCTTGGATACAAATACATTAATATGTTAATACGTTGGCCAAGACCCAGTTGACCGGTGAGACTGTTGCTGGTGTCTCCGCCGCCTTGTACTGTGGTTTTCCCTAGATGGATCCATCGCCCAATACGAATACGAATACGAGTCACAATCACGATCTGAATTCAACAAAACACGAATATGAATATGAATATGATTATATGAATATGTTTATGTTTATATGAAAATTTTATAAAAATATTTATGTTTAAAGTTGATGCATCATTATAAAAATGTTTTATTTAAAGTTCATGCATCATGAAAAGTTTACGAAAATGTTATATTTAAAGTTTATGGATCTTCATGAAAATTAAATTTTAAGTACAAATATTTTCACTGTTGTGTGTGATCTGTATATGTAGTACTTGTTATCAAGATTATGGTGTTGAGTCTTTAGACTCACTAGGTGTGATTGATGCAGGTGATTATGATAATAATGTTTAATGGGGATCTTGATGGTTGATCTAACTAGACTGAAGGTGCACATAACCCGAGGACCGACGCTAGTTTTCCGCACTAGTTATGAATTATGATTTTAAGTTATGTTATAGATATTATATGACTTTTATTTATTGCATGAGAGATTTTTGAGATGTTATAGTTTGGGCCATACTTTTCAAATAATGTTTTTAGGTTTGGTAAACGTTCGACGATTTTAAGATTCAAACTATTTTCCTTTGATTTTTAAATGTTAGTTGGTTTTATTTTAAAAATTGTGTCAAGGTATTTTAAAGTATATATATGTATATTTTGAATTATGGAGATTAAGGAGAAAAAAAATTCCTAGCACATTTTAAGCAAAACGAATAGCAGACGTTTCATACTTCTTCCTTCTGGTCAACAAAAGAAGACCATCACCGAATCTGGTGATGAGGCAAAACTTGCTGGAGTTATAGCTCCACTGATCACTATATCTGAAAGAACTTCTCTTCCATTTGCAAGACCCAAAGGGGTAGTGATCTGAGAAATGATTGATGCAACCACATCAGGGCTGAGTATTCTTCATGCTCTGACTGACTCAAAAGGAAAGGACAAGATGATTGAAGAGCCCAGACCCACAAACTCAATTCAAACTCACATTAATATAATCTGAAAGAGGTCAATGAGTTTTTTGAGTCAAAGTTAAGGCTTATGATGAATGGATCAACTTTAGGACTAAAGTGTTTGCTAGGAAACTACAGAAGAAATCAGTTTTGAAGAAATTTATTGACCTGGAAACTATAGTCCTGAAATTAGTCAAAGCATCCTCAGTTGTTCAAGCTTTGCAAAGGAAAGAGTACTTCTTTAATCAAACACATGCAAAGAAGTCGAGACAAATTATTGTTCAGCTACGCAAAAATTTTGATCTCACCAGTCCAACTGCCTTTAGAGACAAAGCAGTTCACAATCAACTGGATTCGGATCTTATAACACTTCAGATGGAGATTAAACATTGGGAACTGGATCAAGAGTTGACCATTCTAGCAAATCCAGAAAGCCCTCTGTCTGAAGAGCAAGCTGAAACTTCAGTTCAACAAGCAGAGTCTTCAGGGAACCAGTTGTTGCATCGACTGAGCCAGCAACTGATCCTCTTCAAAAGAGGCTCAACCATCTTCTTCTGCCCCTCAATCCTCAACTGTAGAATTATATACTGATGTTGAATTATCTTTGGCCAACATCGATGAAGTTATCAAATCTATTGCCACTTATCTTCGGTTAGTTACTACAAAATCAGTTGAAAAACAGAAAACAACTGAAGAACCAGCAGAACAAACTATTCTGCAACCAGTAGAAGAGCCAGTTCAGTCGACTGCCACGACTGAACAGGCAATTTTAACTAAAACTAAAAAGGCTCAGCTGCACTCGACACAAACTGAAAAGGTGTCAGCTGAAGAGCCAGTCACAGTTTTAGTTGTTGAAACAACTGAAGAACATTCAAACACAACTGTTGTTCCGAATCTTTCTTCTCCTCCACAACTTCAACAGGAACTCATTCCAGAAGAAGTTCCAGAATTGGTTGGTAGTATGACTGAATCAACAGACAGGGCCATATTGATCTTTAATAAAGAAAAGGAGAAAAAACCAGAATCCTCTAGAGTTATGTCTCCTGATGTATCAATGGATACTGACACAATGATAGAAGATATTCAACTCAACCTTCTCCAAGTAAGTTCTTCTATTGCTGAAGTCAAGACAACCCAACTGGAGCACTCCTTGAAGATTGACTCCATCAGAGAGAATACTTTCAAAAATATACAAAAGCTCACAACGGATGCCACAAACCTATTCTTCAAAATGGAACAAATACGGAAAAACAGAGCATCAACCGAAGCACATTTCCATACTCAATCAATGTTCAACAAACTCTTTGATTACTTGGAAAATGTAGTCACAAAGAGAATGGATTTGATGCAAGAACATCTAATGAATGCCATTACAAGTGTCAATTCAGAAGTCCGTAGTTTATTCAGAAAGGTGGATATGTTTGAAATAAAGGGAGAAGAGAACAAGACCAGCAGAAACAATCTACAAAGAGACCCAGTCAACCAATTGATCAACAACCAGCTGAGAAAAGAGCTAAGAAATGGAAGATCAGTTAGAAGACAATCTTATCCAGTTGAAATATTTGGCAGATTTTGAAGATTCTTTTATTCTTTGTACAAATATGTACATTGAGTTGTCAATAAAAGATTATTTTATCTACAATGAGTTCAGCTGATCAGTTCATATTCTCGAAGTTTTGTCAAACACCAAAAAGGAGGAAATTGTTGGAAACTGAATTTCGGAAGTTTGACAAACTAAAGCATTGAATAGATTGAACTAACTAATCAAGAAGACAAACAATAACTGAACAAAAATATGCAAACTATCGGTTGTTCGTAACTGAAGAATAATACAAAGATAATTGAAGGCAACCGAACCAGCTCACTGAACTACAGAGACAACTGACTGATCAATTGCTGCAATCAAATGAGAGATTATCAACTTTAGCCTATCAACTGATCTTTTCAGCTGTACACGTCAACAGTGAAAAGGACGTAGCTCAACAACGACAAATTGTACAAAGAACAGCAGGACGCCGCATTTCAGAAATGCTATTGTAGTGCCCAAATTCAGTACACGTATGGCCCATGCATTCATTTAATTATTGAAGCATGTATTTAATTTTAAAGCGAGTCCTAATAGTGCATGATTTATGAAAATGCATTATTTTAAATTATTCATGTTTATTGTGATGCACGTTAAAATGTTTTTCGAGTTTCATGTTTCAGGCGATCATTCGAGTCGGGATTGAGGAAAAGACCCGGTGACGATTTTTGGCAATTTAAAAATGCGGTACTTTATTTTCACGCTAGGAAGGGGCATTTTAAATAATTTATTCAGTTAGCATTTTAAAACCTTATTATTGTATTTAGGGATTTTAGAATGTTTTTTTTAGCTTTTAAAATTAGCATGGTGTATTTTATCTTGGTAATTAGGGGATGTACTTTTAAGTAACACTTTTAATTATCATTAAGCAAATTATATACCCTAATTAAATCACACACACACGTTTTGCACAAAAACACACTTTTACACACACACACACCTCACGACATAACACACACACACACAATTCATTCAAGTTTATATTTTTAAAAGAGTGAGAAAACTAGGGTTCTTCCTACTCTAGTGCAGCCGCCCCTCCTCCACTAGATTTCCAGCAGGTTTAGTGTATTTTGAGGCAAGAAAATCGTTGCACGATCGTCCCGGATCAACCTCGCTTCTATCTCTGCTTCGGTGACGCCGTTTTGGTAACGTTTGATATCATAAGGCACGTATAATCTATCTTTTCTGCGTTGATCATGTCATATTATGTGTTGCATTGTTTTATGCGTAAAATTCATGTATGATGTTCATAGTTTGAGCGGTTATTTGTTTGGACCGATTTTGAAGGAAAATTTTTAGATCTAAATCACGTTTTTGCTGTTCTTGTTAAAACTGCGAATTTTTGTTCGAGATTTTGAGAAACCTTTCCATAAAAAAATGTATAACTTTTTGATACCTTCGATTTGATATAAAATTTGAGTTATTTTGATAAAAATCGAGTGAATTATGATGTTTTTTGTGGGACTGCTCAAACTGCATTTTCAGAAACTATTGATGTTGATGTGTTCTTGAAGTTTTAATGTTGCAGGCTTCGTTGGGGATCGACGGGTGATCGTTGCTGCTTATAGGTACATTGTTTAAGATGTTGGGATGATTATTAACGGTTGGTTTTGTGTCGATAGGCACTAAGTTGAATCAAGAGTCGTAGGAAAGTAAACGGTGGCAAAATTTCGGGTTGTGTCATTGTCATTGATTGTCGTTGCTCTTGGGAATAATTTTAATGGTTCACTTGGGTTTGATACAATGCCTTAGTATCCTAGAAAGTGTCTTGCGGTGTCGATTCGTAGCCATCGAGTTTGGTTGAGGAGAATGTAATATCGTGTCAAGATTTTTCCTCGTAGGCTTCGACCTTCAGTGCGTAGCCGGACCCCCATACGGACCATGGCACGGGATCAGTGCCATTGTTTTCTCCTTGGTGTCAAATTTGCGCAGGTACACAGGACCCTTACCCGGACCTCTACACGGGGTCCGTGCCTTTGTTTTTTCGGAGTGCCTTTTTCCAGTGTCTACACGGACCCATACCCGGACCTATACACGGGGTCCGTGCCTCTACTTCTCTTCACGACACATTGCACCTGTAAAGGCCCTAAAAACTTCTTGCTTGAAAATTTGGGGAAAATTAAAAATTTTCTTTTTAAAAGAACTTAAATGGCCTCATTCATAAAATCACTGATGAATCAGTTCAATGTTTCCAAAATATTGCAGCGGAAGAAATTAAAGTTGCCAAAAATAACAATTTTAAAATTTATCCAACGACTGATAAAATGTTTGCGGAATAAAATAACAACTGCTGCACTGAGGTCCTCGGGTGCCACTACTGCCGACCCAAGCTGGCTCACTGGTCCCCGCCCTCGGCCCTGACCTCATCAGTACCTACAACAATCAAGTCTAGTGAGCCTAAAGACTCAGCATGCATATAACGCAGGTAACGAGTAAAATCTGAAGTAAAATATGCATGGGATAAAATATCATACCCTGAGGCATGCTGAAAATAATCTGTACTGAGAAATTATAATACGTGCATAACTGAACTGATAATCACAGTAAAATATTTGCTCCTTGGAGCCCTGTACTGAAATAACTGATAAAATTTTCTGTTGAGATTATGTTTTACGCCTGTGGCCACTGCACTAAGCTGAAACTGATCGGTAACTGGCTACCGGGGAGGCTGAAACTGAACTGATCTGGCTGGTCACTGGCGACCGGGTGGTACCATACTGAACTGATCGGTCACTGGCGACTGTATAAAATAACACTCCCACATAGTGACTGAACCACAAGCCATATCGCATAAATCTCAAAAATAATCATTTTTTATTTTCATGCACGTAATATAATTTAACTGGCATAATGAAAAATCCTGTAATTTTATCAATTGGATTGGATTGGATCGTTCCCCAGGCTCGCTGCAACCTAACTGTGCTATGAAAAATATGCAAATGCTAAACCTTGACCAACTATGCAATTTAGTTCAAAAGATGTGACTATGACGCCTAATGACTTCGTATTTAATCATGACTCCGAGCCAATCTGAACCGACACTGAACCGACATAAAGTAATGATTAAAATACGCTGAAATATCATAAAATAATGCTCCTAAAATGATAGGGTCTAAATCTAGGTGGAATGGAGGTCAAAACATGAAACGCTCTTTCGAGAGTCAATATGGCACATTGCACCGTAAATTCTCGTACGACCTCAAAAATGATCCGAATCACAAACGGTCGAAAACACGACCTTCCTAACTAAATGGGGCACTGTCCAGTCCAAGGCCATAGGCTCAAAGCCGACCGAGAACATGGCTAAGGGCCATAGGCCAACCAAGATCCATACCAAGCAACCACAACCGAAATGCATATGCTGAAATTACCGAAGGGCCGAAGGGTATAGGGGGCTGTTGTGATGTTTTTATTAAAAACCGAGGAGCCATGGACCAAGCCACCAAAAGGGCGACTTAGTCACGTCTTAGTCATGCTAGGGGAGTGATCCAACCATGGCTATGACCCCTAGGGCAGCCAAGATCGAATTCAATCCCTCCTTGCCAACAAGCTGAAATTCGAAACTCAAATGGACCAAATGAGAAGTTGCTGTCCATTTCTGAATTTCCAACAACCAGGGGCTTGAACGAACGGACCAATCTGATCCTAATGCATCCTATTATGTGTATTTATGTCGCCCTGGGAGCCTGGAATCGAACCAATCACCTGAAACTCACAAACCAAGGAAAACGTGAAGCTTGCCAAGGAATATCAAAAATTCTGCATGTGTTGTTTTTCAAAAGTTTTGACATGGATCTCGATTTTTGCTTGAATAAACATGATCATGTACTGAAAAATAAATGATAATATGACTTGATTGAGGTTTAGAAAGAATCTAGACATGCCTTGTTATCGTTTGAAATAGAAACGAAAAGAAGAGACGAGACGGCGCGGAGGAGACGGAGTTGCTTCTCTTGTTATTCCTTGCACTCGATTTTTCTTTCCTTTCCTCTACCTAAGACTCACGATTTTTACCTCTGAAATGCTCTCAGATTTTCGGTCATGGGGAGGGAGAAGAAGTGATGGTTATGGGAGGGAGGGAATGGTTGCAAACTTTATGGAAACAATGCAAGACTTGGTCTCCAACTTTTGAAATTTGAATTCTTGTTTTTACAAAAATATTTGTTGGTGCTAGTATGGTTGAGGTGGCCGAAATCTACATACTAGACTAGGGTTGGATAATGCTAATTAGATAATTAAAAGGTGCTAGAAAGATCAAAGAATTATTTTCCTAATTAAATACAAGAAAGGGTCAAAGGTGAGTTGGCAATTGAATTGTTTGATATCAAATCTACTTGGGGATGAGGTGGCCGAATTTATGCATGGTTGTCTAGGTTAGAATGAGGTTAATTAATAATTTAATGGTGCTCCCAAATAAAAAGAATTATCTTCCTAATTACATACCAAGAAGGGGTCCAAGGTGATGAGTTGGCAATTGAATCTTCTAGCAACTAAGGGTGGCCGAAAATGCATAATAAAATAAAGGGGAAATGTTGTTTATCTAGTAAATTAATAACCCTTAAAAGCCTCACTAATCTTTTAATTAATTTAGTGAATTAAATCCTTAATTAAGTAACTTAAAGGAACTTATTTCTTAATCACCTCAATTAATTAAATTAAATCCTCAAACCTCCCTTTCTAACTTAAATGAACTTACTTGCTAGCTAAAAAAAATCCTGGATATATTTCTCGAATCTTAAATTCTATCTCAAAACTCCAACTCCGGTCCGGCCTCACTGAAATAACTGAAATGCTAAAAATCAACTACTGAACTGAAATAATAAAATAATTAACTTCAAAGAAATGTATTTAAAATAATCATGCAATGAAGTCAATTAAATTTTTAAAATCTAGAATTATGCATGGCTTATACGTAGACTGATTTACGGGTTCTACAATCATTCCCCCCTTAAAAGAAATTTCGTCCTCGAAATTAGAACTCACCGAATAACTCGGGGTAACGCTCTCTCATCTCCGGCTCAAACTCCCACGTAGCTTCCTCCTCAGAATGGTTGAGACATTTGACTTTGACTCGCTTAACAAGCTTGTTCCGAACCTTCTTCTCCTGTCTGTCTAGGATCTGCACTGGTCTCTCCTCATAAGATAGGTTCGGAGTAAGCTGCAACGACTCAAAATTCAGCACATGCAATGGATTCGCCATATACTTCCTCAGCATGGAGATGTGGAACACATTGTGTACTCCGGCCAGATTCGGCGGAAGAGCCACACGATACGCTAGCGTCCCAACTCTGTCGAGGATCTCAAACGGTCCAATGAATCTAGGACTGAGCTTCCCTTTCTTGCCAAATCTCATGACACCTTTCATAGGTGCTATCTTCACAAAGACATGGTCGCCCACTGCGAACTCTAGATCTCTCCTTCTCTGATCTGCATAGCTTTTCTGTCGACTCTGAGCAGTCCTCATCCGATCGCGGATCTTGACTACTACATCTGCAGCCTGCTGAACAATTTCTGGACCCAACTCTGCTCTCTCTCCTACTTCATCCCAATGAACAGGAGATCTGCACTTGCGGCCATACAGCGCTTCATACGGAGCCATACCGATGGAAGACTGGAAGCTGTTGTTATAGGTGAACTCAACCAATGGCAAGTTCGACTCCCAACTCCCTGAGAAATCAATGACGCAAGCGCGGAGAAGATCCTCCAAAATCTGAATAACTCGCTCCGACTGCCCATCTGTCTGCGGATGAAAGGCTGTGCTAAACAGCAACTTCGTACCCAAAGTCGAATGCAAACTCTTCCAAAATGAGGAAGTGAATCTGGGATCTCTGTCGGATACGATAGAAACTGGAATGCCATGTAGTCGGACTATCTCTCGGATATACAGCTCTGCATACTGAATCATGGTGAATGTCATCTTAATAAGCAAGAAGTGCGCTGATTTGGTAAGACAAACTACAATCACCCATATGGCATTCGATCCTCTGGCTGACCTCGGCAAACCGGTCACAAAATCCATGGTGACGTTCTCCCACTTCAAGTCAGGAATAGGAAGAGGCTTGAGCAAACCTGCTGGTCTCTGATGCTCGGCCTTCACTAACTGACAGGTCAGACACTCGGACACAAACCGTCGAATGTCCTTCTTCATACCCAGCCACCAATACAATAGCTGCAGATCCTTGTACATCTTCGTACTCCCAGGGTGAATGGAGTACGGGGACATATGGGCCTCCGATAAGATGTCTGCTCGGATAGAATCACTGCTAGGAACCCATATCCTATCTCGGTATCTCACAATACCGTCGCTGACTGAATACAAAACACTGCCCTTGGATTCATCTCTCTTCTTCCACTGTGCCAACTGCTCATCTGCGGCCTGACCATTGCGAATACGGTCCAAAAGAGAAGACTGAATGGTCAAGGTAGATAGATGAGGAACTCTACCTCGAGGATAAGTCTCAAGATCGAACCTCTGCATCTCAATCTGAAGAGGTCTCTGCATCGTCAAATGAGCCATCACTGCGACTTTCCTACTCAAAGCATCCGCAACTACATTAGCCTTACCCGGGTGGTAGCTAATGTCACAATCGTAGTCTTTCACAAGCTCCAACCAACGCCTCTGACGCATGTTCAGCTCCTTCTGCGTGAAGAAATACTTGAGGCTCTTGTGGTCGGTAAATATCTGGCATTTCTCTCCATACAGATAGTGCCTCCAAATCTTCAAAGCAAAAACTAGGGCCGCTAACTCCAGATCATGGGTATGGTAATTCTTCTCGTGGACCTTCAGCTGTCGGGAAGCATACGCTATCACTCTCCCATGCTGCATCAGAACTGCACCAAGACCGAGCTTCGAAGCATCGGTATAAAGGACAAACTCACCAGATCCTGACGGTACAGCCAAAACGGGTGCTGAGATAAGAGCTTGCTTCAAAGTATCGAAGCTCTTCTGACACTCCTCGCTCCACACAAATTTCACATTTTTCTTGGTCAGTGCTGTGAGTGGAACAGCGATAGAGGAGAATCCCTGGATGAACTTCCTGTAATATCCTGCCAGCCCAAGAAAACTGTGGATCTCGGATGCATTCTGAGGCACAACCCAATCTCTGACTGCTGCAACTTTTGCGGGGTCTACCTCAATACCACTGCTGGAGACGATGTGGCCCAAGAACGCCACCTTCTATAACCAGAATTCTCACTTACTGAACTTTGAGAATAATTTGTGCTTCTGCAATGTCTGCAACACTGTAGTCAGATGCCTGCTGTGCGCCTCCCGACTCTTGGAGTAGACGAGAATGTCATCTATGAACACTATCACAAACTGATCGAGGTACGGCTGAAATACGCGATTCATGAGATCCATGAAGATCGCTGGCGCATTCGTCAGACCGAACGGCATCACAAGAAACTCGTAGTGACCATAATGAGTCCTGAAAGCTGTCTTCGAGACATCAGCATCTCTCACCCTCAACTGATGATAACCAGAACGCAGATCTATCTTAGAGAAAATCGAAGCTCCCTGCAACTGGTCAAACAGATCCTCAATCCTCGACAGTGGGTATTTGTTCTTAACTGTAACCCTGTTCAACTCCCGGTAGTCAATGCAAAGCCTCATAGAGCCATCCTTCTTCTTAACAAACAAGACTGGCGCGCCCCATGGTGAAAAGCTCGGGCGAATGAACTCCTTGTCGAGAAGTTCCTGAATCTGCTTTTTAAGCTCTGCCATCTCTGTCGGTGCTAGTCGGTATGGCGCTTTGGATATCGGAGCCGTACCTGGCATAAGCTCAATGGAAAACTCCACCTCTCTCTCAGGTGGCATACCAGAGACGTCCTCGGGAAAAACGTCTGGGAAATCTCTGACAATCGGAACATCTGAGGCTGACTGGCTGGGTTCCTCGGGGACAGATAAAAAAGTCGCTAGAAATGCTCGACACCCTCTATGCATGAGTTTCCTAGCCTGAACATACGGAATAATGCGCGGTAAAGGAAAGTACCTGTCCGGCTCAAATAAGAACTGCTCCATTCCAGGCGGTCGGACAAGAACAGATCTCCGCTGGAAGTCTATCAACACTCTGTTCCTCAATAGCCAATCCATCCCTAGGATGCTGTCGAATTCCGGCATCGGTAGCACTATCAGATCCGCATATACAAGCTTACCGTGCAGCTCAAGGTCTATATCTCGGATAACATTGGTGGCTGCCATCTCCTCGCCTGACGGCAACACTACTGAAAAGGCTATGTCTAGCCTAATGGTCTTGATCTTCAGAAAGTTTGCGAAGATCTCCGAAATGAACGAGTGTGTGGCCCCTGAATCTATCAAGGCCTTGGTAGCTTTGCCAGCTATGAAAATTATCCCTGAAAGTTCGGAATACTAAGCAGAACCCAAAGATCACGAGAGCTAAGCTTATAGACATGCAAAGGTCAAAGTTCTTCTAACTAAGTCCCGAAAATAATACTAAGTAGAGCATGCAACCCTATTGAAATTCTAAGTTCAAATCTAAATCCCGATTCCCAAAATATGGAAATTAAATGATAACTTAAAGCTTAAAGGTACCTGTCAATAACATGGTCTCAGGGTTGGTTTCTGCGGCATGGAGAGCAAAAACTCTGCCCTGAGTAGGCAGATTTCTCTGAGGGCACTGCAACAACATGTGGTCTGTACTGCCACACTTAAAACACTTTCATGAGCCAGCCATACATGCTCCAGGATGGCGACGGGAGCACCTGGGACAGACTGGGTGCTCCTGAGTCCTCGGGGCTGGGCGTCCCCGCTGCTGCTGCTGGCCTCGGTTCTTGGGCGGTCCATGAAAAGGCCTCTTGTTCTGCTGCTGATGCTGATGAGGAGGAGGGTGGTGCGGTGCCTGGACTGGGCGCTTGCCCTGGCGATCCCCCTCGATATCCTGCAGATCCTGTTCTGCGGCTAAGGCCTTGGAGACGGCAATCTCATAAGTAGCAGGGTCAGATACCCTAACATCCCGGCGCAAGATCGGCCGTAAACCCACCAGGAAGTGCATCAGCTTGGCTCTGGCATCATTCGCGATCAGGGGCACAAAGTGACAGCCCTTCTCGAACTTACGGATAAACTCCGTAACCGTCATATCCCCCTGCCTCAGGCTCATGAACTCTGTGGTCAGTCTGGTGCGAACCTCCTCAGCAAAATACTTGGAGTAGAAAACCTCCGTAAAGCGGGTCCAAGAAATTGTAGCCAAAGTCAGGGCTACCGACGCTCCTTCCCACCATAAGCGGGCGTCTCCAGTGAACAGATAGGTGGCACACCGGATTCGGTCTGCGTCTCCTAGCTCCATAAACTCGAAAATGACCTCGAGAGATTTGATCCATCCCTCGGCAACCATGGGGTCGGACGTCCCAGAGAATTCCTTCGGGCGCATTTTCATAAATCTCTCATAAACAGCCTCGGGCCCTGTCGGCCTGGCTGCGGCTGCGGCATTGCCCCCCGCAAACTGTGCGAAGAACTGTGCCATCCCAGCTAACATCTGGGCACTCATGTCCGGTGGGGGCGGTGGTGGAGGTGGTAGGTCTCCCTCCGGTCTACGCTCCTCCCTGTCCTCTCGGCGAGGCTCCTCCTCTCTCTTGCGCTCTAAAATGCGTCTAGGGGGCATACTGTTTCATACATAACCCGTACGTAACTAACATGCATAATTCCATAATTTATGATAACTGAACACTGAAATACTGAAAATCTGGAAGCATGCTGACAAAATAATTCATGCTTTAAATAAAATGCTTAACAAAATGCTGAACTGAAAACTTACAGACCAAAGACGTGGCTTCGTGAGCTTCTCGCGGTCAGTAGTAGTGTAACCCTATACAGAACCACCGCTCTGATACCAATTGTAAAGGCCCTAAAAACTTCTTGCTTGAAAATTTGGGGAAAATTAAAAATTTTCTTTTTAAAAGAACTTAAATGACCTCATTCATAAAATCACTGATGAATCAGTTTAATGTTTCCAAAATATTGCAGTGGAAGAAAATAAAGTTGCCAAAAATAACAATTTTAAAATTTATCCAAAGATTGATAAAATGTTTGCGGAATAAAATAACAACTGCTGCACTGAGGTCCTCGGGTGCCACTACTGCCGTCCCAAGCTGGCTCACTGGTCCCTGCCCTCGGCCCTGACCTCATCAGTACCTACAACAATCAAGTCTAGTGAGCCTAAAGACTCAGCATGCATATAACGCAGGTAACGAGTAAAATCTGAAGTAAAATATGCATGGGATAAAATATCATGCCCTGAGGCATGCTGAAAATAATCTGTACTGAGCAATTATAATACGTGCATAACTGAACTGATAATCTCAGTAAAAATATTTGCGCCTTGGAGCCCTGTACTGAAATAACTGATAAAATTTTCTGTTGAGATTATGTTTTACGCCTGTGGCCACTGAACTAAGCTGAAACTGATCGGTAACTGGCTACCGGGGAGGCTGAAACTGAACTGATCTGGCCGGTCACTGGCGATCGGGTGGTACCATACTAAACTGATCGGTCACTGGCGACCGTATAAAATAACACTCCCACATAGTGAATGAAACACAAGCCATATCGCATAAATCTCAAAAATAATCATTTTCTGTTTTCATGCACGTAATATAATTTAACTGGCATAATGAAAAATCCTGTAATTTTACCAACTGGATTGGATTGGATCGTTCCCCAGGCTCGCTGCAACCTAACTGTGCTATGAAAAATATGCAAATGCTAAACCTTGACCAACTATGCAATTTAGTTCAAAAGATGCGACTATGACGCCTAATGACTTCGTATTTAATCATGACTCCGAGCCAATCTGAACCGACATAAAGTCATAATTAAAATACGCTGAAATATCATAAAATAATGCTCCTAAAATGATAGGGTCTAAATCTAGGTGGAATGGATGCCAAAACATGAAACGCTCTTTCGAGAGTCAATTTGGCACATTGCACCGTAAATTCTCGTACGACTTCAAAAATGATCCGAATCACAAACGGTCGAAAACAAGACCTTCCTAACTAAATGGGGCACTGTCCAGTCCAAGGCCATAGGCTGAAAGCCGACCGAGAACTCGAACGAGTCTCCAAACCGACACAACAACTTGCTGTAAAATTCCAGCAATTGTACAATCGTGTAACTTGTGTTGTTTTCGAGACTACCGGCCATTGGGGCGTGAACCACTGACCAGAGACTCTTACCAACATCCCAAGGAGTGAGTTGAACCATGGCTAAGGGCTTTTGGCCAGCCACAATTCGAACCATACCAGAAACAAAACCGAAACTCCAACCGAGAACCAACGTGCATGCGTGTGTAGTATTTAGCTTTGATCGATGTCTTGCGTCGTTCCAGTGGCCATTTGATTGACCATGGCACGATCTAAACATCTAGGGGAATGGTATGAACCGTGGCTAAGGGCCATAGGCCAACCAAGATCCATACCAAGCAACCACAACCGAAATGCATATGCTGAAATTACCGAATGGCCGAAGGGTATAGGGGGCTGTTGTGATGTTTTTATTAAAAACCGAGGAGCCATGGACCAAGCCACCAAAAGGGCGACTTAGTCACGTCTTATTCATGCTAGGGGAGTGATCCAACCATGGCTATGAGCCCTAGGGCAGCCAAGATCGAATTCAATCCCTCCTTGCCAACAAGCTGAAATTCGAAACTCAAATGGACCAAATGAGAAGTTGCTGTCCATTTCTGAATTTCCAGTACCAGGGGCTTGAACGAACGGACCAATCTGATCCTAATGCATCCTATTACGTGTATTGATGTCGCCTTGGGAGCTGGAGTCGAACCAATCACCTGAAACTCACAAACCAAGGAAAACGTGAAGCTTGCCAAGGAATATCAAAAATTCTGCATGTGTTGTTTTTCAAAAGTTTTGACATGGATCTCGATTTTTGCTTGAATAAACATGATCATGTACTGAAAAATAAATGATAATATGACTTGATTGAGGTTTAGAAAGAATCTAGACATGCCTTGTTATCGTTTGAAATAGAAATGAAAAGAAGAGACGAGACGACGCGGAGGAGACGGAGTTGCTTCTCTTGTTATTCCTTGCACTCGATTTTTCTTTCCTTTCCTCTACCTAAGACTCACGATTTTTACCTCTGAAATGCTCTCAGATTTTCGGTCATGGGGAGGGAGAAGAAGTGATGGTTATGGGAGGGAGGGAATGGTTGCAAACTTTATGGAAACAATGCAAGACTTGGTCTCCAACTTTTGAAATTTGAATTCTTGTTTTTACAAAAATATTTGTTGGTGCTAGTATGGTTGAGGTGGCCGAAATCTACATACTAGACTAGGGTTGGATAATGCTAATTAGATAATTAAAAGGTGCTAGAAAGATCAAAGAATTATTTTCCTAATTAAATATAAGAAAGGGTCAAAGGTGAGTTGGCAATTGAATTGTTTGATATCAAATCTACTTGGGGATGAGGTGGCCGAATTTATGCATGGTTGTCTAGGTTAGAATGAGGTTAATTAATAATTTAATGGTGCTCCCAAATAAAAAGAATTATCCTCCTAATTACATACCAAGAAGGGGTCCAAGGTGATGAGTTGGCAATTGAATCCTCTAGCAACTAAGGGTGGCCGAAAATGCATAATAAAATGAAGGGGAATTGTTGTTTATCTAGTAAATTAATAACCCTTAAAAGCCTCACTAATCTTTTAATAAATTTAGTGAATTAAATCCTTAATTAAGTAACTTAAAGGAACTTATTTCTTAATCACCTCAAGTAATTAAATTAAATCCTCAAACCTCCCTTTCTAACTTAAATGAACTTACTTGCTAGCTAAAAAAAATCCTGGATATATTTCTCGAATCTTAAATTCTATCTCAAAACTCCAACTCCGGTCCGGCCTCACTGAAATAACTGAAATGCTAAAAATCAACTACTGAACTGAAATAATAAAATAATTAACTTCAAAGAAATGCATTTAAAATAATCATGCAATGAAGTCAATTAAATTTTTAAAATCTAGAATTATGCATGGCTTATACGTAGACTGATTTACGGGTTCTACAGCACCGCACCTACACGGACCCGGAGCCGGACCTAGGCACGGGGTCCGTGTACTCTAGTTTTTGGGAAAACATTTTGAATCCTTTGGAGTTTCATGTTATGGTTTAGTACAATGTTTTACAAGGTCGATTCAAGGGAATTTTAGAACGTCCTAAGGAATTGAATGAACTTGTAAGTAAGTATGATTAATACGTCTAAGCTATGCAAGTTAAGTATGCAGTTTCATGTTAGTATGTGCAGCAGCGACGACCCCGATCGAAGTCCAACGAATCCCTCAACGCCAAGTAAGTATGTTGACGTGCAGGAAAATATTTTAAGTTTTTGAGGTATGCTAAATATCTTGTGACCAGATTATGAATGGGTTTGGAAGTCGGTGAACGTGGCCGAGGACCTCTCCACCCCGTTAAATTATGAACAGGTTAGATCGTGGTTGGAAAGCGTTAAATTATGAATGGAGACCAACCAGCCCGTTATATTATGAACGGGGATCTCATGTATGTGGCAGTGGATACGTCCCTGTCAGCCCAGTACTGTGGTTTGTCTGATCAGACGTATATTATGTATGGGTCACTTGCTTTGAAACATGTCTCTACGCAAAATGAAATCATGTATGTTTAAGTATGATCAAGTATGCAAGCATGTTTATGAAAGCTTTTAAGTTATGGCACGTCTATGTATGTATGCAAGTTCAATCTCATTTCAAATCCAAGCTTCATGTATGAATGTTCTATTTTAACGTTGCATGCGATTTTATTATGTATTACTTGCTATTCTCAGTTTATACGTGTTGAGTCTTTAGACTCACTAGACTTGATCGATGCAGGTGAGGATGTCTATGAGGAGACAGGAGGTGAGGACCAAGGAGCAGGCTTGGACTGAGTGGGAGGCTAGACCCGAGGACCGCCGACGTTATTTTAATATTTTTATGCAAGTTTGAAATACTCTGATTTTATGTTTTTGTGAGAGATGTTGGGAACAAGCATTTTGTTAGCAAATTTTATTGGTGATGGGGATTTCAAAGTTATTTTATGAATGATGAGTTGACGACCGTATGGATGTTTATGTTTTAAGAAAATTTTTAATTTTTCCGCAAATTTTAAGTAGTAAAAATTACGGTACGTCACAGCTACAGTGTACGACTGTCAGATGAATGTTGACGTAGCAAACAACGGATAGAAATATTCAAATCGCATTCAATGTTACCGTTGAAAGTGAAGCCTATAAAAAATAGAGAATAGCAGTTGAAAAGACAAATGAACACGATTCCATTAATTAAGTTGTTACTCTACTGAAATCTTTACAAGCTTTCTATTCATTTCAAAGCTCACGCCTATTGTATTTACTCATAGCATTCAAAGCTATACCTCGAGCTTACAAGCACAAACTGTTGTTATTGTCAGTTGTGTTGGTGATTTCAGTCCAGATTGAGTACTGTAAATCATGTTGTAACTAAAAGTTTCAGTTTGGAATTGTTAAATCCAAGACTAAAGTAAGTATGTACAATTTTTTTTATTGATCAAAGTCTTTTAGTAAATATCCTATCTTCGAGATAGAAGGGGTGACGTATGAGTATTTGAAATCTCCGAACATCCATAAAATTTTGTGTGTTCTTATTTCAGTTTTATTCTATCTATCATTCGGTTTATTTCCGTACTATTATTGTTAACTGATTGATATCGACTGACAAGATTTCCGAGTTTAAGTTTATCACTAAACTCACTCACAAGTCGAGAAAAAGTGGTGAAAACTGTTGGTGTTTATTCAACCCCCCTCCCCCCACTCCCCCTTTCCAAACACTCTGTCATCCCTAACTGATCCTATCAAGTAGCTCATTCACACTTAAACTCTGAGTATAATTACATAAAAATACTTGCATAAACATAGGCGTGCCATCATTTCATAAACATTTTTCATAAACATGCTGCATCATACGTACTTAAACATGCATAATCATCATCATTTGGCGTAGAGATATGTTTCAAAGCAAGTGACCCAGAACATAATGCGCTTGATCAGACTAAACCACAGTACTGGGCTGGCAGAGATCGTCACATCCTTTCGACTGAACGTCCACTCCCACATACATAAGATCCCCGGTCATGCTTTACTGGGTGGATTGGTCCATGGTCATGATTTACCGTTTCCCAATCCTGATCAAAACTTGGTCATGCTTTACCGGGGTGGAGAGGTCCCTAGACACGTTCTCCGGCTTCCAAACCCGTAACATAATTGGTCACAAGACAATTCGCATACCTCAAATACATAAAACATTTTATTTTTGCACGTCAGACATATTTACAGAGCGTTGAAGGCTTCGTTGGATCTCGCTTGGGCGACTGCTGCACATACTAACACAATATTACAGAAAACCTGGTGCTCGGGTGGTAAAATATTACCGCTCGAGCGCGCCCGTCCAGAAAGCCGGCTGGCACTTGGGCGGTAACATGTTACCGCTCGAGCGACGCCCAGCTAAGTGATAGGCTCGTAATAGTTAGTATTTTCATTTTCATATTTCCCATTATTCCAACATCCAATATGTTTAATTGGTACATTTTTGTGTAATTTTATTGTAGGAGGATCTTTTACCGTCTTGGAGAAAATTTGAGTTAAAAAAGTGATGTTTATCGCATTTGAAGTTCCAAGATAGAGTTTTGAAAGAGAATGACCAAACCAGAAGAGGTCCTGGAACAAGGCGTGGCCACGCCTTTTGATTATGCTTCAGCTGTCTAAAATTGCAAGAAGTGAAAAATCTGATTTTGTGAAGATTATGCAAGATTTGAAAGAATTAATTATGGTGTCTAGTTTAGTGGAATTACTAGAGGGAAACTCTAGATAAGATATTATCTATTATTTTATATTTTAAGATATAGGGGATTAATTAAGAAATTAGTGGGCTTTTTAGCTTAATTTTAGACCCAAAATCAAACTTTTTACCAATTTTTCCCACCAACATCTCACGTGAAGCACGAGAAAAAAGTCGCTCAAGGATTTTTTTCTCCAACTGTCCCCACACCTTTAGGCTAAGTTTTATTTTTGATTCAAATGATATTTTTACTATTTCGATTTATCGTTGTGAGGCTTTTAGCATTTTAATTTAATATTCGTGTTTGTTCAAGTATTTGTTGATTTATGATTTATTTATACGAAAATTATATTTCGGTTAATCTGACAATTTAATTCGATATATAATTTTCTTCTGCTTTCCATGAACTCAGTGATCCGTAATTGTCATGAACGATTGGTACATGAGTAGCGATAGATTAGGTGTATTGTGCTATCATAACATATTTAATCTAAATAAATTAACGAAACTCGATCTATCAATTGCAGCTATCTCGGTTGTTAGATTTTAGGATTAACTGTTTTCACAAAACGAAAATTCTATTTTTAATTAATATGGAATACTATCGTGCCAAGTTAATTATGGATAAGTTTTGACTGGATGCTGGGTTTGGTCAATTAAATTAGGAAAACACAAGAATTTTAGCGGCTATCCCTATAATTCTAAGGTTAAATACTTGTAACTGCATGAATAAATAATATGTTAGCCGATGAACAGTGACACAATTGAATAGTGAAAATCCCCTTGAATCAGAGTTTGGTAATTTAATTCTCGTTTAGATTTATTATTTTTTATTGCTTTCCAATTTTAGTTTTAATATTTTATTTTGTTCTTATCATATAAAAACCCCTCTGTTATTTATTTTTCCTTGAAAGAAATCATCTCCCGTTCCCTGTGGATTCGACCATACTCACCATTATACTCAATTTACTTAAGGAGTAGAAATTTAAGTTTGGTGTCTCAACGACAGAACACCAAATTTTCACGCCATTGCCAGGGAACGATGCAAGGTTAATTTTTTTCGAGTTTCGTTATTTTTTTATGCTTTGTTCTTCTCTTACAGGTGATTCATCGAGAGAAGAATAATTTGAGAATTTTTTGTGGTGAAATACTTCGAGATGTTTCATCGACAATTATTCACAAGTTTTGCCCAACAAAACGGAGAGCCGTTCTATGTAGCATGGGAGAGATTCAATAATTTAGTGACAACATTCAAGAATCATGATTTTTCTAACTATGTTTTTATTTGACTTTTTCTTAAAGGGTTGGATACATACACAGGAAGATGGGTATTTAATGGAGCACTAACAACTGGTAGTCCACTACTTAGTCGACGTGAAGACAGTGTGATATATTTGCTAAATGATATGGCTGACTTTGACTACCATAAGTATTGGGATCCTTCGCTACCGAGTTGGAGCCACCAATACACTCTAGAAATTAGCCAATCTGAATTTACAGACCAACCTTTCGAGCATCAATAATATGAGGGATATAGTCTTGAAATAATCATAAATCGATTGAATGATATGGTGAACAAGCGCGTGGCATTGAATGAGGAAACTGTTGAACCTCATTCTGAAGAAGTTTTGGAAGAAATATCACACGAAGATGAGGCACCAATGAAGTTAAGAGATGAACAAGCTCTTGAGACTATCGATTTGAGCTCGTCGATAATATTATCATACATACATCTAGGAGATCCTTGTCTTTCTCCAGTGCCGATTTCAACAGATTTTGTTCTTCAAGAGCCAACGAAGATACTCTCATCTCATGCCTATTATTTTAAGTCGCGTTTTGTTGAGGAGAAGAGCTTACATTGCATACATCAAGCCAAACTTGAGGACAGATGGAACCAAGACCCATATATATGGTGTCATATGACATGTACTTTGGGCGTCAGGCGCTCTTTGAATGAGTGCTTTTGAGGGTCGAGCATAACGACATTAAAAATTTGCGCTTTTGGGAGGCAACCCAAATTTTAGTTCTTGTTATTTTTTACTTTGCTTCAGTAGAGGTTTTCGCACAAGGCGTGGCCACGCCTTGTTGAAACACCTCTACTGATTTTTTTTAAAAAAATTCGTTCCAGTAGTGGTTTTTGCACAAGGTGTGATCACGTCTTGTTGAAATACCTCTACTGCTGGGAACATATCTTTTTTTTTTCTCTTTTATAATTTCTTTTTAAAAAAACAAATTTAACCTACATTTTTTTCTCTCTCTCACAGCAGCCTCCATCGCCTCTATCCAAATTCCATCAGCGCCTCCTTCTCCAACTCTCAGCCAACAGCAGAGTCCACTAGTTTCACTTAACCCTCTCCTCCGTCTGCAACTCCAGTGCCGTCTCAGCCGCTCGCCGCTCGTCTGCTCTAACTTCCATAGCCGAGCCATGCAGCCACTAAATCACCACTCTCACTTCTCTCGTGCGACCCTCACTCACTTCTCCACCGCAAACACCTGCCACTCGTGCCTCCTACAACAACCGAGACCCATCAGCCGTTCGGGTTTGCCAGAGCACCCAGTGCATCACCAGTCCACATCTCCAACGCAACACCTTCACGATTATTATCGGTGACATCTCTCAATTTCGCACTTTTAATTTCAGTTAGTTGATTTGTCATTGTTGTATGAATTCGTGGACAATTATCTATTTGTTGGACTTGATTGTGATTTGCTGCTGTGTTGGAGCGTATTGGGAAGTATTGGTGGGAGAAAATTCTGTTAATTGATGCAATTATTTGAATTCAATGGATATAGGCACGAGTCAGTCACGTTCATATAAAAGGGCTGGGATGGGGAAATGGATGAATTCGTTACCACCATCTGAATCAGATTTGAATGGTCATTTGACCTTCACCAAAAAAGTGGAAAAAGATAGATATAAGGCATTGTGTAACAAAAGAATCATCCCATACAAGTATATTCACCACCCCACCATGGAATTGTTGACTATTAAAACTGGAGTGCTTTATTTGATTCGCAACATTGGGTGGGAATCATATTTTTCTATCCTATGCCCTGTTTATATAGAACTTGTGCGTGAATTTTATGCTACTTTCGAATTGGTCAAGCCTGAAAGTTTCACACTCTCCTGTCCAGGAATAGTTCGTTTTAGGTTAATGGGCCGCACTTTCAAATTTTCAATCACTGAATTTAACATTGCTTTTGTTTTATTGAAAATTATTTTGCAAAAACTGATGAATATTTGAATAGTGTGTGTGATTTTCATGATCAATTTAATCTCATTTCCCTTTATCGAGCTATTTCCACACAGAACGATTTCGACTCCAGTAAATCCAAAGATTATTACTTGCACAGCCCAAAGTGGAAATACATTTACAGATTCTTTGCTTTTACTTTTTCGGGTCGAAAAGATTATGTGGGTGTGTTAACAAAAGCAGAATTGTTTTTCTTGTGGTGCATGCAAAATAGAATAAGACTTAATTTGGGTTTTTGGTTGACTTCTCAGTTTGCTGGTGTCGTTGCTCATAAACGTCATTTGATTCTTAGTTCATTGATCACTGCATTAGCTGTCAACTTGAAGTTGATTGATCTTGATAATAATGATCTTCATGTTGCTTGTCATATGCTTCCTCTTGATTTGCGTTGTTTAGAGACTATGGAATTGATATAACAAGTGCAGGGAGTTTTTTCTTTTTGTACACCAGGTCCATTGACTACACAACCTGGCCACCACAATTCTGAATCTGATGGTCCGAGCGACCCTTTTGACTCACGTGCGCCTCACCCACATCTGCTACTCCATCACAAAGGCATATCGACGTGGAAATAGATGAGATCAAGCAGTGGTTGACCGGAATAGAACAGAATCAGTTGGTATTCTACAGACACATGGGATTCGAACCACTGTTTCCCCCACCGCAGCAGTAGATGATGTTTCTTTACGATGCTCAACATTTTCACGGGAGTTCTCTAACTTTTCCTACTATTTTATCGTTTTATTTGAGCATCTATTTTTTGTCATTGAGGACAATGTCAAGTTTAGGTCTGGGAGTTTTTGATTTGATTGCGAGAAGTTTGACTTGATGTTTGACTTGACTGTGAGATTTTTTTTTTTTTTTACTGTATTTGATTTTTAGTATTTTGATTTAATTTTTCTGCATTTTGGAAAAAAAAGATAGTGAAGTTGTTAGTTCCAAACACCTAGTTCATTTGTTATCTCTTTCTTCTGAATCCTGATTGCCTCCGATGCGGAGAAAAAAAAGAAAATAAAACAAAAAAATGATGTTTTCTTTGCGTGAAAATGTTTTTGCATCCTCACTTTTGCATTATGAATAAGTAGCTCTTGATGATAGTTAGAGAGGACAAGTGTGTGAGATTTAACACAATTGATATATTTTTTTGGTGAGCTTTGAGCCTATGAGCAATCATGATATCATGCTCCATATTCTTTGATTGTGTGTTGTCATTACATTGTTAATTTTTCTAGAACTTGCATTGTTATACATGTCTTTGTCAATACTTTGTGGTGGATTAGTGCATAGACAAAATGATAAGGGCATTAGGTTCAAACCATTTTCTTTCACATCATCTGAGCCGTTCTTTGAGCCTACCCTGATTCATAGCCCCCTAGTGAACCAAGTTTGAGCCTCAGCC
Source organism: Primulina eburnea (assembly GCF_022965805.1). Taxonomy (NCBI): domain Eukaryota; kingdom Viridiplantae; phylum Streptophyta; class Magnoliopsida; order Lamiales; family Gesneriaceae; genus Primulina; species Primulina eburnea. The sequence continues at coordinate 24,108,221 of NC_133106.1, read as the reverse complement.
TTTTTCTTTGAATAAAAATAACCACATTACAAGCCGTGATAAATCATTTTTGTTGGTTATCCTCTTTGTGAACCTTGAATTGGAAAATCATGTAAACTTTTCATAAATAGCTTCACTCAATCCGAAATAGTGTGAATTGTTGGGATTTAGTCAATCTCGAATCCTTATAGTGATTGTCTACAAAAACAAACAAACAAACAAACAAACAAACAAGCAAAAAAAAAAAGAGAAAGAGAAAGAAAAGAAATAGACGAAGTGAAAAGAAAGCTAAAACAAAAATAAAAAGAAATGCTTTTGATTGTTATAATGAGATATAAGAGTTTTTGGATACATTTTTATTTTTTGTGAGAAAAGTTTGTATGATTTCTCCAATTCCATAGCTCATTGTTTCCTTTTATCCTACCTTACCCCTAGCCACGTTATATCCCATTTATAGCTCTTTTTGTTTGTGTATTTTAATCCATTCATTTAGTCGAAGGATGTGATATATTTGCAAGCCTATGGTAAAAATTTTCAATGAATTTGACATGAGAGTTTGTTGATATATATCCTAGACATTAATGAGCAGAATGAGAGAACCTTGTGAGGAGTTGTTAAATCCCATGCATTTTAATTTTTACACATTTTGATTGCAGTGATTGTTCATGATGTTATTTTGTGAGATGCTCTGAAATTAAAATGTCTTGTTGCATGAAAAATGTTTTGGATAAGTAGAGGAAGCGGAAGGAGGACGAAAAATTGAGATAATTAGTTGATCTATTTTATGCTTGAGGACAAGCATCGTTTAGGTGTGGGAGATTTTGATAGGCTCGTAATAGTTAGTATTTTTATTTTTATATTTCCTATTATTCCAACCTTCGATATGTTTAATTGGTACATTTTAATATAATTTTATTGTAGGAGGAACTTTTATGGTCTTGGAGTAAATTTGAGTTAAAAAGGTGATGTTTATCACATTTGAAGTTCCAAGATAGAGTTTTGAAAGAGAATGGACAAGCTAGAAGAGGTCCTGGAACAAGGCGTGACCACGTCTTGTGATATGTTTCAGCTGCCTAAAATTGCAAGAAGTGAAAAATCTAATTTTGTGAAGATTATGCATGATTTGAAAGAATTAATTATGGTGTCTAGTTTAGTGAAAATTCTTGGAGGGAAACTTTAGACAAGATATTATCTATTATTTTATATTTTAAGATTTAGTGTTAATTAAGAAATCAGTGGGCTTTTTAGCTTAATTTTAGACCCAAAATGAGACTACCATTCACGTTCAACAAGAGGCGGCAGAGAAGTTATTTTTTACCAATTTTTCCCACAAACATCTCATTTGAAGCACGAGAAAAAAAGTGGCTCAAGGATTTCCTCTCTAACTCTCTCAACACCTTTAGGCTAAATTTAATTTTTGATTCAAAGGATATTTTTACTATTTCGATTTATCGTTGTGAGGCTTTTTTTCCTGGAATAAGGCGTGACCACGTCTTGTGATTATGTTTCAGCTGCCTAAAATTGCAAGAAGTGAAAAATCTAATTTTGTGAAGATTATGCATGATTTGAAAGAATTAATTATGGTATCTAGTTTAGTGGAAATTCTTGGAAGGAAACTTTAGATAAGATATTATCTATTATTTTATATTTTAAGATTTAGTGTTAATTAAGAAATCAGTGGGCTTTTTAGCTTAATTTTAGACCCAAAATGAGACTACCATTCACGTTCAACAAGAGGCGGCAGAGAAGTTATTTTTTTACCAATTTTTCCCACAAACATCTCATTTGAAGCACGAGAAAAAAGTGGCTCAAGAATTTTCTCTCTAACTCTCTCCACACCTTTAGGCTAAATTTAATTTTTAATTCAAAGGATATTTTTACTATTTCGATTTATCGCTGTGAGGCTTTTTTCACTTTAATTTAATATTCGTGTTTTGTTCAAGTATTTATTGATTTATGATTTATTTATAAGAAAGTTGTATTTCGGTTAATCTGACAATTTAATTCGATATATAATTTTCTACTGCTATCCAATGAATTCAGTGATCCGTAATTGTCATGAACGATTGGTGTATGAGTAGCGATAGATTAGGTGTGTTGTGCTATCATAACATATTTAATCTAAATAAATCAACGAAACTCGATCTATCAATTGCAGCTATCTCGGTTGTTAGATTTTAGGATTAACTGTTTTCAAAAAACAAAAATGCCATTTTTAATTAATATGGAACGCTATCGTGCCCAGTTAATTATTGATAAGTTTTGACTCTATGTGTGACGCCCGATTTAGAAATTCATAATCATTCTCTTACTAAGTGCCACATTTTCTACAATATTTCTTTATTGAACTGCTATCTTTATTTTTACCATTAGAAAAAAATATTGTAGATAAAAATTTAAATATTTTCTACTATTATTAAAAGATTATATACAAATATTTACATCCTTATTTCAAATATGTACAATTATTTTACAGCGGAAGTTTAACATTTATTTATAAACAGATCATCACATCTTTCAAATGCTCTTATTTCAGCTTCAGTTATTTTCCTCATGTTCCAATTCTAGGGGTTCCTTGTGTCTGGAAATTACAATAGACGAAAAGAAACAAAGGGTTAAGTCTTTGAGGACTTAGTGAGTTTAAATTAATATATAGCTTTTAGATAAGTTAAAATTGCGCTTCATCATAATTATACATGAAGTAATAGGCATAACAATTTAGATGTTATGAATGCTATGAAATGTTAAAATTACTAAGAATATTAGATAAATGAAAATTTCATAAATTAACATTGGTGGCTCTAATTGAGCACGTATAAGATCATTTTTACGAGCCGGGTGAACCATTCTCCGGACCGAAATATTCGGTGCGCGTTGTTCATATGAACCATATACCCGAGACCTTTGACCCGTTGTTCATTGGACTCACTTTCCGGTCCGAAGCCACGTTGTCCAGTGGACTCAATTTCCAGACCGAAATCTGTTGTCTATGACTCCATTCATTAATTGTATATCAATCCATTCATAAATATGAAAGAAAATATATCAGTAATCAAAATGAACTGTGGATGATATTTGAACATTAAAAAAATACTATTGAAATTTTTAGGCCAAATACCAAAGACTTTAATAGAAGAATAAACAGTAATTTCCTCACGTGATAACTTACAGTTTAGGCTTGATTAGTAATCCGAATTGTTGGAGCAAGTCGTAAAAATATATTATGAATGATATTTATATGTTAGAGTTTTAAGTAAATAACTGATCATTTCCAGATTAGTTTTGTTCAAAATTTAACCCGGTTGATTTTACTTAAGTTCGCAAAATTCATATTAATTAGAAGATATCTCTAAAAATTACGAAAGTTGGCCAAAAAGTCGGAAACATCACTAGGAAGGTTCGGCCACCGAAAAACGGTGATACGGCGGCGCGTGAGGTACACACGCCGACAGTTCCGGTGCGTGACTGGCCTTCCAACGACCACGCGCGGCTAGTTTTTTTCCAGCATATTTAACTTCGTAAGATCTTTAATTCCTGTGTTGAAAGTTTTTTCAAATTTCTATCCGATCAATACCAGATTTAAATATCGTTTTATAAAGAACTAACGTACTCCGGCATTCGAAAAATGTTAGTTCCGTCAATATTTTGGGACGATGGACGGTATGTACCTTATCTATGCAACAAGAGGTACAACTTTTGTGTTCAAGTCAACCTTTAATTTGGTGTGTAGCTATAAGAAATATGAGCGAAAAGTACCTTGCTTGAAACGAGATTCCGTTGCCGTTTTTCGGAATATCTTGGTTTGATTTTCTTGTTCTTGATCGCTCTTTTTACATTACCTCAAGTGCTATATTTCTTTAAGATATGAGGTGAATAGTTGGTGATTTATTGGAATTTTTCGGAAAGAGGTATAGATTTTTCTTCTATTTTCTTCTCTTTTCCTCCTTTCTTTTTTCTTCCCTCTTCCGTTTCTTTCTTCTCGGTGAATTGAAAATGAGAAAAGAGTTCAGCTATAAATATAGCTGTGAATTCATATTTATTTATATTAATTTTATTATTTATTAAATAGAAAAGATTATGTTTATCAAAAACTTAAAATATTTTGGGTATTTGGTATTGGAATAAGAACCTCATAGTACTTGATGAATTTTTAAGAGTATTTTAATTTATTTTAAGATATTTCTAGATACTTTGGACAAATAAAATTTGTACCGAAAAATAATATAGTTAAAAAATAAAATTTAGTTATACTAATGCATTTATGCACCTTTGTGTTTAGAGTGTCACAATATCCCCTCCTTTTAAAAATCTGGTCCTCAGATTTAAGAGTTATTGGAATAAATGCGGATATTGGCATCTCATATCTTTCTCTGTTTCCCACGTTGCTTCTTCAATGTTGTTGTTTTTCCATAAGAATTTTATCAACTGAATTGGTCGACCACGAAGTTCCTTTATTCTTTGGTCCAAAATTTTCACAGGTTGTTCTTCATATGTTAGATTTTCTTCGAGATCTATCTGTTGGTGGTCAAGAAATTGGGATGAGTCTACTTTGCATTTCCTTAATTGTGATACGTGGAATACATTATGTATACCTGAGATATTTTCGGGTAGAGATAGACGATAAGCCACAGTGCCTATTCGTTCTATCACTTCAAAGGGTCCCACAAATCGAGGATGCAACTTTCCCTTCTTTTCGGTACGCTTGATTCCTTTTCTTTGTGATACTTTTAGTAATACGTAATCTCCGACTTCAAATTTCAAATCTTTTCGCCTCTTATCTGCTTAAATCTTCTGTCGACTTTGAGCTGTTTGTATTCGTTGCCTGATAAGTTGTATTTTGTCGATAGCTTCTTGTATAATGTCAGGCCTGATTGCTCGTTCTTGTCCATTCATTGTGCCTCTCCATTCATCTATATTCCAGTTAAGAGGAGAGCGACATTTTATTCCATATGATGCTTCATATGGTGGCATTTTTATTGAGGATTGATAAATATTGTTGTATGAAAATTGATAGGATCGGTTAGGGGGATCACCGTTGAACTATAATAGCTCGGTTCATAAAATATTGAACACCGATGAATTAAATCAAGTTTGGTGTTCAAACCAAGCGAAAAATACTCGAAATAATCCTTTGTAGAAACCGATTAAATATTTTGTAAACCATTTAAAATATATGCAAGTTGAATGAGAAAATATTTCAGTTGAAGCACTTTATCAAACACTTGGTATGCGATATTTTGGTATTTGAAGAACACATAAAATGCTTCAACAATGCATCTTTAAAACAATGGAAATGATAAGTAAAAGCAATAAACAAATAGACACTAATTTGTTTATGGATGTTCGGAGACTTCAAATGCTCGTACGTCACCCCTTCTTCCCCTTGGGAAGGATTCACTAGAAGACTTTGATTTATACAACTCTTTGTACAAACCCATTCAGCTAGAACTTACCCACTGCCTAAACTGAACTCCTAGCACTCAAGATTGTAGGCAGCACCTCACAATCAGCATATTGTTTAATGTCTCATATGCAAAGACTACATACACAAGTTTTACGTCTTTGTGAAAGACTCACTCAACTAATCTTTGAAGTTCAACTCTCTTGTATAAGTGTGAGTGATTGTGTGTGAGGAATTTATCCTTTACAGTTTACACCTCAAATGTATCCTCACACAAGGGGTTGTGCTCTCAATTAGCTGATATATTCATGCTAAGTGTCATGCTTTGAATCCTCTTCAAAAGCTCTTGTTTGATCTTCAAGATGTTGTATTTATAAGCTCCAACAATGAAATATACGTTAGACACAAGAATATGACCGTTTCGAAAGTTTATGTACTGTTTCTGAAATTGCAACGGTCAAATTCGTCTTGCTGGGCATTTTCCCAACTAATCAACTCTGGTCAACTGGTCAACTCAACTGGTCGTTCAGTTCAACTGGTCAGCAGCTGGTTCAGTTCAGTTCAGTTGGTCAGCTGCTGGTTCGGTTCAGTTCAACTGGTTCGGTTTAGTTCAGTTTCAGCTGATGTACTGAAATCAGCCTAGATGATTTCAGTTTGTGCAGAACCAGTAACTTCATCGTCATTTATCAGCATCTTAAGCTTCGATTCAGACTTTGACTTCTGAAGTTGATTTGTGTACCATCGTCTTATCTTTTCAACGCAAATTGAATCGCTTCATTTCAATAACCGAGCTGAGAGATATGACCAAAATACCGCAGTTGCTCAAACCCAACTGATTGTTGTTTTCGTGTGATCAGTTCGGTAATTGAGCGATCAGTTAGACCATGATAAAATCCGATTTTGCCCAACTGACGTGCAATACGACTTGTTACAAATTAAGTTTTCTGATCCTTCGAGTTGGCGGATTGTCATTTGAATCAACCAGCTGAGAGATATCTTCAAAACACCAAAGCTCGCCAGAAATTCAGTATGTGCAGAATTCAGTTTGAGCTTGTTTCTTGTGTTAACAACTTCACACTTGAGTAAATATGTTAGAAACACAAAAACAAGTTTTTTTAACATCACAATCAAGATTGCGAACTTGAAAAGTTACAACAAAAATTCAACTATAGGCAAATGTTTTCCCCAGTTTGCCACAAAATCCAGCATACATGCACGAAGCATGTCTTCCAATATTTGAATGGTTCATTCAGACTGACCAACAGTTTGCGGATGTGCTGCTGAGCTAAATTTTAATTTGGTACCAAGGCATTCCTGAATTTTTTCCATAATCTTGACATAAACTTCGAATCTCTATCAGATACTATGGTAGTGGGGATACCATGTAACAGTATAATTTCCTTCTGATAGAGTTCAGCCAGTTTTTCCACCCCATATTTGTGACTTATGGGTATGAAATGTGCTGACTTGGTTAAGCGATCAACGATCACCCATATGCTACTAAAACCTCCTGGGAGCTGAGGTAATCCAGTCAAAAAGTCCATAGTTATTTGATCTCATTTCCATTCTGGTATAGGAAGTGGTTGCAAAAGACCTAGTGGTCTTTGATGTTCATCCTTTATCATTTGGCAAGATAGGCATTGTGAAATGAAATCTGCAATATCTCGTTTCATTTGTTTCCATCAGAAATGCTTTTTAATCTCTTGGTACATCTTAGATCCTCCTGGATGAATGCTGATCCGAGACTGATGTGATTTTTCCATTATTTCCTTTTTCATTGAGCTAGACACACAAATACGGTCATGATAAATAGTATTCCTTGTGAATCGGTGATGAAATTTGTATCAGTATGGAGTTTTGAAACTTCTTGGTCCAATTCTTGATTCTGCTTAATTCTGGTATGAAATTCAGGTTCGATTCTCAATCTGGCCAAGTGCCCACGTGAATGGATGTGTACCCATTCTCTTACTTCTTTCCTTTCCAAAAAAGCCATGCTAATCTTTCAACTTAAAGCATCAACCACTACATTAGCTTTACCTGATTGAGAAAGAATGGAACAATCGTAATCTTCAAAAAATTCAATCCATTTTCTTTGCCTCATGTTCAGCTCTTTTTGAGTAAATAAATACTTCAAGCTTTTGTGGTCCGTATAAATATCAAAAGTGGAACCGTACAAGCAGTGTCTCCATTTTGCTAATGCAAACACTATTTCTCCTAATTCCAGATCATGAGTGAGATAATTTAACTCGTGATTCTTTAATTTTCTAGATGCATATGCAATAACTTTATCGTTTTGCATTAATACATATCCAAAGCCTTCTTTTGAGGCATCTGTGTAAACCAAAAATCCTTCTGTCCCTTCTGGTAAAGCTAATACAGGATTACTAGTAAGTATTTCTTTTAATTTGCAAAAACCTTTCTCACACTCATCATTCTACAAGAAAGGGTTGTCTTTGCGAGTTAGCTGTGTCAGGGGAACAACAATTTTTACAAAATCTTTAATGAATCTTCGGTAGTATCCTGCTAGGCCAAGAAAACTTCTAATTTCTGTGATGTTGATTGGTTGTTTCCAGTGAGATATGGCTTCTTTTTTTTTTTGCAGGATCTACTTCCAGTCCTTTCTTAGAGATAAAGTGGCCAAGAAATGACACTTTTTGTAGCCAAAATTCACATTTAATGAATTTGGCATACAATTGATGTTCTTTCATAATTTTGAGAATCAATCGTAGATGTTGAGCATGTTTCTCATGACTTCTTGAAAATATCAATATGTCATCTATGAATATGACAACGAATTTGTCCAGGAATGGTTGAAATATTCGATGCATCATATCCATGAAAGTTTCAGGAGCGTTGGTTAATCCAAATGGCATTACCACAAACTCATAGTGTCCATAACGGGTATTAAAAGCCGTTTTGGAGATGTCATCCCCCTTAATTCTCAATTGGTAATATCCTTGTCGCAAATCAAGTTTTGAATATACTTGTGACCCTTGTAAGATACCAAATAATTCTCGATATGCGGTAGAGGATATTTTTTTTTGATGGTAACATTGTTAAGTTCTCGATAATCAATGCACATCCTTAGAGTTCCATCTTTCTTTTTGACAAATAATATAGGAGCACCCCATGGAGATGTACTAGGCCGGACGTTTCTTGTCCATGAGCTCTTGTAATTGAAGTTTTAATTCTTTTAACTCTGAAGGTGCCATTCAGTATGGGGTTTTAGATCTGGGTTGTGCTCCAGGTATTAGATCAATAGAAAATTCTACGTCTCTCCGAGGAGGTAAAGTATTGATCTCTTCAGGAAAAACCTTTGGAAATTCTTGTACAACTGAGATTTCTGAGATCTTGAGTTGATCCTATGGCTTATTTATCAAATAAGCTAGAAATCCTTGTCTGTTGTCTTTTAGTATAGCCTTAGCTTCTGCTGGTGATACTATTCCCATGGTATGGTTAGCTTTGGTGATTGGATGAGAAGTTTGAAGATAAACTTCTTTTGTGTAGCAATTGAGCTGAGCTTGGTGTCTAAATAACCAGTCCATTCCAAGAATAATATCATATTTCTTGATAGGTAATTGAATCAAATCTACTATATATTCTTTTTCTTGGAAGTTTATGGGACAGTTTTTGTAAATGATGTCAGTAATCATTGTTGTCCCTAAAGGTGAGTTAATTTCGAAGCTATATGGTAGCTGCTCAGATAACAGTAGCACTTTATGTACAAAAACTTTTGAGATAAAAGAATGAGTAGCTCCTGGATCAAATAAAGTTTTTGCAGAACTGGATAATATGGTAACGGTACATTCTACGACTGCAGTGGGGTCAACTTCCTCCTCTTTGTTTCTTAAGAGGGCATATGCTCGAACGTGTATCTTAAGATTTGTGGGTTGAGTCTTTGCGTTCTTTTTGGACAATTTTGAATACGGTGTTGCTCACTTCCGCAAATAAGACATTTCCCACCTTTTCTCCAGCACTTTTCTTCTTCATGATTTGGTAATCCGCAATATCCACACTTTTTACTGTTGTTTCTTGGAACTTTTCCTTTGACAGCTTCTCCTTGTCTGACTGGTTGTGTTTTTTTTTTTTTTCAAATTTTCTTTTCCAATTGTTATCTTCAAAAAGGTTGGGCTTCTTGATTTTCTTTTCTTCTTCCTCTTTTTTAAGAATTACCTTGATGTCTTCTTCTACTCGTAAAGCTTGATTGACAGAAGAAACATAACTGACAACTTCTATGTACAATGTTGCCCAACGAATATCTAGATTTAATCCTTGAACAATTTTTTTTCTTTTTCTTACCTCATCTTCCATGTATTGTGGTGCATAATGTATAAGACGGTGGAATTATGCCTCATATTGAGCTACGATCATGTCACCTTGGATTAAATCCATAAATTCACGTTCTCGGGTATTTAATATAACTTGAGTTATATATTTACCTTCGAATTCTTGCAGAAAATTGTCCAACGTTTTTGGGGTGTGATTCTTTGTCCACTTATGTTCCACCGTACGCCACCAGTTGTGAGCTGCTTTTTCAAATAAGTAAGTGGAAAAATTCACCTTTTGTTCTTCAGAACAATTGAGAATAGAGAATATTTTGTTGATTTTGCTTAGCCAAGATTGTGTTTGATACGCATCTGGTTTGCCTTCAAACTTTGTCGGTTTGAATCTCAAAAATCTCTCAAGAGCTCGATCATTTGCCTCGATGTGATATTCTTGAGCTTAATCACGAGGTCGAGGTGGATTTTGATGACAAAAATGTACAAATTGATACATTATTTCAAACATATTTTGAACGTTTTGTTCTTTTGGGGGTGGGGGGGGGGGGTGGGTTGTGTTGAGCGCTTCTGGAATTTCCACCAGTTGCTGAGTTGTGGTCATCTTGAGAGGGAATTTCTTTTCTGATTCTGGCTTGAGTACTATTTTGTGAAGATGTCATTCTAAACACATAAATATAAAATATGAAATTATTTTTTTTATTTTTTATTTTTTGAACATATCTTGCACTACACACACACACACACACACACACACATATATATATCATAAATGTACATAGTTATGTCATAGGGTAAGCAGTCAGTTTTATTTAGAACCAAGACATGTTTCAAATATTTACAATACCCAAGCATAATACAAACAGAACTAGCAAACTGGGTCATCATGCCTACAAAAATTGATGAACTTAATAATAAACATACCTACAAAAGATGATGATTATTAATACTAGTTATATATTAGTGTCAAATAGTCATTGTCTTCATATCTCGTCGTCTGAGAGATCTATAAAAGTTGTGTGGCTCGTGCCTTCATTTGTGCCTGTGGTTCGGTTCATAACTAGGCTCATTAACATTTTCACTTTCAGGTAAGATAGTCATTGGAACAAGTTCATCTACTCCGAATACAAAGTTTTCCCACATGAGCTCAGGAAGATATTCAACTTCCGGTGACTGCAACAGATAATCTTTTATCATGAAGGGTTTTGATCTATTGTTGTGTTCATGACTCCAGGATATTCTAAAAAATGGGCTGATACGTACTATGGAATATTTTAAGTCAAGCTACTACCTCCGGTTTCAAATGTGTTAGTGATGGGAGGAGATGTGGTCTGATTATCTTGATTTATGTAAGATGGACCGATAATGCGAAGGCCTATGCATCCTTGCTTGAAAATTTGAGGAAAATTAAAAATTTTCTTTTTAAATAATTAAAATGCCTCATTCATAATTAAACCGATAAACAAAGTTTGATATCCAAAATGGCAGCGGAAGAAAATATTTGTTTGAGGAATAAAATAATAAATGCTGAACTGAGGTCCTCGGGTGCCACTACTGCCGACCCAAGCTGGCTCACTGGTCCCCGCCCTCGGCCCTGACCTCATCGGTACCTACAACAATCAAGTCTAGTGAGCCTAAAGACTCAGCATGCATATATCGTAGATGACGAGTAAAATATAATTTGCATGGATAAAATATCATGTCATGAGGCATTCTGAAAATAACTTGTAATGAGCAATTATAATACGTGCATGACTGAATTAAAAATCATAGTAAAAATGTTTGCTCCTTGGAGCCCTGTATTGAAATAACTGGTAATGATTTTTCTGTTGAGATTATGGTCTATGCATGTGGCCCCTGCACTGAACTGAACTGATCGGTAACTGGCTACCGTGGGAGTATCAAACTGAATTGAACTAACCGGTCACTGCGACCGGGTGGTACCAAACTGAACTGATCGGTCACTGGCGACCGTGTAAAATAATGCTCCCATAACAGTGAATTAACCACAAGCAATATCGCATAAATCTAAAAAATAAGCATTTTCTAACTTTTATGCACGTAATATAATTAAATTGCATAATGAAATGTCCTGTATTATTTTACCAACTGGATTGGATCGTTCCCAGACTCGCTGCATCCTAAATACGTCATGAAAAATATGCAATAGATTTTACTTGACCAAACTATGCAATTAAGTTTGAAAATGCGACAATTACGTCTAACGACTTTGTATTTAATCATGACTCCGAGCCAACCCGAACCAACACTGAACCGACGTATAGTCATGATTAAAATACGCTTAAAATTATGAACTAATGATCCTAAACTGATGAGGGTCGAAATCTAGGTGAAATGGAGGCCAAAACAAGAAACGCTCTTTCGAGAGTCAATTTGGCACATCGCACCGTAAATTCTCGTACGACTTCAAAAATGATCCGAATGATAAACGGCCAAAAACATGACCTTCCTAACTTGATTAGACACTGTCCAGTCCAAGGCCATGGCCTAAAAGCCAACCGAGAACTCGAACAAGCCACTGAACTGCCGCAGCAAGTTGCTGTCAAATTCCAGCAGCTGCGCAATCGCATGTCTTGTGTTGTTTTCGAGACTACCGGCCATTGGGGGTGTGAACCACCGACCAGAGACTCTTACCAACATCCTAAGGAATGATTTGAACAATGGCTAAGGGCCCTAGGCCAGCCACAATTCGCCTCATTCCAGCAACCAACCGAAAGTTCCTACCCGAGAACAAATTCTGCACGTCGAGCTCTTGTTCTTGTTTTGCTGTCACGGATCGTTCCAGTGGTCATTTGATTGACCATAACACGATCTAGACATCTAGGGGCATGGTATGAACCGTGGCTAAGGGCCATAGGCCAACCAAGATCCATACCATTCCACAAAACTCGAAGCACAAGTGCTGTCAAAAACCGAAGGGCCGAGAAGGAGAGGGGGCTGTTCTTGCTTTTTACTTAAAAACCGGCGCACCATGGACCAAGCCACCAAAAGGGCAACTTAGTCACGTATTATACATGCTAGGGAAGTGATCCAACCATGGCTATGGGCCTTGTAACAGCCATGATCAGATCCATTTCCATTATGACCGCAAACTGAATTTTCGAACACAATTCTGCACCTATGGGGAGCTTGCTGTCATTTCGGTTTTCCAGCAAGCATGGGGGCTGAATGAATGGACCAACATGGTCCTAATTCATCCTATTACATGTCTAGGAGCAGCCTTGGGAGCCTGGAGTCGAACCATAACATGTAGCAACTGAAACAAGAGAAAACCGTGAAGAGCATCATGAAAGTCGAAAAATTCTGCACATGCATTTCGAAAATGCTTGATGTAAATTTCGGTTTTCTTGTATAAAAATCATGTAAAATTGATGTTTAAAATAATAGTAGGACTTGATTGAGGTTTGAAAGAAATCTAGACATGCCTTTGATTCGTTTGAAAGAACAACGAAAGAATACGACGACTCGGCGCGGAGGAGGTGGAGCGCTTCTTTCCTTTCCTTCTACTCGATTTTTCTCTCTTCTTTTAGCTATGAATCCCGCAGTTTTTAACACTGAAATGGCTCTCAATTTCGGTCATGGGGGAGGGGAATAAGTGGTTAGGGGAGTGAGGGGAGATCCAATAATAAAGGGATACAAAGGGGTGACCAAGTCTACCTTTATTTGAATTTTGAATAATTGTTGCTATCAAAGCTTTTGGATGGATATTTGAATGGTTATGGCCGATTTTTCCTTGCTAATCTAGACTAGGATAATGCTAATTAGTTAATTAAATGGTGCTCCAAAAAATCAAAGAATTATCCTACCAATTAAATACAAAGAAAGGGTTAAAGGTGATGAGGTGGCAATGGATAAACTAGCAACTAAGGGGGCCGAAAATCAACACTAAAAATGAAGGGAAATGTTGATTATTTCTTAAATTTATAACCCTTAAAAGCCTTACTTATCCTTTAAATAATTTAGTGAATAAATCCCTTAATTAATTGAACTCAAATGAATATATTTCCTACTCACCTCAAGTAATTAAAATAAATCCTCAACGTCCTTTTTAACTTAAATCAACTTACTTGCTAGCTAAATTAAATCCTGGAAATATTTTCTAAATCTTAAATTTTATCTCTAAACTCCAACTCCAGTCCGGCCTCACTGAAATAACTGAAAGAATAAAATCAAACTGCTGGCTAAAATAATTAACTTCAAAGGAAAGCATTTAAATATTCATGCAATGAAGTCAATTTAATTTAAAATACTAGAATTATGCATGGGCTTATACGTAGTCTAAGTTACGGGTTCTACAATCCTTCCCCCCTTAAAGAAATTTCGTCCTCGAAATTAGAACTCACCGAATAACTCGGGGTACTGACTCCTCATCTCTGGCTCAGACTCCCATGTAGCTTCCTCCTCTGAATGATTGAGCCATTTGACATTGACTCGCTTAACCAACTTGTTACGAAGTTTCTTCTCCTGCCGGTCTAGGATCAGCACTGGTCTCTCCTCATAAGACAGGTTCGGAGTAACTTGCAACGGCTCAAAATTCAGCACATGCGAAGGGTTCGCCATGTACTTTCTCAGCATGGAGACGTGGAACACATTGTGTACTCCGGCCAGATTCGGCGAAGAGCAACACGATAAGCTAGCGTCCCAACTCTGTCAAGGATCTCAAAGGGTCCAATGAATCTCGGACTGAGCTTCCCTTTCTTCCCAAATCTCATGACACCCTTCATAGGCGCCACTTTCACAAAAACATGATCGCCCACTGCAAACTCTAACTCTCTCCTTCTCTGATCTGCATAAATCTTCTGTCGACTCTGAGCAGTTCTCATCCTATCACGGATCTTGACTACTACATCTGCAGCCTGCTGAACAATCTCTGGACCCAACTCTGCTCTCTCTCCTACTTCATCCCAATGGACAGGAGATCTACACTTATGGCCATACAGTGCTTCATACGGAGCCATACCTATAGAAGATTGGAAACTGTTGTTATAGGTGAACTCAACCAATGGTAAGTTCGACTCCCAACTCCCTGAAAAATCAATGACGCAAGCACGGAGAAGATCCTCTAAGATCTGAATAACTCGCTCTGACTGCCCATATGTCTGCGGATGGAAAGCTGTGCTAAATGGCAACTTCGTACCCATAGTCGAATGCAAACTCTTCCAAAACGAGGAAGTAAATCTGGGATCTCTGTCAGATACGATAGAAACTGGAACACCATGAAGTCAGACTATCTCCCGGATATACAACTCTGCATACTGAACCATGGTGAAAGTCGTCTTAACGGGCAAGAAGTGCGCTGATTTGGTAAGACGATCTACAATCACCCAGACGGCATTTGATCCTCTGACTGTCTTCGGCAATCCGGTCACAAAGTCCATGGTAACATTCTCCTACTTCCACTCGGGAATGGGAAGAGGCTTGAGCAAACCTGCTGGTCTCTGATGCTCCGCCTTCACTAACTGGCAAGTCAGACACTCGGATACAAAACTTCTGATGTCTCTTTTCATCCCTGGCCACCAATACAACAACTGCAGATCTTTATACATCTTCGTACTCCCAGGGTGAATGGAGTACGGGGACATGTGGGCCTCTAATAGAATATCTACTCGGATAGTATCACTGCTACGAACCCACATCCTATCTCGGTATTTCACTATACCGTCGCTGACTGTATACAAGACACTGCCCTTGGCTTCATCCCTCTGCTTCCATTGTGCCAACTGCTCATCTGCGGCCTGATCACTGCGAATACGGTCAATAAGAGAAGACTGAATCGTCAAGGTAGATAGACGGGGAACTTTACCTTGAGGATATGACTCTAGATCAAACCACTGTATCTCAAGCTGAAGAGGTCTCTGAATCGTCAAATGAGCCATCACTGCGACTTTTCTGCTCATAGAATCCGCAACTACATTAGCTTTACCCGGGTGGTAGCTAATGTCACAATCGTAGTCTTTCACAAGCTCCAACCAACGCCTCTTACGCATGTTTAGCTCCTTTTGCGTAAAGAAATACTTGAGGATCTTGTGGTCGGTAAAGATCTGGCACTTCTCTCCATACAGATAATGTCTCCAAATCTTCAAGGCAAAAACTACGGCGTCCAAATCTAGATCATGGGTAGGGTAATTCTTCTCGTGGATTTTCAGCTATCGAGAAGCATACGCTATCACTCTCCCATGCTACATCAAAACTGCACCTAAACCGAGCTTCAAAGCATCCGTATAAAGGACAAACTCACCGGGCCCTGATGGCATGGCTAAAACTGGTGCTGAGATAAGAGCTTGCTTCTAAGTATCAAAGCTCTTCTAGCACTCCTCGCTCCACACGAATTTAGCATTTTTCTTGGTCAGTGATGTGAGTGGAACGGCAATGGAGGAGAATCCTTGAATGAACTTCCTGTAATATCCTGCTAGCCAAAGAAAACTGCGGATCTCGGATGCATTCTGAGGCACAACCCAATCTCTGACTGCTGCTACTTTTGCTGGGTCTACCTCAATACCACTGCTAGAAACGATGTGGCCTAAGAACGCCACCTTCTCTAACCAGAATTCGCACTTGCTGAACTTCGCGAACAACTTATGCTTCTGCAAGGTCTGCAACACTGTGGTCAGATGTATGTTGTGATCCTCCTGATTCTTGGAGTAGACGAGAATGTCGTCTATGAATACTATCACAACCTGATCGAGATACGGCTGAAATACGCGATTCATTAGATCCATGAAAATCGCTGGCGCATTCGTCAGACCGAACGACATCACAAGGAACTCGTAATGGCCATAACAAGTCCTAAAAGCAGTCTTGGAGACATCAGCATCTCTTACCCTCAACTGGTGATAACCGGAACGCAGATCTATCTTGGAGAAAATCGAAGCTCCCTGCAACTGGTCAAACAGATCTTCAATCCTCGGAAGTGGGTATTTGTTCTTCATTATAACCCTGTTCAACTCCCGGTAGTCAATGCAAAGCCTCATAGAGCCGTCCTTCTTCTTAACAAACAAGACTGGCGCGCCCCAAGGTGAAAAACTCGGGCGAATGAAATCCTTGTCCAGAAGTTCCTGAATCTGCTTTTTAAGCTCTGTCATCTCTGTCGGTGCTAGTCGGTACGGCGCTTTGGATATCGGAGCCGTACCTGGCATAAGCTCAATGGAAAACTCTACCTCTCTCTCGGGTGGCATACCAGAGACGTCTTCGGGAAAAACGTCTAAGAAATCTCTGACAATCGGAACATCTGAGGCTGACTGGCTGGGTTCCTCGGGGACATATATAAAGGTTGCTAAAAATGCCCGACACCCTCTATGCATGAGCTTCCTGGCCTGAACATAAGGAATAATGTGCGGTAAAGAAAAGTACCTGTCCGGCTCAAATAAGAACTGCTCCATTCCAGGCGGTCGGACAAGAACAGATCTCCTCTGGATGTTTATCAACACTCTGTTCCTCAATAGCCAGTCCATCCCTAGGATGATGTCAAATTCTGGCATCGGTAGCACAATCAGATCTGCATAAACAAGATTACCGTGCAGCTCAAGGTCTATATCTCAGATAACATTGGTAGCTGTCATCTCCTCGCCTGACGGCAACACTACTGAAAAGGCTATGTCTAGCCCAATGATCTTGATCTTGAGAAAGTTTGCAAAGGCCTCCGAAATAAACGAGTGAGTGGCCCCTGAATCTATCAAGGCCTTGGTAGCGGAACCATATATAAAAATTCTCCCTGAAAGATCGGAACTCTAAGTTGAATCCAATAGCTACAAGAACTAAACTTATAGACATGCAAAGGTCAAAGTTCTTCTAACTTAAATCCCCAAAATAATACTGAGTAGAGCATGCAATCCTATCGCGGTTCTAAGTTCAAATCTTAATCCCGATTCCCAAAACACGGAAATTCAATAATAACTTAAAGCTTAGAAGTACCTGTCAACAACATAGTCTCCGGGTTTGTTTCCGTGGCATGAAGAGCAAAAACTCTGCCTTGGGTAGGCAGATTCCTCTGAGGGCACTGCAGCAACATGTGGTCTGGACTGCCACACTTAAAACACATTCCTGAGCCAGACATACATGCTTCAGGATGGCGGCGTGAGCACTTGGTACAGACTGGGTGCTCATAAATCCTCGGGGCTGGGCGTCCCCGCTGCTGCTGCTGCTGGCCTCTGTTTCTAGGCGGTCCGTGAAAAGGCCTCTTGTTCTGCTGCTGATGCTGATGAGGAGGAGGGCGGTGTGGTACCTAGACTGGGTGCTTGCCCTGGCGATCCCTCTCGATATCCCGCAGATCCTACTCTGCGGCTAGGGCTTTGGAGACAGCGATCTCATAAGTAGCAGGGTCAGACACCCTAACATCCCGGAGCAAGATCGGCCGTAGACCCACCAGGAAATGCATCAACTTGACTTTGGCATCATTTGCGTTCAGGGGCACAAAATGACAGCCCCTCTCGAACTTACGGATGAACTCCGTAACCGTCATATCACCCTGTCTCAAGCTCATGAACTCAGTGGTCAACCTGGTGCGAACTTCCTCAGCAAAATATTTGGAGTAGAAAACCTCCGTGAAGCGTTCCCATGTCAGTGTAGCCAAGGTCAGGGCTACGGACGCTCCTTCCCACCATAAGCGGGCATATCCACTGAACAGATATGTGGCACATCGGACTCTGTCTGCATCTCTCAGCTCCATAAACTCGAAGATGACCTCGAGGGATTTGATCCATCCCTCGGCAATCATGGGGTAAGACGTCCCAGAATACTCATTCGGGCGCATCTTCATAAACCTCTCATAAAAAGCCTCGGGCCCTGTCGGCCTGGCTGCGGCATTGTTCCCCGCAAACTGTGCGAAGAACTGCGTCATCCCAGCTAGCATCTGGGCGTTCATATCCGGCGGAGGAGGAGGAGGATGTCCCTGCCTCTCTTGTCTCTGATCATCACCGTCCTCGCGACGGTGCTCGTCACCACCTCTCGGGCGTCCGACTTGACGTCTAGGGGCATACTGTTCCAAACATAACCCATACGTAACTAACATGCATAATTCCATAATTTATTTTATATGAACACTGAAATACTGAAAATCTGATCGAAACTATTTCATGGAAGCATGCTGTCAAAATAATTCATGCTTTAAATAAAATGCTAAAATGTAAAACTTACAGAACGAAGACGTGGCTTCGTGAGCTTCTCGTGGTCAGTAGTAGTGTAACCCTTTACAAGAACATAGGCTCTGATACCAACTGCGAAGGCCAATGCATCCTTGCTTTAAAATTTGAGGAAAATTAAAAATTTTCTTTTTAAATAATTAAAATGCCTCATTCATAATTAAACCGATAAACAAAGTTTGATATCCAAAATGGCAGCGGAAGAAAATATTTGTTTGAGGAATAAAATAATAAATGCTGAACTGAGGTCCTCGGGTGCCACTACTGCCGACCCAAGCTGGCTCACTGGTCCCCGCCCTCGGCCCTGACCTCATCGGTACCTACAACAATCAAGTGTAGTGAGCCTAAAGACTCAGCATGCATATATCGTAGGTGACGAGTAAAATATAATTTGCATGGATAAAATATCATGTCATGAGGCATTATGAAAATAACTTGTACTGAGCAATTATAATACGTACATGACTGAATTAAAAATCATAGTAAAAATATTTGCTCCTTGGAGCCCTGTACTGAAATAACTGGTAATGATTTTTCTGTTGAGATTATGGTCTATGCATGTGGCCCCTGCACTGAACTGAACTGATCGGTAACTAGCTACCGTGGGAGTATCAAACTGAATTGAACTAACCGGTCACTGCGACCGGGTGGTACCAAAATGAACTGATCGGTCATTGGCGACCGTGTAAAATAATGCTCCCATAACAGTGAATTGACCACAAGCAATATCGCATAAATCTCAAAAATAAGCATTTTCTAACTTTTATGCACGTAATATAATTAAATGGCATAATGAAATGTCCTGTATTATTTTACCAACTGGATTGGATCGTTCCCAGACTCGCTGCAACCTAAATACGTCATGAAAAATATGCAATAGATTTTACTTGACCAAACTATGCAATTAAGTTTGAAAATGCGACAATTACGTCTAACGACTTCGTATTTAATCATGACTCCGAGCCAACCCGAACCAACACTGAACCGACGTATAGTCATGATTAAAATACTCTTAAAATTATGAACTAATAATCCTAAAATGATGAGGGTCGAAATCTAGGTGAAATGGAGGCCAAAACAAGAAACGCTCTTTCGAGAGTCAATTTGGCACATCGCACCGTAAATTCTCGTACGACTTCAAAAATGATCCGAATGATAAACGGCCAAAAACATGACCTTCCTAACTTGATTAGACACTGTCCAGTCCAAGGCCATGGCCTAAAAGCCAACCGAGAACTCGAACAAGCCACTGAACCGCCGCAGCAAGTTGCTGTCAAATTCCAGCAGCTGCGCAATCGCATGTCTTGTGTTGTTTTCGAGACTACCGGCCATTGGGGGTGTGAACCACCGACCAGAGACTCTTACCAACATCCTAAGGAATGATTTGAACAATGGCTAAGGGCCCTAGGCCAGCCACAATTCGCCTCATTCCAGCAACCAACCGAAAGTTCCTACCCAAGAACAAATTCTGCACGTCGGGCTCTTGTTCTTGTTTTGCTGTCACGGATCGTTCCAGTGGTCATTTGATTGACCATAACACGATCTAGACATCTAGGGGCATGGTATGAACCGTGGCTAAGGGCCATAGGCCAACCAAGATCCATACCATTCCACAAAACTCGAAGCACAAGTGCTGTCAAAAACCGAAGGGCCGAGAAGGGGAGGGGGCTGTTCTTTCTTTTGATTTAAAAACCGGCGCACCATGGACCAAGCCACCAAAAGGGCAACTTAGTCACGTATTATACATGCTAGGGAAGTGATCCAACCATGGCTATGGGCCTTGTAACAGCCATGATCAGATCCATTTCCATTATGACCGCAAACTGAATTTTCGAACACATTTCTGCACCTATGGGGAGCTTGCTGTCATTTCGGTTTTCCAGCAAGCATGGGGGCTGAATGAATGGACCAACATGGTCCTAATGCATCCTATTACATGTCTAGGAGCAGCCTTGGGAGCCTGGAGTCGAACCATAACCTGTAGCAACTGAAACAAGAGAAAACCGTGAAGAGCATCATGAAAGTCGAAAAATTCTGCACATGCATTTCGAAAATGCTTGATGTAAATTTCGGTTTTCTTGTATAAACATCATGTAAAAGTGATGTTTAAAATAATAGTAGGACTTGATTGAGGTTTGAAAGATTTTTCTCTCTTCTTTTAGCTATGAATCCCACGGTTTTTAACACTGAAATGGCTCTCAATTTCGGTTATGTGTGAGGGGAATAAGTGGTTAGGGGAGTGAGGGGAGATCCAATAATAAAGGGATACAAAGGGGTGACCAAGTCTACCTTAATTTGAATTTTGAATAATTGTTGCTATCAAAGCTTTTGGATGGATATTTGAATGGTTGTGGCCGATTTTTCCTTGCTAATCTAGACTGGGTAATGCTAATTAGTTAATTAAATGGTGCTCCAAAAAATCAAAGAATTATCCTACCAATTAAATACAAAGAAAGGGTTAAAGGTGATGAGGTGGCAATGGATAAATTAGCAACTAAGGGGGCCGAAAATCAACACTAAAAATGAAGGGAAATGTTGATTATTTCTTAAATTTATAACCCTTAAAAGCCTTACTTATCCTTTAAATAATATAGTGAATAAATCCCTTAATTAATTGAACTCAAATGAATTTATTTCCTACTCACCTCAAGTAATTAAAATAAATCATCAACCTCCTTTTTAACTTAAATCAACTTACTTGCTAGCTAAATTAAATCTTGGAAATATTTTCTAAATCTTAAATTTTATCTGTAAACTCCAACTCCAGTCCGGCCTCACTGAAATAACTGAAAGAATAAAATCAAACTGCTGGCTAAAATAATTAACTTCAAAGGAAAGCATTTAAATATTCATGCAATGAAGTCAATTTAATTTAAAATACTAGAATTATGCATGACTTATACGTAGTCTAAGTTACAGATTCTACAGATAACACCAGGTTCCATTCCTTGGATAGATTGATAAACCAGTTTTGCTCATGCATGAGTAAGTGGTCAATGTGGATCGAAGGGTGTGATACTCCTTTTATGAAACTAATCAAAACTCCGTCATAGAATTCATGCATGTCTAGTAAATATATAAGAGTGCGGTCTCTTTCATATAGTACATGACCCAAATCTCCTTGATATGCTAGATTATCAGCCCTCATCCGTTCTTCAATAAATCCATGAAAAGTTTCAGTTGTTCCAAAGTTTTCAAAATGCTCCCGATACATATTCACTAGGCATTTCAAATCTGAGTTTTCTTTGCTTAATTTTGTTATTTCTTCCTCCGTTTGTTTGATGATCATAGTTTGTTTATTTCTTGATGTCCCATTATACTCCGTCATCCTGAAAGGAGACATTTCAGTTATGAGGAAAACATAAAGATTAATGTATGACATTATAATAAACCTTAGGCTCCTGTCTTTAGACTCTAAGAAACTTGGCTTTGATACCACCTCTGTGACGCCCGGTTTAGGAATTCATAATTATTCCCTTACTAAGTGCCATATTTTCTACAATATTTCTTTATTGAACTGCTGTTTTTATTTTTACCATTAGAAAAAAAAATATTGTAGATAAAAATTTAAATATTTTCTACTATTATTAAAAGATTATATACAAATATTTACATACTTATTTCAAATATGTACAATTATTTTACATCGGAAGTTTAATATTTATTTATAAACAGATCATCACATCTTTCAAATGCTCTTATTTCAGCTTCAGTTATTTTGCTCCTGTTCCAATTCTAGGGGTTCCTTGTGTCTGGAAATTACAATAGACGAAAAGAATCAAAGGGTTAAGTCTTTGAGGACTTAGTGAGTTTAAATTAGTATATAGCTTTTAGATAAGTTAAAATAGCGCTTCATCATAATTATGCATGAAGTAATAGGCATAACAATTTAGATGTTATGAATGGTATGCAATGTTAAAATTACTAAGAATATTAGATAAATGAAAATTTCATAAGTTAACCTTGGTGGCTCTAATTGAGCACTTATAAGATCATTTTTACGAGCCGCGTGAACCATTCTCCGGACCGAAATATTCGATGAGCGTTGTTCAGATGAACCATATACCCGGATGAACTCCCTGGTCAACGTGGAACGCACTTCGTCAGTAAAATATATGGAGTAAAATACCTCCGTGAAGCGTGTCCAGCTCAGCGTAGCCAAGTTCAGGGCTACTGACGCTCCTTCCCACCAAAAGCCAGCATCTCCTCCGAATAAATAGATGGCACATCGAACTCTGTCTGTATCTCCAAGCTCCATGAACTCGAAGATAACCTCGAGGGACTTGATCCAGCCCTCGGCAATCATGGGGTCCGTCTTCCCTGAAAACTCCTTCGGACGCATCTTCATAAATCTCTCATAAGTAGTCTCGGGCCCTGTCGGCCTGGCTGCCACAGCATTGTTCCCCGCAAACTGTGCGAAAAACTGGGTCATCCCAGCTAGCTTCTGGGCATTCATGTCAGGTGGAGGAGGTGGAGGTTTGTTCCTCTCTTGCCTCTGATCCTCCCTATCCTCCTGGCGAGGCTCATCCTCTCTTGCACGCTCAAGAATGCGTCTAGGGGGCATATTGTTCCATACATAACCCATACGTAACCAACATGCATAATTCCAAAATTTATTTTTTTATTCAAATAAATATTGCGTACTAAAAATCTGAACGTAAAAGATTTCATGAGAACATGTAGTTAAAATAATTCATGCTTTAAGTAAAATGCATAAACGTAAAACTTACAGACCGAAGGCGTTACTTCGTGAGCTTCTCGAGGTCAGTAGTAGTACAACCCTCTACAAGAACATAGGCTCTGATACCAGCTGTGAAGGCCCGAATTTTGTATTTGAAAATTTGCGGAAAAATTTAAAGTGAAAATTTTAAATTTTTCCTGCAAATTTTCAAATACAAAATTCGGGTCTTTACACATCCACCATGCACAGCCTTTCTCCCTTCCTATCCCCAAACCATGCACCCTAGACCACAAATCGAGCCCACAACGCTTCCCTATCATTCTGCCCTTGTTTATAGCCACACTAGGACTCTCTAGGACAATGAATCGACCCAACACTGAGCCTAAATCACTGGTGGCAGCCAGCACGCGGTCTCCCCTTGCAAGTGCCAAAACCGAAACCCATACATACAATAAAACTTAATCGAGGCTCGGTGTTTTCCCCTCTCGTTCCAACCCTATTCTAACCTACATGGGACTCCCTTTAGGACTTCTAAATATCATCTCCCTTCCCCTTAATGGCAGCGAGTCCCTAAGATTCATAACGCGACTCAAACGTGTATAAAAAACTTTCAAACTTTAAAATAAATTGTTCAAAACATTAATAAAACTTGAATATCATGTTTTTCATTCAAAATATCATAAACATGCATAATATGGTTTCAATGATGGAAAAAAAAAAGATTTAGAATGTGTCTTTGCGTTTAAAATGATGGAAATACGATTATCGGTACGGTGGAACGTCGTTAACGAACGGAAGATGATTTCAACGTTTTTTCTTGTCAAAACTCCACTGAAAACCCACCTTAAGATGCAAAGGAGTAGGATGATTATTGGTGAAAGGAAGAACGAAGGAGAAAAAATTCAAAACTTCCCTTGCAAGCAAAGAACTTTTCGGTCGTTTCTCACCTTCACTTCTACGTAAATTGGTGTGTGTGTGTGTGTGTTTAAGGCTAGGACTCTTTCTCTTTGTTTTTTTTTTTTAAAAATAAATAATAATAAACTTCTTAATCACTTAATTGGTGAGCTGAATCAACCCTAGTTTCTTAATTAATAAAAATTAGACTTTTAAGATTAATAAAATTATTAAAAGATTTAAAAACACTTATAAAAAAAATTATTTATAAAATACATAATTTCATTGCTCTCACTAATTAATTTAAATTTGACCTTAAAAATGATAAATTTTTTAAAATATTTAAAATAAATATTCTCTTGACCAAAAATAAAAATTTAGCTGTTTAAATCTTTAACACACTAATCGTCTCTGATCCACCGAATCCGACCAACCATCGATATTCGACTGAAAATCTTTACATTATGAAATCATGCAAAATTACACAATTAATCATTTAGTCACTCAAAATATATTATTCATGCATCCAAAATCATTTAATTAAAATATTTTACCAATTTGATAATTTTCACGCATGTGGTTTACGTAACTGGCTCTTTGGACGTTACACCAAGACACCTCAACACAAAAATTTGAACTCTCTTGGAGCAGTTAATCGGCTGACAGCATCATGGAAATTCATATACAAGTCAATTTGGATAAACGAAAACAAAATTATCAAAACCACAAGTATGAGTGAATGCTGGGATTATGCTGCCTGGACCGCAGCCGGAACAGGAGTATACCATCCATGGTGGATCTCCACGGCCTTCTTTCTTCTAGCGAGCCGGGACTTTCTCCTCCCCCCAGTGTTTCGGTGGAGTGCTCCTACCTTCACAGCTTTATCAATAGCTGAATACGCTTCTGCTATCAGCTTTTCGATGGGAAGTACCTCTTCTGCTTGTGCGTCAGTCTTCTTCACAAGAACTTCCATGGCCTCTAATGCCTAAAAATTAAAGAATTTTGCAACAATTGGCCGGACAACCAAATTTAACTCTGCTCAATTATACCTGTTCACCACCCTTAATAACCTAAA
Source organism: Primulina eburnea (assembly GCF_022965805.1). Classification (NCBI taxonomy): domain Eukaryota; kingdom Viridiplantae; phylum Streptophyta; class Magnoliopsida; order Lamiales; family Gesneriaceae; genus Primulina; species Primulina eburnea. Next base: position 24,082,756 of record NC_133106.1, on the reverse strand, counting down.
CTATTTACAAGCAAATCTTGTGAGTGCAATTTACAGAAGTGAATTATAAGCAAATCTTGTGAGTGCGATTTACAGACTTCAAATCCGCAACTTCTGCAGCTACTGGCAATTAGATCACATTTTTTTGAAATCCAAGGTACCAATAATCTGCAGCCTTGTGCTTTTCTAATTCTACAAAAATAAATCATTCTTTATCACAAATAAATGTTATGCACAACAAAAATCGCGTCCCCATCTAAACTATCAGTGACCCAGCCACAAAGAATGATTAAAAGACATCTCCACTTAATTTCACGAGTTCATGTGCCAGCCAATTGGCCAGTTTCCATCAAAGCCAAAAAGCAACTCAACTGGTTCTATCTTATACAATACTTAACCCACTCTAAGAGATCACTCAAACATTAATTTCAAAACCAAACTCCTCTCATACATGTTCAATTGCTCCATAGTCCACATGAAAGGAAGTCTTTCAAGTTTTGCCAAAAATCACAGATAATCCATTGGCTTTCTTGCTTGCCCTTTGTGAAAATTTATGACACAACTTCAAACTCACAGCAACATGCACAATTTACTCCATTTGACACAGACTTATGATCCAATACCAGTGTCTTTCACCTCAGGCGTTCTTCCTAGGCATTGTCTCCAAGGGCCATATACCAAAAATTCAACTTGCTCAGACTATCCCAACACCTTCAAACTTTGATTTAAATTATAAACCTTCCCAAGTTCCTACAAAGATTAATGCAGTTCATGAACTCCTATAGGATAATTGCTGCATAAATCTTCATAACATGGTATCGAGGCAAGTGGATCACATCCCCTGGTGCACAAATCCCTGTATATTTCATTAGTTCAAGGTGCTTATTTTTAGACCTTTATCAATTATCTTCTTTTACCGTACTACACATGCCCACTTGGGTTACAAACTCAAAGAACGTGTTATATGATTTCAGCTTCATATTTCGGCATTTTAGATTCGAAAACTATTGTGGGACCATAACAATAAGGGCTCAAGCTTTTACTAGTGAGGCCGATAAAGAACTTAGTTTCGAATATCATGTAAGACCAGAAGCAACTAGGACTACAAATGCCACCCGAACACAGCATTACTTTACTACCTCAAAAATCCAGGAACAGGGTAGAATTATAGCTTAAAGAATATTTGAACAAACCTTCTTCATTCGAGTCCGGATCTCGGATTTGCGAGCCTTATTGTAGATTCGCCTCTTGTCAGCTTGGCGAGCTCTCTTAGCGGCCGAGTCTGCCTTCTTCGTCCTTGCATCACATACTATCAAACTCCGCAAAGGCCTTTGCACCGGGCACAACGAAACGAATCCTAAAATACCACCCCCGAAAAAAAACCCAGAAAAATCAAGAATTCAGATACGCACGATACGATAATCCCAAAAACCTTCATCTCACCGAACGCAAGAAAGGAGAAACCCAATTCCACAATTTAACAACCGAAACGAAAATGGGTTCACTAGTTTTTTGTTGGTCTAACCTTTAGAGAAAAGATTGACAGAAGCATTGGATGAAAAGCCAAGTGGCTTCAAGGCAGCAGAGGTGGCATTTGGAGCAGTGGCCAGAGAAAGAGACCTCAGCTTTCCCGGCAACTCACAACAGGAAACGCAATTCATTACTGCTCCAGCCATTGTATATATCTGCTTATTCCTTGTTCTCGCGAGTGTGAGGATTGTGGGGAAGATAGAAATTCAGGGATTTGAACAGTGGAGAAGAAAATCTCTCGTTCGGTACGTGACCTTATCCATCGCTCTCTAGGATGGGTTGAAACATGTTAGGCTATTTTTTGTTGGAAAGATAAAGATAAATTTTTTATAAAGAAAAAAATTGTGGTAGTATTGTAATATATGGTGTAAAATAATATTATGTTTGGTAAGATTTTTAAATATAGGATAATTTTGATTCTTTTGATGAAAAGACAAAATTGTCCTTCTCCTTCGCCGCGAATGTTTGGTAAGATTTTTAAATATAGGATAATTTTGATTCTTTTGATGAAAAGACAAAATTGTTCTTCTCCTTCGCCGCGACGGCGACGGCGGCCGGCTGGTCGGAAATGGTCGGCCGGAAACGGCTGACGTGGGCGGCGGCCTGAAACGGCCGACCGGAAAAATCGGCCGGCGCCGGCACCGACGGTCGGTCGGGGGTCCGTCGGCGGTGGTCGGCCGGCGGCGACGGCGGCGGGAAGTGGTGGTGAGTTTGAATATAAGAGAAGGGTAAAATTGGAAAAATAGGAGGTATTAAGAGTAAGATAAATAATCCTAGGGGGTGAGGAGGTATTATTTTAATCTACCTAATATAACCTAATCATTCATAGGAGAGATTGACTTGGTTTAATAAAAATCGAACCAAACGAGTGATTAGGTGGGTTTAAAAAAAATAAACCCACCTAATCAAGCAAACCAAACACTTTAGTAACTAAAAAAACCTTAACCCGAACATAATCCGAACTCGAAAATAGCTAATCTGAACCTGAACCCGAACCCGAACCCAAACCCGAACCCGAAGTAACTTGCTTAACCTGAATAACGCGTGTAACCTACCAGATGGAATATGATTGGATGGCAAGGAAAATTTAATAAGATTTTTTTAATTAAAACAGTATAATTTTTTAATGAACTGGAGTGATAAATTAAATTTCAGGGGATATGGGAATGAGGAAAAAATTAAACATATAATTTGAAATTTGAATATTTTCAATATAATTCAAGAACTGACATCAATGAGCTACAATGCTCGTGTTCTAAGAATGTAAACACCGATTAATTAAATCGAGTTTTGTGGGGACCTGGACGCTAATTCAATTCTTAATCATCTTTGGAATAAATGGATCAATTAAATAAACTGGGTCTAAATTTTTTTTTTAATAAAATATATAAGTGCGGAACATAAGATAATCAGTCTTATATATACATGTCAAAAGTAAAAGTACAAGTCTTGTACAAAATACATCTCTATCCAACTAAGGTTCAACAACTACAATTTAGTGTTGAAACCAACTCTACTTCTGGGTACGGATCTCCACGCTAATCTTGATCTCTCATCCTCTTCTTGACCCTGATCATGTCCCACCTGTGGTCATGCACACATACAGACACAACAACAGCCGGATAACTCCGGTGAGAATATAATTCTCAGTATAAACCAAGTATACATGCATTTCATATAAAATCATATAAGAAAGCATAAACAGTTATCAAATAACATGTATCACAATATGTGAAACATAATCAAGCTAAACTGTAAATCAAACTCGATAGCTCTTAATCTCTGACTTGACTCTGATCTAGTCTAGGGATCCCGATTCTCGGATTTTGGCACGTTATATCGAATCTCTGCAATAGAAGTCGATCTACTTCTAAGCACATCGATATAAACCAAACATCGAATATCTGTAATAAGAGTCGATCTACTCCTAAACACATTGATGTAGACCAAACATCTAGTGTCTAGGCACCTCTGCCAAAGACGTGACAACTCTGCCAATGACTAGGCACATCTGCCCATGACTCTTTCTCAACCTCTATCTTCATTTCTCTGTTATTCTATAAGTCAATAGAATAGACATATATATTCAAGTAATACAAATGTATTAAAAAAAATAACAAACAAGGGAAACTACAGTCGAATCTGACTCGAGTCGTATCTCCCGGTAAACATTGATTTATACCTTTCTTTTGTCGATGTTTGGCTCTATTCTGTCCTTAACGTCTTCAATATCAATCTGGAATGACATATTCGAGGAATACAATATCAACATATACCCCAAGCAATACCATATATAATCAGAACTCAATCTAATCCTGTTTCAACGGCATAACATCACAATCTAGATATATCCCGGCAATACAATATCAGTATATACCAATCAACAACTCATAATCAATAAACAACACAATCTGATACCAAATCTGTATAATCTCAATCAAATTCAATCTGAAAATGATAACAATTTCATACGGTATTTGTTCTTCAATTCGATTTCGATTATACGATGTCTAATATCTCAAGAACACATATATTAATCCTATCTGATTCTTTCAATATCATATTTTCAAACCATAACAAACATAAGAAAACTTACGTCTTGTCGAAGCCTGTAACGAGAGGAACCTGGTACTAACTCGGATTGAAATTCTGACGGTCAGATCTCGCGTAAATCAAATTCCAAAAATCAAGAATTTGAAACTTCTCTGTAAATGTTCCACGGTCCTCTCTCTATACCTTCTGAAGGAATTGAAAGCTTTGTACCTATTATATGCATAGCAAATACCAAGTGGCTTAATATTCTGGCTGCACGTCTCGCGCATATGCGCGACCTCAACCGGCGCATATGCGCGAGACCTACTGTCTTGTTGCATAACACTTCAGTTACTTGCGCATATGTGCGCCCTGTCTTCGCGCATATGCGCGAGGTCCTCTGCCGTGCTCACGCATATGCGCGCCCCGTCTCGCGCATATGTGCGAGGTTCTCTGCTTGTCTCGCGCATATGCGCGCCTCTTCTTGCGCATATGCGCGAGGTATTCTGCCCTCGCACATATCACATGTCTTCTGATGTCTTTCTCGGTTCGTTCCTTTCATAATCACATCAATTCCTCAATCAATAATTCTCGGGTTAACAAAATAAAATCTCGGGCATTACATTTCTCCCCCTCTGAGATATGATTTTGTCCCCGAAATCACAGGCAATCAAATCATATCAATAAGAAATGTATAACAGAAGCTAAATAGAAAACTCACATTAGTGAATTAACTCTGGGAATTTCTGTCTCATGTCTGATTCAGTCTCCCAAGTAGCTTCTTCAATGCCATGTCGACTCCACTGAACTTTCACAAGTGGAATAATTTTCGTTCTGAGTTGCTTTTCTTTACGATCAATAATCTGGATCACTTTTTCAAAATAACTCAGTGTCTCATCAAGTTCTGCCTCGTCTGGCTGAAGAATATGAGAAGTATCAGGAAGATATTTCCGCAGTATAGATACATGAAAGACATCATGTATTCCAGATAGAGAAGACGGTATGGCGAGTCGATAGGCACGATCTCCTATCTTTTCGAGAATCTCATATGGACCAATATATCGTGGAGACAATTTCCCTTTCTTGTCAAATCAGACAACGCCTCTGCAAGGAGAAATATTCAAAAATACTCTGTCTCCTGCTTCAAATACTAGAGGACGACGACAAACATTGGCATATTTGGCATGTTTATCTTGAGCTGTCTTCATTCTTTTCTGAATCAGCTTCACTTTTTCAGTCATTTCTCGAATCATGCCAGGCCCAATCTCAGGTACCTCCGAAATATCGTCCCAATAGAGAGGGGATCTGCACTTCTTACCGTACAATGCTTCAAACGGTGCCATATCTATACTCATCTGATAGTTGTTGTTGTACGAAAATTCACAAAGTGGCAAAGAATCTTGCCAATTAGTGCCAAAATCTAGCACTATAGCTCTCAGCATATCTTCCAAAGTCTGGATAGTCCGCTCTGACTGTCAGTATGTCTGTGGATGATATGCGGTACTCAGATGTAACTTCGTACCTAAAGCTTGCTGCAAATTGTGCCAAAAGTGCGATATAAAGCGAGAATCACGGTCTGATACGATCGATTTCGGCACTCCGTGCAATCTGACCACTTCTCTGACATAAATCTATGTCATCTGGTCATGTCTGTACGTCATCTTGTACGGAATAAAACATGCTGATTTGGTCAATCTGTCAATCACGACCCAAATCGCATCACAACCTCGGGAGGCACGTGGTAGCTTCGTCACGAAATCCATAGAGATGTGATCCCATTTCCATTCTGGAATAGACAAGCTGTGCAATAAACCTCCTGATTTCTTTCTTTCTGCTTTCACCTGTTGCCAATTCATACATTTGGATACAAATTCAGCAATATCTGCTTTCATCTGTTTCCACCAAAACTGTCTTTTCAAGTCATTGTACATCTTTCTGCCACCAGGATGAATACTGAATCGACTACTGTGCGCTTCTGACAATATCTGTCGTTTCCAATCTGAAACATCTGGCACAACAAGTCGGTTATTCACATATAAAACATTATCACGAACCTGATATTCTGATTGATGCCCTGCTCTGACCATCGATATCAAGTTCTGAATATTTTGATTAACTTTCTGAGCTTCTTTAATTCTCAAAAGCAGCTCTGGCTCAGCTTGAACTGTATAAAGTCTCAACGGTTTGCAATCTGTTTCAAATACTAATCCCGACAAACAGCAATCTTCTATCAAATTTGAAACACCAATTGCCGATAAGGATAAAGAACATACCTTTCGACTCAGTGCATCAGCTGCTGCATTCAACTTCCCCGAATAGTATTTGATTTCACAATCAAAATCTTTCAGTAAATCCAGCCATCTTCGTTGCCTCATATTCAGTTCTGACTGCGAAAACACATATTTCAGACTCTTGTGATCAGAATAAATCTCAAACTTCTCACGATAAATGTAGTGTCGCCATATCTTCAGTGCAAATACAATGGCCGCAAATTCAAGATCATGAATTGGGTAGCGAGACTCATGTGGTTTCAGTTGTCTCGAAGCATAAGCGATCACATGTCATCGCTGCATCAAAACACATCCCAATCCTCTGTGAGAAGCATCACAATAATCTATAAAATCACCAGTACCTGACAGAATAGTAAATATCGGTGCACTGGTTAATCTCTTCTTCAATTCTAGAAAGCTGGACTCACACTCTTCTGACCAGACAAATGATGCATTCTTCTGAGTCAGTTGAGTAATAGTGTAAGGCCCGGGGCCGAAGAGGGCGGCGGGTGATCGCCGGTGCCATGAGGTTGCACGGACAATGAGCGGCCCCTGGCAGGTTTCTAGGTGGAGGGAACATGAATGAACAGATCCCACACCGGAATGAGAGGGATTTCGAGACTGTTCAATGTAATGGACTGTACAGTTGAAGAAGGCTTAAAAGATTTGATATGTACTACTCATACCACGAAGGTGCACATTCGTGATATGAGTAGTACAAATCAAATCTTTTAAGTCTTCTTTAACTGTACAGTCCATTACATTGAACAGTATCGGAATCCCTCTCATTCCCGTGTGGGTCGGTTCATTAATGTTCCCTCCACCTAGAAGCCTGTCAGGAGCCGCTCATTGTCCGTGCAACTGATGGCACCGGCGTTCACCCCCCGCCCTCTTCGGTCCCGGGCCTTACATGCCCACCAGCTTCCGCTTGGTTCGTCCCCGAACCACACCGTACTAAGAGAGGTCGGCTCTGATACCACTTGTAACGCCCCAGATTTGACGACTGTCCTCACTGTATCAAGACGAGTCTTTCCAGCGTGCTTATGTCCTCACTCACACGCACCCTAGAAAACTTCCCAGGAGGTCACCCATCTCAAAATTGCCCCAAGTCAAGCACGCTTAACTTTGGAGTTCTTATGTGATGAGCTACCGAAAAGAAGATGCACCTTCGTGATATGAGTAGTACAAATCAAATATTTTAAGCCTTATTTAACTGTACAATCCATTACATTGAACAGTCTCGGAATCCCTCTCATTCCCGTGTGGGTCGGTTCATTCATGTTCCCTCCACCTAGAAGCCTGTCAGGAGCCGCTCATTGTCCGTGCAACTGATGGCACCGGCATTCACCCCCCGCCCTCTTCGGTCCCGGGCCTCACATGCCCACCAGCTTCCGCTTGGTTCGTCCCCGAACCACACCGTACTAAGAGAGGTCGGCTCTGATACCACTTGTAACGCCCCAGATTTGACGACTGTCCTCACTGTATCAAGACGAGTCTTTCCAGCGTGCTTATGTCCTCACTCACACGCACCCTGGAAAACTTCCCAGGAGGTCACCCATCCCAAAATTGCCCCAAGTCAAGCACGCTTAACTTTGGAGTTCTTATGTGATGAGCTACCGAAAAGAAGATGCACCTTCGTGATATGAGTAGTACAAATCAAATCTTTTAAGCCTTCTTTAACTGTACAGTCCATTACATTGAACAATCTCGGAATCCCTCTCATTCCCGTGTGGGTCGGTTCATTCATGTTCCCTCCACCTAGAAGCCTGTCAGGAGCCGCTCATTGTCCGTGCAACTGATGGCACCGGCGTTCACCCCCCGCCCTCTTCGGTCCCGGGCCTCACAGGGGCGGTACAAATAGGTTTAGCAATACTTGAGAAATCTTTAATAAATCGTCGATAGTAGCCTGCTAAACCCATAAAACTGCGTATTTCTGGTACAAATGTCGGTCTCGTTCAACTGATCACGGCCTCAACTTTACTGGGATCAACAGAAATAACATTTCCAGATATAATATATCCCAAAAATACAACCTGTCTTAGCCAGAATTCACATTTCGAAAGCTTGACATACAGTTTCTCAGTTCTCAGAATATTCAACACAATTCTCAAATGTTCGGCATGATCATTCAAATTCTTTGAATACATCAAGATATCATCAATGAAAATAATCACAAACTCATCAAGGTACTTCTGAAATACACGGTTCATCAAACCAATAAACACAGCTGGAGCATTCATCAAACCAAACGGCATGACTGTAAACTCATAATGTCCATACCTGGTTCGGAATGCTGTCTTCAATATATCAGAATCTCTGACTCTCAGGCTGATGATATCTAGATCTTAAATCGATCTTGGAATAAACAGATGAACCCTGCAACTGATCAAATAAATCATCTAGATGAGGCAATGGATATTTATTCTTTACCGTAGCCTTGTTCAGTTGTCGGTAGTCAATGAAGAGTCTCATTGAACCGTCTTTCTTTCTAACAAATAATACTGGAGCACCCCAAGGAGAAACACTCGGTCTGATGTAACCAATGGCCAGTAAATCTTCCAACTGATCTTTCAATTCTTTCAATTCAATTGATGCCATTCTGTACGGTGTTTTAGAAATAAGAACTGTACCTGGCATCAATTCAATGCTGAATTCTATCTCCCTGACTGGAGGCAATCCCGAAATCTCATCTGGGAAGACATCAGCATACTCACATACCACTGGCAAATATGCCAATGATGGGCTCGATTTCAGTACATCTACTGAATACACAAGGAATCTCTCTACTCCTTTCTGTAATAATCGAGTCATAGATAACGCAGATATCAAAGAAATTCTAGCTCTAGAAACTTTACCGTAAAATTTCCATTCATCAACCATCTCAGGTCTGAATCTCACAATCTTATGGAAACAATATACGGTAGCCCTATTCTTGGTCAGCATATCAATACCGATAATTCAATCAAAATCAGACAACCCAAGTACAATACAATCTAAAGCAATCTCATGCCCGTCATACTGTAGCATACAATGTTTAACAAAATTCACTGATATCAAACATTTCCCCAAAGGTGAAGAGACAAATACTACAAGCAGATAATGATTCAACAGGTAATGCATGAATCAATGCAAATCTTTCAGATATGAATGTATGAGATGCACCCGTATCAATCAATACGTAAGCAGGGTAACCACAAAGAGAACTGTTCCCTGCAACATCATCTTGTGATTCATGTGCATGTTCTTCAGTCAAAGCAAATACTCTGGCCTGCTGTCTCGGAGGCTGGCTAACTGTCTGGCTTCCTCCTGGCCTTGGTTGTGACTAGGCATGTGCTAACTGGAAAGAGTGAACAGCAGATGATCGTCTATCCGTCTGTGCCACTGATCCAGATGATTCAGCTCTCTGAGATCCTTGGGAACCTCGCTGTGGACATACTCTAGCAAAATGTCCCTGCTGTTTGCAGATGTTGCAACTACCAGACACTCCTTGGCATTACTCTGTGGGATGTCTCTCTCCGCAAGTTCTGCAATAGGCTCCGTTATAACTTTTTCTGGAACCACTGGAGCTCAATGAACTGCTCCCAAACTTCTTAAATTGTCTTCCTCGGGCCTTCAACTGATCTTTCTTCCCACCGCTGCTACTGCAGCTCTCAAATCTGGGAGGTGGTTGGTGGAACTGAGAGGAAGGTTGTTGCTGCCTCGGTGCTGGGGCAACAAATGAAGCTCCCTTCTGTCTAATCATGGCCGACTTCTGCTCTTTTTGCTCTGTTCAGGGAATCCGCAAAATTATTGGGTCTCCCAGTGTTCACCAATGTAAAAATCTCAGGATTCATGCATTGATGAACTGATCAGCAACAGCTTCATCGTTCTCAGCAACATGTGGAGCAAATCTCAACAAGGTTGAGAACTTGACCACATACTCTTCAATGTTCAACCTGACCCTGTCTCAAATTAGCAACTTTGCCCCCTTGTCTTTCCTGTACGATACTGGGAAAAATCTTAGATAAAACTCAGTCTTAAAGATTTTCCAAGTGATAACCGTACCTCGATGCTCCAACGCCCTCTTTGTCGTGAGCCACCAATTCTGTCATGCAACTGGTGCCCAATCAGTCGGACTCTACGCTCATCTGTGTAATTCAGCAAATCAAACAACATCTCAATGTCATCTAACCAACTCTCACAATCAACTGAAGTCTCAGTACCCTTCAGAGTCGGCGGTTTAAACGACTGAAATATTTTCAACAGTGTTTCCATCGGAGTTGCTGTGACATCCATCGGATTCGTAGATGTACTACCCTATTCTGGGACTCTTCGAGGAGACATATCTGATTATCAAAAGGGTTAGTAATCAAATCTGACAAATCAGTCTCAGTCCTCCTCTGATCTTCTTACCTCTGATCAAGAATCAGTTCTGATTCTTTCTCAATTAATACATGCTTTAATCAAATTAGATAAGTAGGCAAACATGTATTTCAAAACAATAAAACATAATGTCATGCTAGCATGTAGAAGCAGGAAAGAAAACTCAATCTACCCCGCTCACTCGCTTCTATTTCAGTCTACAGAACCTACTGCTCTGATACCACCTGCTGAGGGGACCCGAACACTAATTCAGTTCTTAATCATCTTTGGAATAAATGGATCAATTAAATAAACCGGGTCTAATTTTTTTTTAAAAAAATACATAAGTGCGGAACATAAGATAATCAGTCTTATATATACATGTCAAAAGTAAAAGTACAAGTCTTGTACAAAATACATCTCTATCCAACTAAGGTTCAACAACTACAATCTAGTGCTGAAACCAACTCTACTTCTGGGTCCGGATCTCCACGCTAATATTGATCTCTCATCCTCTTCTCGACCCTGATCCTGTCCCACCTGTGGTCATGCACACATACAGACACAACAACAGCCGGATAACTCCGGTGAGAATATAATTCTCAGTATAAACCAAGTATACATGCATTTCATATAAAATCATATAAGAAAGCATAAACAGTTATCAAATAACACGTATCACAATCTGTGAAACATAATCAAGATAAACTGTAAATCAAACTCGATAGCTCTTAATCTCTAACTTGACTCTGATCTAGTCTAGGGAATCCCGATTGTCCGACGTTGGCACATTATATCGAATCTCTGCAATAGAAGTCGATCTACTTCTAAGCACATCGATATAAACCAAAATCGAATATCTGTAATAAGAGTCGATCTACTCCTAAGCACATCGATATAGACCAAACATCCAGTGTCTAGGCACCTCTGCCAAAGACGTGGTAACTCTGCCAATGACTAGGCACATCTGCCCATGACTCTTTCTCAACCTCTATCTTCATTTCTCTGTTATTCTATAAGTCAATAGAATAGACATATATATTCAAGTAATACAAATGTACTAAAAAAATAACAAACAAATATGTGGTTTTGGGGAAACTCCAGTCGAATCTGACTCGAGTCGTATCTCCCGATTAACATTGATTTATACCTTTCTTTTGTCGAGGTTTGGCTCTATTCTGTCCTTAATGTCTTCAATATCAATCTGGAATGACATATTCAAGGAATACAATATCAACATATGTAATGCACGGAAATTTTATTATTGTAATCTGAAATGATTTACTGATAATTGATGTGATTATAGACGGAAAAAATCAGACCGGGAAAGACGAGAAAAGACACGACAAATGTGCGAGGACAGTACACCTCGCGCATATGCGCGAGGAGTGCGCGCGCATATGCGCGAGCGTGTGCAAGGAAAAATGCCGAGTCCAGAAAGGGTCGCGCATGTGTGCGGAGATAGTGCGCAATTGTGCACGAACTGCAGTATGCCGAGACAGTAGGTCTCGCGCATATACGCGGTGTCATGCGCGCATATGCGCAAGCAGAGAAATTCTTAGGCGCCGAGACAGTAGGTCTCGCGCATATGCGCCGAGATAGGTCGCGCATATGCGCGAGACGTGTTTGCACAAGAGATAAGCCACTTGCCCTTTGCCATGCAATATATATATATAAATATATATATATATATATATAAATATATATATATATATATATATATATATATATATATATATATATATATAACAATTACAGAAGAGAATAATCGAGAGTCCGAGGAAAACTTTAAGTTCCTGGTACTAGAATTCATTTTGAGGAAAATCCGTCCGTCCAATCTTCGATCCGAAAATAGTACCGTGCTTCAATCGACAAGAACTTCAAAAGGACGTAGGTTTTACTACATTTTGATATGATTTGAAATTATGATATTGAAGGAATCGGATATGATTCATATATGATGTTCTTGATATATTAGACATCGTATATACGAAACCGGATTGAAGAACATATACCTTATGAAATTGTTATGATTTTCAGAATAGATTTGATTGAGATTTGATATCAGATTTGTATGGTTATCGATTATGAGTTGTGGGAATTGATATTTGTTTATTTGTATTGCTGGGTATATTGAAATTGGACAGTTATGCTGTTGAAACAGAATTAAATTTAGTTCTGAGTATATCGAGTATTGATTTGAGTGGTGTATTGATATTATACTTCTCGATATTGTTATTGCCTGATTGAGTATTGACAGGCTTCCAATTGAGAATTCGACTTCAACAGATAGACAGGAAGGAAGGTATAAATCAATGTTGATCCGAGATTGCACAACTTGAGTTGGATTTGACTTGAGTTTTCCTAAATCACATACTTTGTTTTATTGCATTGATATTTTCAATTTATGAGATTGATATGCTTGTTCTATTGATTTATAGGCAAAGCATGTGTTGAGTTATAGGCAGAGGTGCCTAGTCATTGACAGAAATGCCAAGGCGGATGTGCCTAGAATTTGGCGGAGATGCCAAGTCTTCTGCTGAGATTGCCAAGACACTGGACGTTTGGTGATATCGATGTCTCATAGAAGTAGACCGCCTTCTATTGCAGAGATTCGATTGACAGGACCACAGTCCAGGAATAGGAACGTACCGCCACCCCGAACGGGAGAGTAGGTGGGAGATTTGTTACATTCTTATTCACACCAGGATCCCTAGATTAGGAATGAGTCAAGTATGAGATGATGAGTCATTCGTTTGATTTAAAGTTTTATATCGATTCATATCTGTCAGATTTTGATACATGTTATTGATATCTGTTTCATGCTTTTATATTTATTTATATGACTGCATGTATACTTGGTTTATACTGGGAATGTAATTCTCACCGGAGTTATCCGGCTGTTGTCTTGTTTGTATGTGTGCATGACAACAGGTGGGACAGGATCAGGGTCAATAAGAGGATGAGAGATTACAATTAGCGTGGAGATTCGGACCCAGAAGTAGAATAGGCTTCAGCACTTGATATATAGTAGTTTAACCCTAGTTTGATTTTAATGTAATTGTACAAGACTTGTACTTTTATGTTGATTTTTATATCAGATTGAATCCATTACGTTCCGCACTTGTATTTAAAAAAACTTAGACCCTATTTATCTTAATTGATTAAATTATTCCCAGAGATGATTAAGAAATGTATTAGCGTCCGGGTCCCCACAACATATACCCCAAGCAATACCAGATATAATCAGAACTCAATCTAATCCTGTTTCAATGGCATAACATCGCAATCTCGATATATCTCTACAATACCATATCAGTATATACCAATCAGCAACTCTTAATCAATCAACAACACAATCTGATACCAAATCTGTATAATCTCAATCAAATTCAATCTGAAAATGATAACAATTTCATACGGTATCTGTTTTTCAATCCGATTTCGATTATACGATTTCTAATATCTCAAGAACACTATATATTAATCCTATCTGATTCCTTCAATATCATATTTTCAAACCATAAAAAAACATAAGAAAACTTTGTCTTGTCGAAGCCTGTAACGAGAGGAACCTGGTACTGAACTCGGATTGAAATTCTGACGGTCAGATCTCGCATAAATCAAATTCCAAAAATCAAGAATTTGAAACTTCTCTGTAAATGTTCATCGGTCCTCTCTCTCTACCTTCTGAATGAATTGAAAGCTTTGTACCTATTATATGCATGGCAAAGACCAAGTGGCTTAATATTCTTGCTGCACGTCTAGTGCATATGCGCGACCTCAACCGGCGCATATGCGCGAGACCTACTATCTCGTCGCATAACACTTTAGTGCGACCTCAACCGGCGCATATGCGCGAGACCTACTATCTCGTCGCATAACACTTCAGTTACTCGCGCATATGCGCGCCCTGTCTTCGCGCATATGCATGAGGTCCTCTGCCATGCTCGCGCATATGCGCACCCCATCTCGTGCATACGCGCGAGGTTCTCTACCTGTCTCACGCATATGTGCGCCTCTTCTCGCTATGCATTATTCTACCGTCGCACATATCGCATGTCTTCTGATGTCTTTCTTGGTCCGTTCTTTTCATAATCACATCAATTCCTGAATCAATAATTCTCGGAATAGAAAAATAAAATCTCGGGCATTACAAGTTTGGTTTTAAACCAACAGGAAAATACTCGAAGTAATCCTTTGTTAAGAAAGCTAATCAGTTTAAAGCTTTTAACTTATGTAAACTGATTAACTGATATAAGGGGATCCTTTCGGGCTTGTATCAGTTCAGTTATGGTGAGAACTGAAATGCTATCAGCTGAACTGATCAAATCAATTTTAAAACAAAAATTAAGTAGTTAAATACATAAGATATGTTTATAGATATTCAGATACTTCAACTGCTCCTACGTCACCTCTTCTACCACCTCGGGTAGGATCCACTAGAAGACTTTAATTTATACAACACCTTGTACAAATCTACTCAGCTTAGGACTTACACTAATTCCAAAGTGAACCCCTAGTCTAGACTGAATGCAACACCTTCCTGCCAACAATTGTTTAACGTATATGTTTTATAGAGTACATACACAAGTTTAACGTCTTTGTGTAAAACTCACTCAACTTATCAGTACACTCAATTTTCTGTATATGTGAGTGATGTTGTGTGAGAACTTATATATGAATACAACACGAAAGTGTTCTCACATACTGAAGAAATTGTTCTTCAAATCTAAGTTGATAACACGTTGAGGTGTTCTTTCAAATTTGGACTGATTGCTTCTTGTAAGCTGATATATATTGAGCGTGCCTTCTTCTTCTTATGATTTTCACACACTTCTATATTCGATGATCTTGGTCTGGTATTTATAGATGCAATGTGACCGTACACCAAAACTCGTCAAATATGTTCGTTGCAATTTGAATTCGTTCCTTTAAATGTGTCTGTACTTTCCGACAGTCATTTTGGAACATTTTGTCTTTAAGCTCTGATGCAACGTCCATTATTGTCCTTTGATTAGACAACAACTTTTTCTTAATGAACACAGCTGGATTCTATTGAATAATCTTGTCGTGTTCTGCAAACTGATTGATTCCTAACTGATGTTCTGAACTGGTTAGTTGAACTGATTTTGAACTAGTTCGGTGAAATCAGTTGGCTCATCAGCTGAAATAATTTCACTTATTCAGTTGAACTGGTCAGCTGAGCTCTTCATCAACTGGCTGGGCTTCTAAAGGTCTTCTGCTAAACAACCTATCAGCTGGACAATCAGTTGAACCGGTCTTTGATATATCAGTTGAATTGGTTCAGTTTGGGAATCAATTGGTGCTTTCAATTTGCGTCTTGATAGCTTCAGTTTAGGCTCGATAACTAATTAGTTCGAATCATGATATGTTGTAGCTTCTGTGCACTTAGGTAAATTCATTAGAAACAAAATAACAAGTTTTGTTAACATCAAAATCAAGATTGCGGACATGAAATGTTCAAAAAATCTCCCCTTTTTGATGATCAGAAAACTTGAGCAATTAATGCTGTAACGTACTGTACTTTTTACTACTTGAAATTTGCGGAAAAATTTAAAATTTTCTTAAAATAAATCTTGAACCTTCAAAATTCGAGGAAACAAACTGTTCATGCCCAAATATCGTTGCAACAAAAGATCTCAAATGAAGTTTACTAAAAGAACTTGTTTAAAATCTTATAATCAGTAAAATAAATCAGAGTATTTGAAACTTTCGTAAAATCTAAAAAAAAACTGGGCGGTCCTCGGGTCTAGCCTCCTGCTCAGTCCAAGCCAGCTCTTGGTCCCCACCTCTCGTCTCCTCAAATGCAACCTTATCTGCATCGATCAAGTCTAGTGAGTCTAAAGACTCAACACGTATAAACTGGAAGTAGCAAATAATACGTAATAAAACCACATGCACCTTCAAAATAGAGCGTACATAACGGAACGTGAACTTGAACTTGCTGACATAAACATATTGGGAACTTAAACGTAAAAGCATAACATAGACGTGCCATGATCATAAAACTTTCATAAACATACTTGCATCGTACATACATGATCATACATATCATAATTTTGCGTAGAGGCATGTTTCAAAGCAAGTGACCCATACATAAAATTTCCTGATCAGACTAAACCACAGTACTGGGCTGACAGAGAAGAATCCACTGACACATACATGAGATCCCCGTTCATGCTTTAACGGCTGGATTGGTCCCCGTTCATGCTTTAAAGCTTTCCAATCCTGATATAAACCCGTTCATGCTTTAACGGGGTGGAGAGGTCCTCGTCCACGTTCACCGACTTCCAAATTCATTCATAAATTGGTCACAAGACATTTAGCATACCAGAAAAACTTTAAAATGTTTTCTTTTGCATGTCATCATACTTACTTGACGTTGAGGGATTCGTTGGGTCTCGCTTGGGGCCACTGCTGCAACATACTAACATGGATTTCGACACTTAACTTGCATAACTTGGACGTAGGTATTCGTGCTCACCACCTAGTCAAATCAATAGCTTATGTCGTTCTAGATTGCTCGGGACTTGACCTCGTTTAATCATCACACTAAACATGATCTCGTACCCCGAATCAATCCTAGAAGTGAAGCCTAAAATGTTCCCAACAAAATAGTGTACACGGACCCCGTGCCTAGGTCCGGGTAAGGGTCCATGTACATACTGTATGGACGTACTAGAAAGGAAGGAAGGGCACAGACCCCGTGCCTAGGTCCGTGTGGGGGTCCGTGTAGCCTCACAAATTTGGCACTGCGAAGGAAACAGAGGCACGGACCCCGTGCCAGGGTCCGTGTACGGGTCCGTGTACCTGCGGGAGGAGTAAACTCAAGAAAATTTTTGTGCTTGTGGCTTATTCTCCTTAACTCCATCATCCCGACCATGAATCGACACCTTGAGACCCTTCATAGGATACTATAACCTTGAATCCAAATCCGCACAACCACCCCAAAACAACGAGATCTACCCTACAACACAATACAACTCAAAAACACGGAAATTGACCCCAAATCGTTTCCTACGACTTCTAATGAATTCAAATGCCTATCAACACTAACCGGCATACAATACCAACCCAACATCATTACTGACATACCTAAACGCAGCAGCGATCATCCGTCGATCCCCAACAAAGCACGCAACCGTAAAACTTCAAGAATGCATCACTAACATATTTTTCAGAAAACGCAGTTTGAGCAGTCCCACGAAAAACACCATAACTCACTAAAGTTTTATCCAAATATTTCAAATTTTATATCAAATCGATGATATCAAAAAGTTATACGATTTTTATTTTGAAAGTTTTTCCAGAAAAGCGTCTGAAAAATCGCAGTATTTAAAAGAACAACAAAAATGAGTTTTGAGATCCAAAAAAGTTTCAAACGTGATCCAATCATTTTTGCTCAAACTTCTTCATAACATCCACATGTTTTTCATACAATAAACATAAAAATCATTATTATGACAAGATAGATGCAGAAACGAAAGTATATACATGCCTTTTAATCTTTACCGTTACCGAACGACGACGCCGAAGCAAGGAAAGATGCGAGGTTGATCCGGGACGAACGTTACACTATTTTCTTGCAATAAAAATCACCGAAAACTTGCTGTAAATTCAAAAGGGAGGGGCGGCTGCTCTAAGGTGGAGGAACCCTAGGTTTTTGCTCTCCAAAATATAAAAGATCTGAAAATAAAACGTGTAGGTGTGTGTTGTGTGTTTTTGTGTGTGTAAAAATGTGTAAGTGTGTGTGAGTGAGTGAAACATGTGCGTGTGTTCTTAATTAGGAGTAATTTGTGTTAATCTAAATAATTAAAATGCTAACAAAAGTTAACTCACACTAATTTTAAACAACTCCTTAATTTAAAATAAATACACACTAATTTTATAAAATTCTCCTTTTTAACAAATAGAATGCACAAAGCCAACTTTAAAAGTTTCAAATTATAAACTCACTAATTTCAAAACTTTAGGCTTTTAAAAAAATACCAAAACTTGGTAAATTATTTAAACGCCCCATTCTCAACTTAAAATAAAATACCATCTTTAAAATTGCCAAACTCGTTGCCAGTCTCCTTCCCTCGATCCCGCATCGAATAATCGCCTGAAGCATAAAACTCGAAAAACATTTTAACGTGCATCGCATAAATATAAATAATTTAAAAGAGCGCAAGTTACACAAATTATGCATCACTAAACTTATTTTAAAATTTAATAAATGATTTAACAATTACATAAATATATGGGTTTTACGTGTACTGAATTTGGCTCTACAAATGCGAACTATAAATTTAAAATTTTAAAATTTAATAATGATTCTCTCCCTTTGTGAGAATCAAAAGTTTTAAAAACATTAAGCGAATAAAAAGAAATTTTCAGTTCTAGGGATAAGAAAGCTCCCCCTCAAGAACTAAATTTAAAACAAGTTTAAAACATTTTTCAGTTCTAGGGATAATTTTAAGAAAACTCCCCCTCAAGAACTGAATTAAAAAATTTAAAACATTTTTCAGTTCGAGAGATAAAAAAATTGTAACGTACCGTATTTTAAACTACTTGAAATTTTGCGGAAAAATAAAAATTTTCTTAAATGAATAATAACCTTCAAATTTCGATAAAGATAATTTGCTCGTCTAAAAATATTTTGAGATAAAACAACTACAACCAAAGTTTTCAAAAAAAAAAAACAATCGTTTAAAAATCGTAAACAATATCATAAAAATCAGAGTTTTTGAAACATGGATAAAGTCTTAAAAACGTAGGCGGTCTCGGGTTTAGCCTCATGCGCAGACCGAGTCGGCTCATTGGTCCCCACCCCTCATCTCTTCGTACTAATCTTCACGTGCATCGATCAAGTCTAGTGAGTCTAAAGAATCAACATGTATAAATTGAGTGTAGCAAATAATACATAATAAAAGCACATGCATTTTAAAGTAGAGCGTACATACTTACACTTGAAAGTACTTACATAAATATAGACGTGCCAACATTTCATAAAACATTTCTTAAACCTGCCTGCATCATACATACTTGAATATACATAAACATAACCATTTTTGCGTAGAGATATGTTTCAAAGCAAGTGATCCATACATAAATGCGCCTGATCAGACTAAACCACGGTACTGGGCTGACAGGGATGTCCACCACCACATACATGAGATCCCCGGTCATGCTTTACCGAGTGGATTGGTCCCTGGTCATGCTTTGCTGCTTTCTAATCCTGATCTAAACTCGGTCCTGCTTTACCAGGGTGGAGAGGTCCTCCGCCACGTTCACCGACTTCCAAACCCGTTCATAATTGGTCACAAGACAATTAGCATACCTCAAAAACATAAAATATTTCTTTGCACGTAGAACATAATTAAAAACGTCGAGGGCTTCGTTGGAATGCTCTGGACATGTTTCCCTTAACACAGCAGCAAAGATTCAGAAGATCCCAATGAAGCTTGCAACATAAACTTGAGAAAACATGAAGAACATGCACAAATTTTCACAGATTGAGCGATGTCACGGTAAAAATCATATCTCCTTCATTTCTTATCAGAAAAATACAAATTTACTGTCACATCGAAGATAACACGATATACTACAATTCATATGTTGAAAGTATGTTCAGAAAATTGAAGGAAAAGTCGCAATACTTGAATTGATAGCGAACACGGTTATGTGATGTAAAAACAAGTCTTTCCTTGAGAAATGTCACGATAAAAGTCATACATCCCTCATTTCTTATCCAAAAAATACGAATTTATTGTCAAATTGAATATAACACAATGTACTACAATTCATGTGTTGAAAGTATGTTCAGAAAATCGAAAGGAAAGTCGCGGTACTTGAATTGACAGCAAACAATTTTCTACATTCTAAAATAATCATTCCTTGAGCAGTCACACAAGAAAGCCCATATCTCACTCGTTGCTTGTCAAAACATTACGGATTTACTGTCAAATCAAAGATAACGCAACGTACTACGATTTTTGTGTGGAAACTATTTTCTGAAAACCAATCAAAATTACACAGTACTCGAAATGAGAGTAAAATCAATTTTTGAGATCTAAAATTTGTTCGAAATCATTTCAAAACAAACCCTTGAAACGACGATACCAAAACGGAGAGAATACGAGGGTCGATCCGGGATGGCTTGAGGCGCGATTTCTTGCTACAAAACGAATGTAAATTTTTTGTGAAAAAATGAAGAGGAAGGTGGTGGTGGCTGCTGAAAAGAATTGGCTCAAGGACCCTATCCTCTTCTCCCAAAGTGCACGTGTATATGTGTGTGTTGTGTGTGTCAATTAGTGTTAACGTGTGTGTGAGTGAGTGATTAGAGGAAAATTGCTTAATTAATTAATTAATCATGCTAATTAAAATGCTAAACCTATTAACAAGATAATTAAATGTTAATCCACACTAATTTACAAAAAAAATCCCCCAATTAAAATAAAATACACAATTGATAAACTTTAAAAGTTTAAAACCTTAAAATCACCTAATAAATTAAATTAGGCTTTAAAAATGCTAAAAACTTCATAAATCATTTAAAATATCAAATTCTTGACTTCAAATAAAATACCACATTTTACAAATCGCCCAAATCGTCGTCAGTCTCTTTTCATCGATCCCGCATCGAATATTTGCCTGAAACATAAAACTCAATAAAACATTTTAACGTGCATCACATAAACATAACTAATTTAAAATAAATGAAAATTCATAAAGCATGTCTTGCTAATATCATTTTTAAAAAAATTAAATAAATAATTTAACAATTTAAATAAATGCATGATTTTTATGTGTAATGATTTTGGGCTCTACAAAAACTCTTCCTCAAGAACTGAATTAAAAACCCCCTTAAAAATATAATCATTCAAGATATTCAAAAAGATTTTTTAGCAACATTTAACATTCAAGCAGTTCAGGCAACACATTAATTGAAAATATCAGTTCAGTTACATTCAAACTAACTGGATAAACATGATGTTTATTTAATCAAATAATTTTCCTTTGTATTATACATTAAGCACACCATCATATATAAGGGAAATGTTACTACAATAGCAAATTTTAAACAAAATCAAATATCTGTTAGTTTATACATAATAGAACTGAATGTACCAATAACTGTTTGCCTTGAATGCTTTGAAATGCTACATCGATTTTGAGTCTCTTTTTGCCAGAGGAGTTGCTAATTTGCCTTGGACTTAATCTCTGTACTGGCTAACTGGTCGAGCTGACTCAAACTAGGCTCAACTGATGCTGAACCGCATTGATCATCTACTTTGATCTGATATGACAGTTAAGTGGCGGTATACTGCTGATGATTAAGCTCTACTTTAATCATCCAGCATTTCAGCGTAGCTGGGTTTCGTCTGCTGATCAGCTAAACTGGTAGGCTGGCAACTGAAATCTTGTCCACCGATCAGTATAGTTGTTCTACTGTTAGTTTGAACTCAAAACCCTGCAAGCTGCTAAAACAACAAGATTACGGAGTCGAGAGAAGTGACAACAATGTTAGTTGCAAATCCAACAATCTTCTTTCTTCCCACGACAAACTTATATAAAATTTTTAAGAGGATTTTAAAATCCATTTTTAAGGTCTAGGAAAGTCGAACTACGTAACTTGACTGCATGCAATCTAGGGTTTTATTTAAAACATGTTTAATGTTTTTTTATGCATTTAATGCATGATTATTGCATGCTTAGGTGTTATTACATGGGTATTTTAATGTTTTACGCATTAGGGTTTTTAGATGCATTGCGCGCTAGAATGAGTATCGGAGACCGAGAATAATCGAGAAAATATTTTTTATTGAATAATTATTTTTAATTATTTAATTTGAGGTGTATGTAAGTATGATATTTGAAAATGGGCTTTGGTTGGGTACTTTTACTCGCTGTGTTATACTTTTAACCAGTACGCAATGTTTAACGATTCGAAGGGCTTTTAGAGGGTTCGGGCAATTTTTTCAAAAACGTACCAAAACAAAATATTTTTCGGAAGTCTTATTGGGCTTGATGGGTTTGTTTTAATGCTTAATGGGCTCAAAACCCTTTTAAATTTTAATTATGACCCATTAGTGCATGTTTTATTAACTGAAACCTAACCTAATCAAACTCTAAACATAACTACACCCCTTGGCTGCCCCTCTCCTCATTCAGCAGCCTCCACACCCTCGATTTTCAGAAGCAACCAGCAGCCACCTCGTTTTCCTGCATAATTTTCAAAGCAAGCCTCTTCCCCGCTCCACCGGTGCTAGTCCCGCGCCTAGTTATTAATGTTTTCAAGCGTTTAATCATCAATGCACGCCATGTATCTTCTTTTCCATCATTCACATAGTAATTACATGCTGATATGTGTGTTTTTATGTATAATAATCGGTCCTTGCATGATGTCACTTTGTTGGCTTCGGTTGTCATGAAATACATGCATTGATGCATACTACTCACGTTTTTATGACTCTTGTGTAATGGGACTGCCGTGTTACGTTGCTAAGGGGCTGTACACATCAAGTAAGAGGGGGACTTAAGGCTAAGAGTCGAAGCTTTGTTTGTTTAGGAGAGAGCCTATCGAGTTATGGGGTTTACAGCTTGGTTGTGATTGAATCGGGAGATGGGGCCCAGACGGAGGTGCAAGGGCCGATCCAAGCCAAGTACAGACCCTGGTGGGTCTGAGACATGGCCTAGGACGGCTCGACCGCTGCTGTACCCAGCCAGGTAACCGTTAGATCGAGATCAGGGCAGTTGGTCGTGGGTTGGGTAACTTCGGTGATTCTTTGGTGTGAGTGTGTTGTGGCATGCATGGGACTTTGTGCTCGAGTTAGGGTGGTCTAGAAGTGTCCTAAGGTGGGCTAGGAAGGACTGGTCCAAGGCTGGTCCGAGCCTGTAGGGCCTATGTTCGATAATTTGTAAGTTTAGGGTGCTAGGGTTTGAAGATGCATTGTGCTGAAAATTCCAGCAGCCTTTGGGACTTGCTTCATGAGTCATAAGTTTTCTGGAACGGGTGGTTTAGAGGCTGGGCATGTAGGTTTAAGTCATATTTTAAGTTTGAAACAGTTTTGTAAAGTTTCGGGTTGATTCGGGTTAAGGACCCCTGTCCAAGTTTTAAAACGAATCGTATAAGTTTTGGAAGGGCTTGAGTTTATGTCTAAGAAATGATTATAATTACGTTTTGTATGTTTTAGGGAGGATGATAAGCTTCAGGTCGAAATTTAGAGGTCCAGGGGTAAAACTGTCATTTTGGGTTTCTAGGGGAAAAATTATCATTTTGCACTCGGGTCGAGTTTTTAGTCCTGGTAGCGCCCTAGACACGATTTTACATTATTTTAAATGTTTATGTACCACATATATGACTTTTTTTATGAAATTATGAAAAATATTTTGCATGCTTGATTTTTAGGAAAATTATGTATATGCATGATTTTGATAAGTGATGATGTTTTTTGAAGGATGTGAATTGGTTGTGACTGACGATATATGTTTACGATGAACTGTTTGGCCAAGGCTCAGTGGATGGGTAATATTGTCGCTGATGTCTCCGCCATTCGGTACCACGGTTATATGTAGATGGTTTCATCGAATAGAGCTGATACGAAAGTCACAACTAATGAACTGAATTCAATTAAAGTAAATGTATAAGTATATGATGAGATGTTTTTGACATGCTATGCCATATTACGAAATGTTAGATTCATGTTTCTTTTCAAGTTCATGAGATATATTTTTAGTACTGTACTTTTCACCGTTGCATGTTATGTATATGTATTTGCTATTAACGTTACGGGTGTGTTGAGTATTTAGAATCACTATGTGTGAATGATCGAGGTGAGTTTGTTGATGAGGAGGCTGGAGGTGCCGAAGTCTGAGTAGGCAGAGTTGGATGTGAGCACGCGAACCCGATGACCTTATATTCTTCCGCATATCACGTTTGAGTTGGGAGAGGACATGAATATTTTATACGCTATGTTTTAATATGTTGTTGGTTGTGAGGATTTTTACTTGTTTCATGTTTGTATTATTTTAAAGCATAGGTTGGGGTTCGACGATTGGTCTCTTTTTAAAACTGTAGTATTTTACCTGTTTGCTGATGGCTACTATGTTGTTAAATGTAAAATTTCAGCGGTACCGTATGCATGTAATTATATACAATCTTCGAGTATTAGCTTTCAAAAAAAATTTAATAGCATTTAAAGAGTAGACATTTCAGTTGGCATTAGAGCGAGGTTCCAATATAGGGTTGTGCCACCGCCAACTTCTGCAGCTCAGTCTTCAAGCCTCAAGTCTGTAAGCTTTTATGTTTTAAATAGTTTACTGATATTACCTGCACGATCGCATGATTTACGTTTTACAGTGATTCACATGACATGTTTAGCTTATTTCATGATTAAATGTTTTAAAAAAAATATTAAATTGCATGATGTGTTACGTTTAGAATTTAGATTGTATTCAGATATCATGCCTCCCAGACGCGCCCCCAGTATAGACCGACAGGATGACACTTCGTGAAATTTAGTGTGATGTCGTTGACCACCAAATTAATTCCTACTCTTTTAAATAAAAACGAGTGTAATGGTGAGTAGGGTCGAATCCACAGGAACGGGAGATTTATTCCTTTCGAGTGAAATGCAAATAAAAGGGGGGATTTGTTTGATATGAATTTAATAAAATACTAAACTAAATTTAACATGCAGAAAGAAATAACTAATCAAGATGAATAATTAATGAAATGTAAATTAATATTGCCAAGCTCGATTCAAGGGATTTCTACTATTCAATTATATCACTGTTCATCGGCTAACATATTATTTATTCATGCAGTTCCAAGTAATTAACCTTAGAATTATAGGGATAGCCGCTAAAATTCTTGCGTTTTCCTAATTTAATTGACCAAACCCAGCATCCAGTCAAAACTTATCAATATTAACTGGGCACGATAGCGTTCCATATTAATTAAAAATAGCATTTATATTTGTGAAAACAGTTAATCCTGAAATCTAACAACCGAGATAGCTGCAATTGATAAATACAGTTTCGTTGATTTATTTAGATTACACATGTTATAATAGCACAACACATCTAACCTATTGCTACTAACGTACCAATCGTTCATGACAATTACGGATCACTGAATTCACGGATAGCAGTAAAAAATCATACATCGAATTAAATTGTCAGATTAAACGATATACAACTTTCATATAAATAAATCATAAACCAACAAATACTTGAACAAAACACGAATATTAAATTAAAGCACAAAAGCCTCACAGTGATAAATTGAATTTGTAAAATATCCCCTGAATAGAAATAAACTTAGCCTAAAGTTGTAGAGAGAAGTTGAGAAAAAATCATTGCGCCTTTCTTTTGCTCTTCACGTGAGTTCTTCAGAGACGAGTGAATTGATTTCTTGTGCTTGCCGCCTCTCTTGTACTATACGTGAGGATGAAATGGGTTGGAGAATTGAATTCTTTTCTTGTGCTTGCCGCTTCCTCTTACGTGAATAGTAGGTGTAGGGAAAAAAGGAAATATTTTTGGGTACAAAATTAAGCTAAAAAAAGCCCACATATCTAAATTTAAACCTAAGCACTAAATAATAAAAGATATTAGGAATATCCTACTAAGAATATAGAGTTTTGTCCATAAAAAACTCCATCTTTTATTTCTTCCTTGATATGAAAATTCCTCAACTCTCACTAGGCAGCTGAAGAATCGTCACAAGGCGTGATCACGCCTTATCCAAAAACAACTTCTGAATTTTTCTGTTTATGTTTTCCACTAAGATCATATCGGCAACTTTAATTGTGATATAAAATCACCCTTTAAGCCCAGATTTATCGCATGAATAGGAAACTTCATCCTACAATAAAATCACACAAAAAATGTGTCAATTAAGCACGTTGGTAGTTGTAACAATGAGAGATATGACAATAAAAATACAAACTATTATGAGCCTATCAAGGAGGAAGAGGACCACCTCCACCACCAGCACCACCACCACCATTGGATGCAGCTACCCCTGTACTGAAGGGTATGGCTAGACTTTTGGAGCAAGAACAACAGGCTCGTCGCCCTCAGACAGACATTTTTTTAGTAGTTTTGACGGCTCAACCCCAAGGAGTTCGGGGGTACTACTGACCTTTTTTTAGCGGAGGGTTGGATTCGATCCTTGGAGCTACACTTCCCATACTTGCAGATGATGGATTGCGATTGGGTTAGGTGCGCTACTTATATGTTGAGAGATGACGCATCCCTTTGGTGGGAGGGAGAAGCTCATGGTATCAAATTGGCTACCCTCACTTGGGATCAGTTCAAGGAGGTGTTCTATGGCAAGTATTTTCCAGCAGATGTAAGGGCCGCCTGACGAGGGAGTTTATGAGTCTCCGCCAGGGGGACTCATCTGTGCGACTTTATCAGGAATTTTGACAGGGGCTGTCATTTGTGCCCCTCATTGCGAGAGATGCCCTCCAGAAGCTGAGACATTTCATGGATGGTTTGAGACCCATGTTATGCCGGGATGTTATGTTGATGAGACCGGCAAGCTATGGTGGGGCCATCTCTTGTGCCTTTCAGGCGGAGCAGGCCCTGAGGGACATTGATTTTGAAATACAGAGGAAGAGATCTGAGGCCCAACCCAGCTCCCAGCCATAGAAGAGACAGTTCACGGGGCCACCGAGACATCAGGGGCAGTAAAAGCCCCAGGGACAGATTAAGAGGCCTGGTCAGCAGAGGCCACCATAGGTACCAGGGGCTCCGAAGCCGGCAGAGAGGCAGCCATGCAAGCAGTGCAACTGGTTTCACCTCGGCAAATGTTTATGGGTAACCTAAAAATGCTTTATTTGCGGTAAGGAGGGTCATAAGGCGGCGGATAGGAACAAGGGCCCCACGACCGGTAGAGCTTATGTGATGCATGCAGAGGAGGCAGAGGAATAGCCAAACTCTACACTAATCACTGGTAACCCTTATGTTTAAGATTTTACTTTATCGCTTTGATTGCATGGGTTATATGATTGTCGGGGGAATTAATCTATGGGATTGAGAACATAGAGTAAATTAGGATGCATGTTCTATCTAGTTGGATTTAAGGATTGTATTGTTTGAATTGAGAATTCTAAGGACCTAGTTGTAATAAACAATAATACGAGGACCTAATTACAAAACACAACATTTTTGGGATGTTTTTGAATTTTTGGAATTTTTGGGGATCAAATTGTTAATTTTCGAGAATTTTAAGTTTTATTGAGCAAAAATTCAAAAATTTTATGGGAACCAAAATGCAAATTTCGAGAAATTGTAGGGCTATAGGTAATTTTCGAAAACTTTAAGGGCCAAATTGTAATTTCCGATAATTTTTTAAGACTAAATTAGAAAATTTTGAGGAACACTTGGGTTAAATCATTAATTTTTTCAAGGATTTTGGGTTAATTGCTAGTAGGAAAATTTTATTAAGTTTCTACGCGATCAGATTTGATGGTATGTTTTGTCGCAGAAATAATATATATTTCAGGTGTAGTCACATATGCATTGCTAGATTCCAGAGTAACACATTCATTTATAACTGAATCTTTTGTCAAGCGACTAGGAATCATATCAGAGGCTATGGATTTGGGATTCAAAGTATTGATTCCATCCGGAGATTAGATGTTTACCTCTCAGATAGTGAAGAAATTGGAGCTTCGGTTACAGAAAAATGCGGCGCAGGAAGAATTGATTGTGCTACTTTTACCGGAGTTTGATCTTATTCCGAGTATGGACTGGCTATCTTCTAATGGAGCTGTCATAAACTTTCGACGGAGCTCAGTATCTTTCCGACCAACTAGCGGTGAGCCGTTTATGTTTGAGGCAGCCAGACATCAGCAAATGCAGCACATCATTTTTTGCATATGTGCGAGGAAGCTCTTGAGGAGGGGCTGACAGGCGTTTTTGGCCAGTATTGTGACAATGTCAGAGCCAGTCAGTCAGAGGCTAGAGGAGGTCGAAGTGGTCAAGGAATTCCCCAATGTTTTTCCAGACGACGTTTCAGGCATTCCACCAGGACATGGAGGTGGACTTTTCTATCGAGCTCATGCCAGGTACAATGCCGATATCTAAGGCACCCTATCATCTAGCACCTGAAGAGATGAAAGAACTGAAGGATCAGATTCAGGACTTGCTAGATAAAGGTTTCATTCGCCCTAACTTTTCTCCATGGGGCACACTGGTATTGTTTGTTAAGAAAAAGGATGGCGGCATGCGGCTTTGTATTGACTACAGGGAGCTGAACCGTGTCACATTAAAGAGCAAGTATCCACTGCCTAGGATCGAGGATTGATAGATCTCCGATCTGGATACCATCATCTGAAAGAGAGAGTCAGACGTGCATAAGACGCCATTCAGGACGTGTTATGGGCACTATGAGTTTTTGGTGATGCCCTTCGGTTTGACGAACGCGCCAACGATCTTCATGAATCTCAAGAATATCGTGTTTCAGCCATATTTGGATCAGTTCGTCATAGTTTTTATAGATGATATACTGATTTATTCGAGGAGCCAAGAGGATCACAGTCAGTACCTGAGGATCGTACTGCAGACTTTACAGGATAGACGGCTGTATGCCAATTTCAGTAAGTGCGAGTTCTCGCTAGACAGAGTGGCATTATTGTGTTGGAGCAGGTGCCCGTCGAGCCAAGTGTTGGCCGAGTGTTCACAATGAAACTCTATGTATAAGCAATCTTTATTTTAGTAATATTTGAAATTATTGTTTTGGCACATCTTTATTTGTATACCCATGCTAGTTGCATAGATAAAGCCCTTGAATATACAAATGGTAGAAAGAATATCAGATGCTCATATGATGAGTATCATGAAACTCATATTTGGAATACTGTATATTCTAAACAAGTTCCTAGTCGATTCAGCCGTCGCTAAGAAGGATATAGGTCGCTCGAGTTAGAGACTAGTATCTGCGATGTGAGTACCATGTTTCATTGGTAGGGGACATTGTGATGTCCGAGCATGCAGATAGGTGCTCCTGGTAGAGTGCACTGAACAACCCTCCATTAAAGGACTTTCCAAGTGGTTCTCACTTATCGAGTAGAAAAGTCCTAGTTTATGGTTGTACACCATTAGGCCATATGACCCGGGACAACATTGAGACTCTATGTGCTAGCATTTCACTTTGACTTGTTTACCGACTCTTATGGGGTCATCAGGTGGCAAGGTTGGGTGTCACGTCGAAACATATAGGAGTCGATGCATTGTAGTCGGGGATTCACCGCTTACCTTCGGGTATGAATATCCTATGTGTTATCATGTGTATGTAGGTTGAAATCTCTGGCCAGAGTATGGTGGTAATTATGAAAGGGGTTTCATAGATTACACCATCGATGCAACTACGACATGACACATAGTATCGATTCATTGACAACTCTCGGTAAACCAATGGTTGTCGAATCGGTCGGGATATATGAGTTGAAGGGACCGTACTGTACGCTAACCATAATTGAATGGTTCTTGCAGGCACTATCATTTGATACCTAGGGAATCATGTAAGCGATGCTGCTAGGCATTTAACATGATTGGTTGGGTACTATCAGACTTGAGTTCTGACGTTCTGTTATCAAGGAGTTGATAAGTAAGAATGGAGCAATTGGGGTATGCTCGAATAAGGACATGTTTAGTCCGAATCACATGGAGATGTGAACCCACGGCTAGTCGTATCAATGAACCATTGAGGGCCACACAAGTGCTAGTTTTCTAGATCCCGTTGAGAAGTAAAATAGTTCAATGTGTTGAACGGATTATAAAGGAGTTTATAAGCGTAAGGAAAATTAGAAGTGTGACTTCTATAAAGGAGAAAATAGTTCAATGTGTTGAACGGCTTATAAATGAGTTTATAAGCGTAAGGAAAAACAGAAGTATGACTTCTATGAGAGAAATGTAAATTTTAATTTATGGAAGTGTTCCTAAATTAAAATTTGGCCAAGTGAATAATGTATTTGAAAATTGTGATTTTCATAAACATTATTATGGACTAAATTAAATTAATTCAAGTGTTGAATTAATTAAACACTAGTGGACCTATTAGAGTCAAAATAATTAAATTAATTCAAGTGTTGAATTAATTAAATAATATTGAGTCTTGTAGAGCCCAATTAAAATAAATTATTTAACTAGTGGACTTGAGTAAATTCAAGTAATGTTTAATTAGTCTCAAAATGTTTGAGATAATTAATTTTAGTCCATGGTTTTTAATTGTTAAAAACCATATAATATATGCATGCATGGGAGGTGAAGAGTTGGAGACAACTTTTTCAAATATCAAGGCTTGGTATGCCACTTTTACTTTTTGCTTTTTGAAACACCAAGATAAGAAATTAAGTCAATCTCCTTCCTCCCCATGAGCAAAGGCCGAAATTCTCCAAGAGTTTTCTCCTCCAAGTTATTCTCTTCTTTTCTTCTTCAAGTGTTGAGGAAGAAATATTCTTCTCTTTGAATAATCCTCATATTTTTCTAGTGCAAAATATGAGGGGATCTAGCTAGTTGGTGGTGGGCTTAATATTTGAGCAAGGTGGGCTCAAAGGAAGCTTGAAGATTGTCTTGCCATTGAAGAGCTTAGTTGTATATCAACTAAGTTGGAGCCATCATCAATCTTTTAAGATTGATAGGTACATTTCTATAAACACCCTATGTATGACATTTTGGTGTTTTATTGTATTTGCTACACAAATTCTTGTTAAAAATTCGATTTTTTAAACTTCCGTTGCGCTTTCGGTCACCATAACCGATCCCCTTTCATATTGGGCCACATTGTATCTCGGGATGGTATAGAGGTCGACCCCAGTAAAGTTGAGGTTGTCAGAGATTGGCTAGTTTCTAAGAGCGTGACAGAGATCCGTAGCTTCTTGGGATTGGCTGGTTATTAAAAGAAATTATTAAGGGCTTTTCTTCTATTGTGGTGCCTATGACCGTCTTGACAAAGAAGAATGCCAAGTTTATTTGGGGATCAGAGTGTCAGGAGAGTTTTGACAGGTTGAAGCAGGCGCTGACCGCGACACCAGTTCTAGCTATGCCATCAGGGCAAGGAGAGTTTGTGGTTTATACAGATGTTTCAAAACTCGGTTTGGGCGCGGTTCTGATGCAGCATGACAGAGATATAGCCTACGTGTCCAAACAACTGAAGGTCCATGAGAAGAATTATCCGACTCATGACCTCGAGCTAGCAGCAGTGGTTTTTTGCCTTGAAGATTTGGAGGCATTATCTGTATGGAGAGAGGTGCAGGATTTTCACAGATCATAAGAGCTTGAAGTACTTCTTCACACAGAAAGAGCTGAACATTAGGTAATGAGGTGGTTAGAGCTAGTGAAAGATTATGACTGTGACATTAGATACCATCTAGGTAAGGCTAATGTAGTTACAGATGCCCTGAGCAGGAAGATTGCAGTGATCACTCAGTTGTTAGTACATAGATAGTTGCAGGTAGAGATTCAGTGGTTTGAGCTTACAGCTTATCCCAGGGGCACTGCCCCTAGTGTTTCTACCCTGACAATGTAGTCGACACCGAGGACATAATTTGGGCAGGGCCGACTACCGACGAGCAGCTACTGAAGTGGAGACAGAGGGATGAGGCAAAGGGCCGGAGAATATATACAGTTGTGGACGACATAGTCAGATATCGTAACTGAGTATGGGTTACAAGCAGTGATTACCTTAGAGAAGATATCTTGAGCGATGCCCACAACACCCCTTACTCCATCCATCCAGGGAGTACAAAGATTTATAAGAATCTTCAGTCTCTTTATTCGGGGCCGGGCATGAAGAGAGATATTCTGTGTTTCGTCCCCGA
Organism: Primulina eburnea; assembly: GCF_022965805.1. Taxonomy (NCBI): domain Eukaryota; kingdom Viridiplantae; phylum Streptophyta; class Magnoliopsida; order Lamiales; family Gesneriaceae; genus Primulina; species Primulina eburnea. The sequence continues at coordinate 24,050,265 of NC_133106.1, read as the reverse complement.
GTGTTTGATATGTAAGTATGTTAAGACCGAGCATCAGAGACCTACAGAGAAGGTGAGACAACTACTTATTCCCGAGTGGAAATGGGAGAACATTACCATGGACTTTGTGACAGGGCTTCCAAGACGACTGGATGATATAATGCCATTTGGGTGATAGTCGATCATCTCACTAAATCAGCACACCTTCTACCAATCAGGAAGACTTTCACCATGACTCAGTACGCAGATCTGTACATCAGAGAGATAGTTAGACTTCATGGGATTTCAATGTCCATCGTGTCCGACAGAGATCCGAGATTCACGTCCGCGTTCGGCACCGAGATCTTGAGTTTGCGGTAGGGGACCACGTGTTTATGAAGGTCGCACCAATGAAGGGTGTGATGAGATTTTTGAAGAAGGGCAAGCTCAGTCCTAGATACATAGGGCCGTTTGAGATCCTAGAGAGATTTGGGACACTCGCATACAGAGTTGCATTACCACTGAATCTAGCGGGAGTTCATAATGTCTTCCATGCCTTTATGTTTTGGAAGTACATGTCAAATCCTTCGCATGTGCCAAAATATGAGCCAATTCAGCGACACAGAACCTGTCTTTCGAGGAAAGACCCGCTCGGGATAGACAAGAGAGGAGGCTACGGAACAAGGTGATCCACATGGTCAAAGTCAAGTGGCTGAATCATTCGTCGGAAGAGGCTACTTGGGAGATAGAGGCCGAGATGATGAGTCGCTACCCGGAGTTATTTGGTATGTTTTAATTTCGAGGACGAAATTCAATTTGGGGGGAACGGGGGAGAATTTTAAGGTATAGGAAAGTCAAACTACGTAACCTGGCTGCATGAAATCTAGGGTTTTATTTATAATGTGTTTAATGAATTTTATGCATTTAATGCATGATTATTGCACGGTTAGGTGTTATTGTATGGGTATTTTAAAGTTTCACGCATTAGGGTGTTTAGATGCATTGCCCGCTAGAACGAGTATCGGAAACCGGGGATAATCAGGAAAATATTTTTTATTGAATAATTATTTTTTATTATTTAATTTGAGGTGTATTTAAGTATGATTTTTGAAAATGAGTCTTGGTTGGGTATTTTTACTCGTTGTTTCATACTTTTAACCGGTATGCAATTTTTAACGATTCAGATGACTTTTTGAGGGTTCGGGCAATATTTTCAAAAACGTACCAAAACAAAATATTTTTTGGGAGTGTTATTTGGCTTGATGGGTTTGTTTTAATGCTTAATGGGCTATAAACCTTTTTAAATTTTAATTAGGCCCAGTAGTGCATGTTTTATTAACTTAAACCTAACCTAATCAAACCCTAAACCTAAATACACCCCTTGGCCGCCTACCGTGTTATGTTGATAAGGGGCTGTACACATCACGTAAGAAGGGAATTTAAGGCTGGAATCAAAGCTTTGTTGGTTTAGGAGAGGGCCGATCGAGTTCTGGGGTTTACATCTTGGTTGTGAGTGAATCGGGTGATGGGGCCGAGACAGTAGTGAAAGGGCCATTCCAAGCCATGGACCAGAACCTGGTGCGTCTGATACATGGCCTAAGAAGGCTCGACCACTACTGGACTCAACCAAGTAATCGTTAGATCGAGGAGGGTGTAGTTGTTCGCGGGTTGGGTAACTTCGGTGATTCTCGGGCGTGAGTGTGTTGTGGCATGCTTGGGTCTATGTGCTCATGTTAGGGTGGTCCAATAGGGTCCTAAGGTGGGATAGGAAGGACTGGTCCAAGGCTGGTCCAAGCTGGTAGGGCCTAGGGTCGATAATTTGTAAGTTTAGTGTGCTAGGGTTTGAAGCTGCATTGTGCATAAAATTCCAGCAGCCTTTGGGACTTGCTTCGTGAGTCATAAGTGTGGTCTGGAACGGGTGGTTTAGAGGCTGGACATGTAGGTTTAAGTTGTAATTTTATTTTGGGAAAAATTAGGTAAATTTTCCGATTGATTCGGGTTAAAACCTAGACCCCGGTCCAAGTTTTATAATGAATTGTATAAGTTTTGGAACGAGCTTGAGTTTACGTCTAAGAAAAACTTATAATTATGTTTTATGATGTTTTAGGGAGGTTTATAAGCTTCCGGTCGAAATTTAGAGGTCCAGGGATAAAACTGTCATTTTGGGTTTACAGGGGCAAACTGATCATTTTACATTCGGGTCAAGTTTTTACTCCTGGCAGCGCCCTAAACACGATTTTACATGATTTTAAATGTTTATGTACCACGTATATGACTTTTTTATGAAACTATGAAAAATATGTTGCATGTTTGATTTTAAGGAAAATTACGTATATGCGTGATTTTGACAAGTGATGATAATGATAATGTTTTTTGAAGAATGTGAATTGGTTGTGACTGAAAATATATGTATACGATGAGCTGTTTAGCCAGGGCTCAGTGGATGAGTAATACTGTCGCTAATGTCCCCGCCGCCGGGTACCACAGTTATATGTAAATGGATCCATCGAATAGAGTTGATGCAATAGAGCTGATAAGAAAATCACAACTAATGAATTGATTTCAATTAAAGTAAATGTATAAGTATATGATCAGATGATAAGATGTTTTTGACACACTACGTCATATTATGAAATGTTAGATTCGTGTTTCTTTTCAAGTTCATGAGATGTATTTTTAGTACTGTACCTTTCACTGTTGCATGTTATGTATATGTATTTGCTATTAACGTTACAGGTGTGTTGAGTCTTTAGACTCACTAGGTGTGAATGATGAATGTGAGTTTGTTGATGAGGAGGCTCGAGGTGCTGAAGTCTGAGTAGGCAGAGTTGGATGTGCGCACGCGAACTCGAGGATCTTATTTTATTCTGCACATCACATTTTGAGTTAGGAGAGGACATGAATATTTTTGAAACGTCCACTACTCATCTTTCTTAAAAAGAACTAGAAATTTTTTTTATTTCGACCGAATACATCTATACATACATACATACATATATATATATATAATAAAATTTCACCATATGAAAAATAAAATAACCAACTATATTTCAAAATTCAAAGGAAAGAATTCAAAACATAAATCGTGAATCATTTACCAAACCTAAACTTAGCGATATTTCTAAATCAACCTAACTCGAACATCCTCTCAAAAAATCTCAAAAACATCATAAGTCATAAAAATCTTAACGTAAACTTAAGTCATAAACTTAATGTAAATGCGGAAAACTAGCACTGGTCCTCGGGTTGTGTGCACCTTCAGTCCAGCTATTTCAACCATGAAGTCCTCCATTAACATCAAGATCACTAGTATCGATCACACCTAGTGAGTCTATTGACTTATTAAACCTTAACCATGATAACAAGTACTACATATACATCCACATGCAACAGTGAAAATACTTTTACTTAAAATATCTTTTCATGAACATGCATAACATAAACATTTTTCCTTTCATCATAAACATTTTCCTTTCATCATATATGTATATGTTTCCATTTGATTGAATTCGGATCCTTAATTGTGACTTTCGTATCAGCTGAAGGTCGATGGATCCATCTACGTGTAACCACAGTACTGAGCAGCAGGGACATCAGTGACATTCTCACCTGTCAACTGAGCCTTGGCCTATCATATCATCATATAATGTCAATGGAAATATGATCGTCGGGCTTATCAACTACATTCAATCAGCTGATCCCTCACTGTACACGTCATCAGTTAAGGACAATACATTCAACCGAAAAAAGCTGACTGCAACAAGTAGTGGGATCGTCGCATTTCAGAAAAGCTGTAGTGTACGACTGTCAGAAGAATTTTGACGTGGCAAGCAACGGATAGAAAGCTTCAAATTGTATTTAATATTACCGTTGGAGGGAAGCCTATAAATAGCAGAGAAGAGCAGCTGAAGAACTACTCTTGAACTCTTGAATCTTTGAACTCAGAACAACTATCGATTTACTATTCAGTTACTCTGCTGAAATCTTTGAAAATATTAAAGATCACGCTTATTGTATACATTCTTAGCTTTCAGGCTATATTTCGAGCTTTCAAGCACAAATTGTAATACTCGATCTTGAAGAGATTAGTTGTGTTAGATTACTTCAGTTCAATTGAGTACTGTAACAAGTTTGTAACTAAGAGTTTCAGTTTGACATTGTTAAGTCCAAAACTGAAGTGGCTCTGTACAAATATTTGTATCGATCAAAGTCTTTGTGGGGACCCGGACGCTAATCAACTCTTAATCATCATTAGGATCAGTTTACTAATCAAGTAATTAGGGTCATAAATTTTTAATTTTTTTTTAAAATGCAGAACGTAATGGAATCAAACTTATATACATATCAGTATAAACTAAAGTACAAGTCCTGTACCACGTACAATAAGTAAAAACTAAGGTTCAACATCTAAATATCAAGTGTTCAAACCCTATCTACAATAAAGTTCGTAGTCTCCACTCTATCACGATCTCTCCTCATCTCCTGGACCCTTATCATGTCCCACTTGTTGTCATGTACACACACAAACAAGACAACAGCCAGATAATTCCGGTGAGAATAAAATCCAAGTATAAATCAACGAGCATGCAATCATATAATCAAGATAAAGCATGAAGCAGATATCAGATATAGGGATCCCGGTTTCCAGATGTTGGCATTCCATATCGATCACCAGTAATAGAAAAAACTCTGATTCTATCCACATCAATATGGTATCGATCACCAGTAATAGAAGAAACTCCAACTCTATCCACATCGATAGCCAATCATCCAGTGACAGGCTTTGGCACTATCGCCAATACACTATCTTGTGACATCGTGCAATGTGCCCGTGGCGATCCCACCACTATCAGGCACTTCTGTCACAAGATTACTCGTCTAATACTCATCTAACACATACTTCCTATAAATCAATAGAACAGCATATAAAATCAAATCATTGCATATAACAACAATAAGTATGTGATTTAGGGAAACTCAAGTATATCCTACTTGAGTCGATCTCTCAATACCACATTGACTTATACCTTTCATTTGTAGTCTCGGGCAGAAGCAATATCAGTTCTGAACTCAAGACTGTCTCTGTAAATGTCTAGTTGTAGCCTGCGTCGATAGGAACTCAATATTGAAGTCGGATTCAAATTCCGACGGGCGGATCTTTCACAAAAGGCGTAAGGATTTTTCACAACTTTCCCCTGAACCTTTCTTGTTCTATTCCTTTTATTTCTTTTTTGAAGAATGACATATATACGTGTGTGTATATATATATATATATATATATATATATATATATATATATAAATACCACGTTGCATGCTGAAAGAAACGTGTCTCATTTTCCTAAATTTCGGTCGGCGCTCGGGCGATGGATAATTACCTCCCGGGCGCGGCGTGTTCTGCCCAAATACTTCTGGATTACTCATTGGCGCTCGGGCGGTCACAAAATACCGCCCGAGCGCCACATCTTCTGCCCAAAACATGTTCTTGTTGAACATTGGCGCTCGGGCAGTCAAAAACTACCGCTCGGGCGCCAATAGTTCTGTCCAAAAATTGTGTAATTCATATGCTTTGCCCAATCTGGTCTCGGGATGGCCCGGCTACAATCACATTAATTCATAATCAATAATTTTCAGATTAATAGAATCCAAATCTCGGGCATTACAGTCTTTTAGTGTATATCCTATCCGTGAGATAGAAGGGGTAACGTATGAGTGTTTGAAATCTCCGAATATCCATAAAATCTTGTGTCTTATTATTTCAGTTATTATTTTATCTATCTATCATTTTATTTCCGCTCATTCTTTGTTAACTAATTGATATTAACGTACAAGATTTCCGAGTATCAGTTTATCACTAAACTGACTCATAAATCGAGAAAAGGTTTTGAAAACTATAAGTGTTTATTCAACCCCCCTTCTAAACATTTTTACACCTTCAACCGATACTATTAAGTGGTATCAGAGTATTTGAATCTTGTTGTTGAATATATATATATATATACAAACTGATCAACATGTCTTCATTAAAAAAAATTCCAATGTTCTCCAGAGAAGATTTTGATGATTGAAAAATTAGAATATAGGATCATCTAGCTACACAAGACGATGACATGTGGTACGTTATTACAGACGGACCCATGAAGATATTGAAGGCAAACACTGCTGTTGCCATAGCTGATGGGGCACCACATCGTATTGAAAAACCCCGAGACGAATGGACAGCTGAAGACAAGAGAAAGCCAACTTGGACAACGTGGCTAAAGACATCTTATACAAAATGCTGGATAAAGTCACTTTCAGCAAGATAAAAATGTGCAAAACTGCCAATGAAATTTAGGAGAAACTGATTCAGCTCTATGAAGTGTTGGAAACTAAATTCTGGAGTTTGACAAAACATAAAATCAACTAATACATGAAAGCATATTCGGCAGCTGAACATTCAACTAAAATCACTTGACACAAACTGATCAGTTGAGAACTGATCAGTTAAAACATTCAGCCGAAAACATTAAAGCTTCTCAACTGATGATACCTTGGGAAAGATCATTCAACAGACAAAAAGACATATCAGACAGCAACTGAATGTGGAAAGCCGCACTGCATAGAAAAACGTATTTCGGCTATTGAGATTAATACGCCGTCTTACAATAAATGATGAAGCGGCAATCAAGAACTCTGTCCAAGAAATGATAAGGAGGCAATCAACGGATACGAGAATTCAAAATTACCGTTGAAAGATAAGTCTATAAATATGACTAAAGAGCAGTTGACAAAATAGACGATTGACCAATCTCAAAACTTGCCATTACTCTGTTAAAATCTCTGCTCACACCTATCAGATCTATTCATAGCAATCAAGGCTACATATTGAGCAATCTAGCACTGTGAAATATTGATAACTCGATAAGTGCTAAGTTCAGTTACTTACAGAGATCATTGTATTATACTAAGAGTTTCAGTTCAGGCAATAGATAAGTCCTAACTGAAGTGGGTCTGTACAAGCGTTGTACTCGATCAAAGTCTTTTAGTGAATATCCTATCCTTGTGATAGAAGGGGTGACGTAGGAGTTATTCAATTCTCCGAACATCCAGAAACATATTGTGTTGTCTTTACTTCAGCTTTTTATTTCCAGTTAGATATTCTATCTTTCAATCAGTTTATTTTCCGCAACTGCTTATTCAGTTTAACTGATTGATAATTGACAGACGGGATACTCAGTTCAGTTTGTAACAAAACTGAACTACCTTTTTCGAAAAACATTTAAATTCCTAGAAGTGTTTATTCAACCCCCCTTCTAAACACTCCTTAGTCAATAACCGATCCTAACAAGTGGTATCAGAGCGAGGCATATCCTGTCAAAGAATTATCTATCTTCAATCTAATCACTATGTCTTCATTCAATAAGATTCCAATGTTCTCCAGGGAAGATTTTGATGATTGGAAAATCAGAATGCAGGCTCATCTAGCTGCACAAGACGATGACATGTGGTACGTCATAACTGACGGACCCATGAAAATTTTGAAAGCAAACACAGCTGTTGCTATTACTGAAGGGGCACCTCACCGAATTGAAAAGCCTCTAGATGAGTGGACTACAGAGGACAAAAGAAAGGCAAATCTAGACAACGTTGCAAAAGACATATTGTATAAGACACTGGACAAAGTAACGTTCAGTAAGATCAAAATGTGCAAAACCGCCAAAGAAATTTGGGAGAAGTTAATTCAACTTTGCGAAGGAAATGATCAAACAAAAGAAAACAAACTTTCAGTTGCTATGCAGAAGTTCGACAACATCAGAATGAAGATGGGAGAAACAATGGATGAGTATGATGAAAGAACAAGCTGTATCATCAACGAACTAAATGCACTTGGAAAAGTGTATACAAATAAAGAAGTAGCGTTGAAAGTAATCAGAGGACTTCCCAAAGAATGGGATGTCAAAACTATGGCAATGAGGGAATCTAAAGATCTTAACAAAGTTGAACTTCATGATTTATTTGCAGATCTAAAAGCATATGAGTTTGAACTTCAAACTCGAGAAGGAGAACCATCTACTCCAGCAGCAACTACTGCCTTGACTGCTGTTAGAAATGAATCAACTGGTTCAGTTGAGAAAACTGCTGATCAGCTGAGCAATGATGCCATGTCTCTATTCATTAAGAAATTTGGAAGATTCATGAGGAAAAATCAAGGAAATTTTCAGAAAAACTACCAAAGAAACAACTCCAGAGAAGAGACTAATGTATGTTTCAACTGTGGCAAATCCGGTCACTTTATTGCCAACTGTCTAAAGCCTAAAAAGGATAATCAAATCTCAACTGAAAGAAATAAAAAGATGTATGAACACAAAAGAAGGTCTAAAGACGAAAAGAAGCCTTACAAGAAGAGACATGAAGTACTTCTAGCTGAAGACAGCAAAGCCAAATGGGCAGAAACTGACAGCGAAGAGTCAGATCCAGAAAGCTCTTGCAGTTCAAGTGAGGATGAGGAAGAAGTAACATGTCTAATGGCAGACAACCTAGAAGATCAATCAAGCTGCGAGCAGGTATTTGATTTTAGCTCTATTGATTTTTCACGAGAAGAACTCATCTCAACTCTTCATGACATGGTCAATGAGTATCAAAAGCTTGCTTTATCATTTGAAAAACTCAGAGCAAAGCAAAATGATCCCAAAGACAATAAAACAAAAACTGATGAATCAGTTGAAATGTTGAGTCTGAAAAGGGAGATTGCTGAACTCACTGATGAAAGAAGCAGGAATCAATCAATGATTCAAAAATTGTCGCTTGAAAATACAAAGCTCAATGAGCTCATTCAAGTTTGGAACAAATCATCTAAAACTTTAACTAATATACAGAACTCTCAGAAATCAGTTGATGATAAAACTGGTTTAGGATTCTGTGGTAAAGATGATTTGTCTTCCCAAGATACTCAACCAAAACTGAATATGAACAAAGGGAAATATATTCACTTTGTAAAATCAGTTATGGTACAAAATCAAGAAGAGTCGAGCAAACTGACTGAACAGCCATCTCAGAATATGAATAAAGGCATGAGATGTGGAATTGGATATACTCCAAAGGGTAAGACTGACTCATGGAATCAGCAACCGAAAACTCTCAGCAGGAAATATTCATATGGCTACTCAAACTACTACAATAGTAAGCCAGTTCAGAAAAGATATCGGCTGAACAATCAGTTGAAAAAGAACAAAACACATGTCACATCATCCACACACTATACACCAAGCACACACAGACAGGGAAGGACTATATGGAATACAGCAACAGGACAGTCAGTTAAACTGATTCAAGTCTGGATTCCAAAAGGACTAATCAACTATGGACCCAAATAGAAAAGGGTACCAGAATCTTATTCTGTGTTTAATTGCAGGCAACAGGAACAAGTATTGGATCAATATGGTATCTGGACAGTGGATGTTCACGACACATGACAGGAGATTAAAACTTATTGTCACAACTGGTCAAATACAATGGTCCAAACATCAGTTTTGGGGATAATTCCAAAGGTAAAACTGTGGGTAAGGGTAAGCTTATCCATGGTAACTTCACCATTAATGATATTTTATTAGTCGAGAATCTTAAGAATAATCTGATAAGCATTAGTCAGTTATGCGATAATGGATTCTCAGTTCAGTTTGACAAACACTCTTGTTCAGTCAAAAACTCAACTGAAGAGATTATTCTAACTGGCAAAAGGTGTGGAAACACTTACAAAGTTAGTTGGAATGATCAACCTTATACACCAGTATGCTTTATTGCGTCTAAATCATCTCAAAACTGGTTGTGGCATAAACGGTTAAATCATTTAAATTTTAAATCTATTGCCTATCTGAGTAAGCATGAACTTGTAACTGGTTTGCCCAAAATAAATTTTTCAAAGGAAAAACTTTATTTAGCATGTCAGTATGGAAAACAAGTTTGATCCTCTTTCAAAAACAAAGGCTATAAATCTTCATCCCGATGCTTAGAATTATTGCACATGGATCTCTTTGGTCCAATACCAATCATGAGCTTAGGGGGAATGAAATACACCTTAGTGGTCGTAGATGACTTTTCAAGATTTACTTGAGTTATATTTCTCAAATCCAAAGACCATACTGCTGCACAACTGATTAAACTTTTCAAAGACTTTTAAATGAAAAATCAGTTGGGATTGATCGAATTAGATCTGATCGAGGAACTGAATTCATCAATCAAACACTTTCAAACTTTTTAGAAAATACTGGAATCAAGCATGAGTTCTCAGCAGCAAGGACACCTAAGCAAAACGGTGTAGCTGAGAGAAGGAATCGGACTCTTAAGGAAGCTGCTAGAACGATGCTTGCTGATTCAGGTATTTCTCAAAGATTTTGGGCAGAAGCAGTAAACACTGCATGCTATACTCAGAACAGATCAATGATTAATAAAAATCACAAGAAAACACCATATGAGATCTGGCATGGAAGAAAAAGCATAATCACTTACTTCAAAATATTTGGCTGTAGATGCTTTATTCATAACAATGGTAAAAATTATCTAAAAGCATTCGATGTCAAATCTGCAGAAGGAATATTCCTTGGATATTCATCAGTTAGCATAGCTTACAGAGTATTTAATAAGAAAACTTTGAATGTTGAAGAATCTGCACACATTGATTTTGATGAAACTGCACTAAACGATAAGCCAACTGATCAAGTTGAGCTAGCTGATCGTTTTACAGATATCAGTCTGGAAGATGATGACTCAGACGAAGATCGTAATAATCAGAATATCTTTCATACACCTGAACATGAGATATTGGATCAACCAGCTGAATTGAAAGCAAATCTTGACAATCAGTTGATGGAGCAAACTAATGGAAATCAATTATCAACTGAATCAGTTCCAACTGAAACTGAAAACATTCAGTTACCCAACGAAGAATTTGCTGGCTGTGAAGCAACAAATGCTGAATTTAGATGGAAGAAATCACACCCTCCAGAACTGGTAATAGGTAACCCATCTGATCCAGTAAGAACCATAAATCAAGTGCTCAATCTATTTATTCATTCAGCTTTTGTATCTCAATTAGAACCAAAGAAAACTGACGAAGCTCTTGCTGACCCTAATTGGATTAATGCAATGCAAGAAGAGCTAAATCAGTTTGTTCATAACAATGTCCGGAACTTAGTTCCAAGACCAGTTTCTAAAACTGTTATAGGTACAAAGTGGGTATACAGGAACAAACTGAACGAAGACGGTTCAGTTGTGCGCAACAAAGCAAGGCTCGTAGCACAAGGCTATAGACAAGAAGAAGGGATAGATTATGATGAGACATTTGCACCAGTTGCAAGACTGGAGGCAATCAGAATATTTCTTGCTTATGCATCTTTCAAGAACTTTAAAGTCTATCAAATGGATGTGAAAAGTGCATTCCTAAATGGCCAATTGCAGGAAGAAGTCTACGTTGAACAACCTCCAGGTTTTATCAATCATAATTTCCCTGATCATGTTTATTATTTGAACAAGGCATTGTATGGTCTCAAACAAGCTCCACGAGCTTGGTATGAAACCCTATCAAAATTCCTAACTGATTATGATTTTACTGTTGGATCAGTTGATAAGACTTTGTTTAAATTCTCGAAAAATGATCATATCTTACTTGTTCAAATCTACGTTGATGATATTATATTTGGGTCAACTAACCCCAAATTATGCAAGAAATTTGCTAAGTTGATGCAGGAAAAGTTCGAGATGAGCATGATGGGTGAGCTGACATTCTTTCTTGGTTTACAAGTGAAGCAACTGGATTCAGGAACATTTATTAGTCAAACAAAATATACCAAGGAATTGCTGAAGAAATTTGGCATGGAATCTTGTTCAACAGCAAGTACTCCAATGAGCTCATCAGTTAAATTAGATACTGATCAAGGGGGAATATCAGTTGAGACGACACTTTACAGAGGTTTAATAGGTTCTTTATTGTACCAAACTTCTAGTCGTCCTGATATTATGTTTGCTGTTTGTATATGTGCAAGATTTCAAGCTAACCCTAAGCAATCACATTTTTCTGCGGCCAAACGTATCTTGAGATATCTTAAGGGCACGGAAAATGTTGGTCTATGGTACTCTAAAGACTCATCTTTCAATTTAGTTGGCTATTCAGATGCAGATTATGCAGGATGCAAGCTTGATCGAAAAAGCACAAGTGGATCATGTCAGTTTCTAGGAGACAGACTGATCTCTTGGTTCAGTAAAAAGCAAACATCCATAGCAACTTCCACAACTGAAGCAGAATATCTTGCTGCTGGAAGCTGCTGTGCACAACTGCTTTGGATTCAGCAACAACTGAAAGATTATGGTGTCGATGCAAAGGAGTCACCGATATTCTGTGACAACACAAGTACAATCGCTATAACATATAACCCAGTTCTTCACTCCAGAACCAAGCACATAGATGTCAGACATCACTTTATCAGAGATCATGCACTGAAGAAGAACATCAGATTGGAGTATGTCTCAACGGAACAACAAGCAGCAGACATCTTCACAAAACCACTACCAGAGGCTAAGTTTTCTTATTTTCGAAACATTCTTGGTTTAATTGATTTATCTTAAATATTATTAGAAATATAACTTCTTCAACAGAATTAAAAACAGAAAATAAGAACACAATAAATTAAGAATAATATTTCATTAAGAATACCAACGTTCCCAATTTACAGAAGAAATCATAGATCCAACTGTATCTAGCCATGCTCTAACCCAATCATTCAACTCATAGATCCGAACTCTGGCAAATGCCCTAGACTTCGAAATTTTATCAACAACATGCCATTCCTTCCACAGCAGTGCCTCTAAAAGACATTTATCCTCCACCAACTCTCTAACATGGCTAACCTCAAAACGAGCAAGATATTTCAGTGCTCTCCTTTCCTGAGCACGAGTAAGAATGACACCACTGTCACTCACATTCTTCAACTCTTGAATTTTTTCCCAGGTTGTCAGTACCTTTTGAAAGACATATTTCTCCATTTTTCTTTTAATTTTAGCTAAACGAGGGGCTGACTGATCAGTCACATGAACATGAGTGCTACTGCCTTTATCAGAATCAGACATATTGAAAGTTTTAGTGATAATATATCCCATTGTGATCACTATTTATAGGAAAATGAAGAAGCCGAAGAGTTTTAAGTCATTAAATATGTATTTCCTATTTACCAAGGATTTTTAATTATGAGTTAATTATTAATAACTCATATTAGTTTGAATATTATAACCAACTTATTAAAATTAATCCTTTATCAGTTTGTTTGTTTATCACAACTGATATCAGTTAGCGTTTAAGTGTTTATATCTCATCGCAGATCATTGTGCACAAAAACAAAATAAAATGACACATTAATTAAAATAAATATTTCATTCATCCATAAATATTTGATAGGATTACATGATCATAAGTTTCCTTCACACTAGCTATCCACATGTTCATCCAAGCAGCTAGTGCTGGGGAAGAAGTTTTGCAGAAACTATGTGAAGATGCGATGCTGTTAAGAGTCTCCAACTCCTTACGCAACATCAATTCATAAAGGTGGCCCTCCTTGAAGGCATCTACCTCTGCAGAAATTTTTAAGTGCTCACGCACTTCTCTCAACTGGGCCATCCGCCTAAAGGTGGTGACCCTTCCTGAGTTGTACAGGAGCTCCAGCTCCTGTAATTCTTCCCAGTAGGGAAGACTAGCATAGAAGACCTTGTCTTCTATCGCAGCTTTTTATGCCTCAAGTGAAACTGGAACGACGCTTGAACTACTTGCTCCTGCCATTTCTTCTTAAAAGTTTTCTGCTGATACTTGTGACTAACTTTTCAGTCTTATTTATAGGCAAGGACAAGGAAAACGAAAGGACGCTTCTCTCTGTGACGATTGATATGCCAAGCACTATACTCGTCTTTAATCATTACTGTCTATTGCCGTCATTTTTCTTTAATGCATTTATTTATGGGGAATGATGGTTTAAGAGATTAACTGAGAAGACAGTTGTTAGTGAATTCCTAACTGAAAGGACTCAGTTTTTCCTAACTGATCGTTCAGTTGAAAATTCTACTAATCTTCTCATCAAATTTAATAAATTAAACCTATTATATTCCAAATCAAATGACGTGACTATCTGTTAAATCATGATGAATTTAAGTTTACAACGTGTACACGTTTTTAACCGCTCAAAATTGCACACACATGGCACGCGTACATTATTTTTTGAAAAACACAAATTATTTACAGACTGACACGTGTCCAAAAATTTGAATAGTCACGAACATATGTACAATTGCCCGCTTCATTTCAGTTCTACTTTTTGATTATTCACAAACTGCCGAAAGTAAGAACAAATATCTTCTCTAAATTTCTCTTTCAGCAAATCACCCAGTACGAAATGACGACTCAGATTCCCGCTTACATGCTTAATGCTATGACAATCAATTTTGGATCCGTTTTATCTTTCGGAGATGATGAGGTCAAAAAGGTGTTTCAAAAACTCGAAAATGCTGGTCTGAGAACATTTCTGGGACAATAATCGCAGGATATATATCCAAAAGAACTTCAAGATTTCTATTCCTCTGGCAAAGTTGACTCAGAAGGTATCATAAACTCTACTGTTAATGATCAGTTGCTGACTATATCTGAAGATTCTTTTGGGGAATTATTTTCTTTACCTTGTGACGGATTAGCACAACTTTCGGATGTCAAAGCATCTGATATTGATGAAATGCAAATCCTTTTATCTGATGGACGGAAAATTAAAGTTTCCGATCCTAAGAAGGAACTGAAACATGAAATTCAGTTGCTTGCTGATATAATTACTAAAGGACTCTTAGCAAAAGCAGGATCATTTGCTGCACTTACATTGGAAAAGTTTCAAGCGATTACTACTATTATGACTGATCAAAAATTCAACTGGAAACGACTCATCTTCAACATACTGAAGAATATGTTTTTGTCGTCAAAACAATACAAGGGTTTTGCCGTACAAATCAGTTATCTTTTGAAAGTAAAAGGTTTAGTGGATGCTGATTCTGAAAGATTATCGAAATTCAAGGTGTTCAATGCAAAGAACACTATGCCACCAAAAATCAACCTGGACATTTCTCCTGCCAAATTCGTCAAGATTAAGAAGGAGATTGGAATTGATCAGGCGACTACCAAATCAGTCAAGAAAACCAAAACGTTAGCTCAACTGAAGGCTGCCAAAAGGAAGTTGATTTTGAGTCCATCAGAGTCAGAAAAGACATCATCACCTCAAATTGCGAAAAAGCCAAGAACTCAAAGGGTTAAAACTACTTCTGAGGTATCCATTTCTACTGACAAAATGATTTCCTTTACTGATCAGCAGCCTATAGAAGCAGTTCCTCTACAGATTATCCCACAAGCTGATTCAGTAAGTACCATAAAGAAATCAGTTAGGACCCAGGCTCCTGTTACTCAAATACCTCGACCAATTGGTGTAGCACCTGCCAGACCCAAAGGAATAAAATTTGTAGAACAAATTGAATCAACTCGAACTGGACTAGAAATTCCTCATATCATGAGTACTGATAAAGGGAAAGGGAAATTGATTGAAGAACCCAGACCTTCCAACCCGATTCAGACTCATATTGATCTTGTATGGGGAAAGGTGAATAGTTTTGCTGCTGCAAAAACTAAGTCCTATGATGCTTGGGTAGGCTATCGTACTGAGGTTTTTGCCAAGCAACTGAAGGAAAAGTCCGAGCTCCGAAAATTCATCAAGCTGGAGGCCTTTGTTCTTCGAACTGTCAAAGCTGCCTCTATTGCTCAAGCCTTAGAGAGGAAAAGTTATTTCTTTGATCAGATGAGAGCGAAGAAGTTGGCTCAATTTGTCGCTAAGCTTAAAAACAATTACTTGCCAACTGGTCCTACTGCATATGCTGATCAAGCTGTAATTACTCAGCTTGACACTGACCTTATAGGGCTACTTTCTCGAATCAAATTTTGGGAATTGGATGAAGAGCTAGTAGTCTACCAAGAAGATTCAGATGATGATGTGGAACTAGTTGAACAAGCACCCTCTAACACTACAGAACCATCATCAGCTTTAGTTCTTGTTCCAACTGAAGAGCCAATTTCTGATAAGCTTTCTTCACCACCTATTGAACAACAACTATATACTGAAGCTGAGTTGACTTTCGCTCATATTGATGAAGTAATTCAAGCCGTAGTAGAAGAATCCAACCTTAGTGAACCAGTTAATGATAAAGTAGATCATTCTGTTGATCAAACCCATCCAGAGGTCACTATTCCTTCAAAGGAAATTGTTCCACCAGATCAATCTGTTGATCAGATTATACCAACAGAAATGCCAGATGACTCAATCGATCATTCCCTAGAAACATTAGTTCAGGTTGTGCCATCATCAACTGAACAAAATCCTTCATCACAATCTCAGGATCAAGCAGAAATCCCTGCTAATGATATTTCAGTTCGAAATGTTACTGAAATAGTTTCAACTGATCAAGCCTTGATCGTTTCTGAACTTGATAAGGGTAATGCAAGCACTTCTCGCCAATCCAATCCTCCATCTTCAGCAGATTTTGATCTCATTTTTGAAGAAGTCCAACATATGCAGGACAGCATGAATCAAATCATTACTGCCATTTCCAAAATTCAAAATACACAACTTTCGCACAGTCTGAAATTGGAAGAAAATCAGGAATCCTTGAAAAGACTGAAGGATATTCAATCTACTGTTACTGCTCTCTCTTTTGCAGTTGGTGATATTCAGAAAAATAGAGGTATCATGTCCAGTCTGACTGCCACTCAAGAACTGATTAACCAACGCGTCAACAATGTGGAATCGCTTGTGTCTCGGAAAATTGAACTACTACAAGTCACAATGACTATTGCTATTGAAAATATGTCATCATCTGTCACGGTCCTCTCTTCTCACGTTCGCAAGCTATCTGACAAGATGGATGTATTTGACAAAAAGGGGGAAAGCAGCTGAAGAAACTGATATCATTTGACCAGTTATTTTATGATTCAGTTATGATAAAGAATTAGAAGAAGAATTAATCAAGCTATTATTTTCAACTGATACCAGTTTCTCAGACTTCTACAAGAAATCCAAATATTCTATGATTCAGTTGCGTAATCTATTATCAACAAAGAGCTGAGTTAAATCTCTTGGTTTTGTCAAACACCATAAAGGGGGAAATTGTTGGAAACTAAATTCTGGAGTTTGACAAAACATAAAATCAACTAATACATGAAAGCATATTCGGCAGCTGAACATTCAACTAAAATCAGTTGACACAAACTGATCAGTTGAGAACTGATCAGTTAAAACATTCAGCCGAAAACATTAAAGCTTCTCAACTGATGATACCTCGGGAAAGATCATTCAACAGACAAAAAGACATATCAGACAGCAACTGAATGTGGAAAGCCGCACTGCATAGAAAAACGTATTTCGGCTATTGAGATTAATACGCCGTCTTACAATAAATGATGAAGCGGCAATCAAGAACTCTGTCCAAGAAATGATAAGGAGGCAATCAACGGATACGAGAATTCAAAATTACCGTTGAAAGATAAGTCTATAAATATGACTAAAGAGCAGTTGACAAAATAGACGATTGACCAATCTCAAAACTTGCCATTACTCTGTTAAAATCTCTGCTCACACCTATCAGATCTATTCATAGCAATCAAGGCTACATATTGAGCAATCTAGCACTGTGAAATATTGATAACTCGATAAGTGCTAAGTTCAGTTACTTACAGAGATCATTGTATTATACTAAGAGTTTCAGTTTAGGCAATAGATAAGTCCTAACTGAAGTGGGTCTGTACAAGCGTTGTACTCGATCAAAGTCTTTTAGTGAATATCCTATCCTTGTGATAGAAGGGGTGACGTAGGAGTTATTCAATTCTCCGAACATCCAGAAACATATTGTGTTGTCTTTACTTCAGCTTTTTATTTCCAGTTAGATATTCTATCTTTCAATCAGTTTATTTTCCGCAACTGCTTATTCAGTTTAACTGATTGATAATTGACAGACGGGATACTCAGTTTAGTTTGTAACAAAACTGAACTACCTTTTTCGAAAACATTTAAATTCCTAGAAGTGTTTATTCAACCCCTCCTTCTAAACACTCATTAGTCAATAACCGATCCTAACATGAAGGCAATGAGAAAATCAAAGAGAATAAGCTATCTGTTGCTGTTCAAAAGTTTGACAATATCAAGATAAAGAGTGGAGAATCCATGCATGAATATGATGAGTGAATCAGCAGCATAGTAAACAAACTGAATGCACTCAGAAAGATGTATTCAAATAAAGAGGTAGCACTGAAAGTAGTCAGAGGTCTTCCCAAAGAATGAGATGTTAAGAACATGGCAATGCGAGAATCAAAGGACCTGAACAAGGTCGAACTTCATGATTTATTTACTGACTTAAAAGCCTACGAGTTTGAGTTGCAAACCAGAGAAGGAGAACCTTCTACATCAGCTGCTAAAACTGCCCTAACTGCTGTCGAATTGGAATTAACTGGTTCAGTTGACAAATCTGCTGATCAGTTAAGTAATGACGCTATGTAATTATTCGTCAAAAAGTTTGGAAGATTCGTGAGAAGAAACCAATGAAATTTTCAAAGACAATATCAGAAAAATCGCTCCAAAGAAGAACCTAATGATTGCTACAACTGTGGCAAAACTGGTCATTTCATTGCTGACTGTCCCAAGCCTAAGAAGGACAGTCGAGGCTCAACTTAAAAGGGAAAGAAATCCTATGAGCACAAAAGAAGATCGAAATATGACAAGAAATCTTACAGAAAGAAGCATGAGGTGTTTCTAGTTGAGGAAAGCAAGTCAAAATGGGTACAATCTGACAATGATGATTCAGAATCTGAGAGCTTGAGCTGCTCCATTTATGATGATGAAGAAGTCAAGTGTTTAATGGATGATGACACAGAACTGGAGTCAACCAGTCAACAGGTATTTAACTTTAGTTCAACTGGTTTCACACGAAATGAACTCATTTCTACACTTCATGAAATGGTGAATGAGTATCACAACCTTGCCCTATCTTTTGAAAAGGCCAGAGCAAAGCAAACTGATCCCAAAGATGATAAAACTGAAATTGATGAATCGGTTGATCTGTTGAGTCTTAAACGAGAGATTGTTGAGCTGAATGCTGAAAGAAGCAAAAATCAATCAATGATCAACAGTTGATTCTTGAGAATACAAAGCAAACTAAGGCATAGAGCAAATCATCTGTTGCACTAGCTGAAATACAAGATAAGCAAAAATCAGTTAGTGATATAACTGGTTTAGGGTTTAGCAACCAAGATGAAACTTCCACCAGTGATACTCAGCCAAAATTGAACATGAACAAAAGGAAATATATTCACTTTGTAAAATCAGTTGTGGTACAAGAACAACCAGAGCCAAGTAAACTAGTTTTATAGCATATTGAAAATAAGAGAAAGGCTAAAAGGTATGGTATTGTTATAGCCCAAAAATTTCAACTGACCCACAAAGTCACATCAAAAAGGTTCAGCAGTAAATACCTTAACTATTCAAATGGCTACTCCAATTACTATAACAGCAAGCCAGTTCAGAAAAGATATAGGCTGAACAACCAGTTGAAGAAGGCTAAAACTCATATTGCTTCATCTGCACACTACACATCAATCACACACAAGCCGAGAAAAACTATTTGGAACAAAAAAACTGGAAATTCAGTTAGACTAGTCCATGTCTGGGTTCCTAAAGGACTAATCAGTTTAGGACCCAAATATTTGTGGGTACCAAGATTATATATTGTGTGTGATTGCAAGTGACAGGTGCAAACAAAGAATCAACCTGATATCTGGACAATGGATGATCGCGTCATATGACAGGGGATGCAAGTTTGCTATCCCAACTGATCAAATACGCTGGTCCAAACATCAGTTTTGGAGACAACTCCAAAGGTAAAACTGTGGGTAAGGGTAAGCTTATCCATGATAACTTTACTATTAAAGATGTTTTACTAGTTGGAAATTTGAAGTATAACTTGATTAGCATCAGTCAGTTATGCGAAAATAAATTCTCAGTTCAGTTCGACAGACACATTTGTTCAGTTAGAGACTCAACTGATGAGGTCATCCTAACTGGAAATCGTTGTGGGAAAACCTACAAAGTCAGTTGGACTGATCAACCTTATGCACCAATTTTTCTTAAAGCTTCCAAATCTTTTAAAAAATGGTTGTGGCATAAGAGATTGAACGACCTAAATTTTAAATCTATTACCTATCTGAGTAACCATGATCTTGTAACTGGTTTGCCCAAAATAGATTTTTCAAAGATAAAATTTGTTCAGCATGTCAGTTTGGTAAGCAAGTAAGATCTTCATTTAAAAACAAGGGTTGTAAATCATCTTCTTGATGCTTAGAACTGCTACATATGGATCTTTTTGGTCCTATACCAGTCATGAGCTTAGGGGGAATGAAATACACCTTAGCAATAGTGGATGATTTTTCAAGATTTACTTGGGTTATTTTTCTCAAATCCAAAGACCAAACTGCTGCACAAATGATTAAGCTTTTCAAATGATTATTAAATGAAAAATCAGTTGGGATTGATCGAATAAAGTCTGATCGAGGGACTGAATCATCAATCAAAATCATTCACAATTTTTAGAAAATACTGGAATCAAGCATGAGCTCTCAGCAGCAAGAACTCCTCAGCAAAATAGTGTAGCTGAGAGAAGAAATCGGACCCTTAAAGAAGCTGCTAGAGCAATGCTTTTTGATTCTAGTATTTCTCAAAGGTTTTGGGCAGAATAGTAAACACTGCATGTTATACTCAGAACATATCAATGATTAATAATAATCATGTGAAAACATCGTATGAGATCTGGAATGGACGCAAAAGTGTGGTTTCTTATTTTAAAATATTCGGCTGCAGATGTTTTATTCTCGATAATGGCAAAAATCATTTAAAATCTTTTGATACAAAATCTGCAGAGGGAATATTTCTTGGGTATTCATCAGTTAGTAAATATTATAGAGTTTTTAACAATTGCACTTTGAAAGTAGAAGAGTCTATTAATGTTGTATTTGATGAATATGTGTTACCTGATAAGCCAACTAATCTATTTGAGCTAGTTGATCGTTTTACAGATATCAGTTTGGAGGATGATAATGAAGAAGAGAATCATATTAATCGAAATATCCTACAAACACCAGAACCAGAAGTGCTGGATCAATCAGTTGAACAAGAAATTGTTATTGATATTCAGTTGGTGGAGCAATGTGATAACAATCAGTTACCAACTGATACAGCAGCAATTGAAACTAAATAAAATATTCAGTTGCCAACTGAAGAAGTTGCTGAAATGGATGCATCAAATACTGAATATAGATGGAAGAAATCACATCCACCAAAATTAGTGATAGGTAATCCATCTGATCCGGTAAGAACTCGGAATCAAATGTTTAATTTATTTGTTCCTTCTTCTTTCGTTTTCCAACTGAAACCTAATAAAACTGATCAAGCATGTCATGCTATTAACTCAAAAATTACTTCCAACCCTTCACCTTTCAAGCATCTTATTATTTTGGGCTTGTAACAATTACAAGGTCCATGGACTTTGATATAATATCTCAAACACATTTGAAGTCATTTAAACTTTACTTGATTTTACTCAAGCCCACTAATTGAATAATTATTTCTAATTGGGCTCTACAAGCCCAATGTTATTTAATTATTTTAACACTTGAATTAATTTTATTATTTGGGCTCTACTAGGTCCACTAGTTTTTAATTAATTCAACACTTGAATTAATTTAATTTAGTCCATAATAAAGTTTATGAAAATCACAATTTTCAAATACATTTTTATTTGAACAAATCTTAATTTAGGAACACTTCCAAAAATTAAAAGTCACATTCCCCATAATACTCTTATAGAAGTCATACTTCTATTTTTTTTAGTGTGCTTATAAACTCCTTTATAAGTCGTTCAACAAATTGAACTATTTTTCTTCTCAACGGGATCTAGAAAACTAGTACTTGTGCGGACCTCAATGGTTCAATGATACAACTAGCCGTGGGTTCACATCTCAATGTGATTCGGGACTGAACATGTCCTTAAATGAGAAGACCCAAAATGCTCCATTCTTATTTATCAACTCCATGATAATAAGAACGTCAGAACTCAAGTCTGATAGTACCCAACCAATCATGTTAAACGCCAAGCAGCATCGCTTACATGATTCCCTAGGTATCAAATGATAGTGCCTGCAAGAACCAATCTATTATGGTTAGCGTACAGTACGCGGTCCCTTCATCTCATATATCCCGATAGCTTCATGTGCATGTAATGCCATTAACTCAAAAATTGCCTCCAACCTTTCACCTTTCAAACATCCTATTAGTTTGGGCTTGCAACAATTACAAGGCTCATGGATTTTGATTTAAATATCTCAAACACATTTGAGATCATTTAAACTTTACTTGATTTTACTCAAGCCCACTAGTTGAATAATTATTTCTAATTGGACTCTACAAGGCTCAATGTTATTTAATTAATTCAACACTTGAATTAATTTAATTATTTGGACTCTACTAGGTCCACTAGTGTTTAATTAATTCAACACTTGAATTAATTTAATTTAGTCCATAATAATGTTTATGAAAATCACAATTTTCAAATACATTTTTATTTGACCAACTTTCCAAAAACTAAAAGTCACATTCCCCATAATACTCTTATAGAAGTCATACTTCTATTTTTGTTAGCGCTTATAAACTCCTTTATAAGCCGTTCAACAAATTAAACTATTTTTCTTCTCAACGGGATCTAGAAAGCTAGTACTTGTGTGGCCCTCAATGGTTCAATGATACAACTAGCCGTGGGTTCACATCTCAATGTGATTCGGGACTAAACATGTCCTTAAATGAGAATACCCAAAATGCTCCATTCTTATTTATCAACTCCATGATAATAAGAACGTCAGAACTCAAGTATGATAGTACCCAACCAATCATGTTAAACGCCAAGCAGCATCGCTTACATGATTCCCTAGGTATCAAATGATAGGGCCTGCAAGAACCAATCTATTATGGCTAGCTTACAGTACGGTCCCTTCATCTCATATATCCCGATAGCTTCATGTGCATGTCATGCCATTAACTCAAAAATTGCCTCCAACCTTTCACCTTTCAAGCATCCTATTAGTTTGGGCTTGCAACAATTACAAGGCCCATGGATTTTGATTTAAATATCTCAAACACATTTGAGATCATTTAAACTTTACTTGATTTTACTCAAGCCCACTAGTTGAATAATTATTTCTAATTGGGCTCTACGAGGTCCAATGTTATTTAGTTAATTCAACACTTGAATTAATTTAATTATTTGGACTCTACTAGGTCCACTAGTTTTTAATTAATTCAACACTTGAATTAATTTAATTTAGTCCATAATAAAGTTTATGAAAATCATAATTTTCAAATACATTATTTATTTGAACAACTTTTAATTTAAGAACACTTCCAAAAATTAAAAGTCATATTCCCCATAATACTCTTATAGAAGTCATACTTCTATTTTTGTTAGTGCTTATAAACTCTTTTATAAGCCGTTCAACAAATTAAACTATTTTTCTTCTCAACGGGATCTAGAAAACTAGTACTTGTGTGGCCCTCAATGGTTCAATGATACAACTAGCCGTGGGTTCACATCTCAATCTGATTCGGGACTAAACATGTCCTTATATGAGAATACCCAAAATGCTCCATTGTTATTTATCAACTCCATGATAATAAGAACGTCAGAACTCAAGTCTGATATTACCCAACCAATCATGTTAAACGCGAAGCAGCATCGCTTACATGATTCCATTGGTATCAAATGATAGTACCTGCAAGAATCAATCTATTATGGTTAGCGTACAGTACAGTCCCTTCATCTCATATATCCCGACCGATTCGACAACTATTGATATATCGAGAGTTGTCAATGAATCGATATTATGTGTCATGTCGTACTTGCATCGATGATATAATCTATGAAACCCCTTTCATAATTACCACCAACACTCTGATCAGATATTTCAAACTACATACACATGAGATCACATACGATATCCATACCCGAAGGTAAGTGGTGAATCCCTGACTACAATGCATCGTCTCCTATATGTTTCGACAAAACACCCAACCTTCGCACCTGATGACCCCATGAGATTCGGTAAACAAGTGAAAGTGCAATTCTAACATATAGAGTCTCAATGTTGTCCCGGGTTATAAGGACTAATAGTGTACAACCATAAACTAGGACGTTTCCACTCGATAAGTGAGAACCACTTGGAAAATCCTTTATGGAAGGTTGTTCAGTGCACTCTACAAGGAGCACCTATCTGCATGCTCGGACATCACAATGTCCCCTACCAATGAAACATGGTACTCACATCGCAGATACTAGTCTCTAACTCGAGCGGCCTTTATCCTTCTTAACAGCGGATGAATCGATTAGGAACTGTTTAGAATATACAGTATTGAAAATATGAGTTTCATGATACTCATCATATGAGCATCTCATATTCTTTCTACTATTTATATATTCAAAGACTTTATCTATGCTATTAGCATGGGATACAGATAAAGATGTGCCAAAACAATACTTTTAAATATTATTAAAATAAAGATTGTTTATAAATAGAGTTTCAACATGATCCCTTTGCCAACACTTGGCTCGACGGGCACCTACTCTAATACACATATAAATTAAATCGAGTTTGGTGTTCAAACCAAGTGGAAGACACTCAATATAATCATTCGTAGAAACCGATTAAACATTTTTTAAAGCATTTAAAATACATGCAAGTTGAATTGAAAAAAAAATATTTTGGCGGAAGTATTTTATGAAACACTTTGTATGCAATATTTTGGTATTTGAAGAACACATAAAATGCTTCAACAATGCATATTTGAAAAAGTGGAAATGATAAGTATAAACAAATAGACTCGAATTTGTTTATGGATGTTCGGAGACTTCAAATGCTCATACGTCACCCCTTCTTTCCCTTGGGAATGATCCACTAGAAGAATTTGATTTTATACAACACCTTGTACAAATCCATTACAATTTAGGACTTATCTCTTGCCTAACTGAAACTCCTAGCACTCAAGATTGCAGGCAAGCACCTCACAATCAGCATATTGTTTAATGTCTCATATGCAAATACTACATACACAAGTTTATTGTCTTTGTGCAAGACTCACTGAACTAATCTTTGAAGTTCAACTCTCTTGTATATGTGTGAGTGATTGTGTGTGTGAGAAATTTATCATTTAGAGTATTCATCTCAAATTTATCCTCACACAAGGGCTTGTGCTCTCAACTAGCAGATTTCTTCATGGTAACTGCTTATGTTTTGAATCCTCTTCAAAATATCTTATTTGATCTTCAAGATTTTGTATTTATAGGCCCCAATAATGATATATATTAATACAAGAATACGATCGTTTGGAAAGTTTATGTACTGTTTCTGAAATTTCAACGGTCAGATTCGCCTTGCTGGACTTTTTCTGAGCTTAAACTGGTCAAATCTGATCAACTGGCTAGCTATTTCAGCTGGTCCAGTTCGGTTAATTTCTAGTTTGGTTCACTTCAACTGGTTCGGTTCAGTTTCAGCTGGTCTGGTTCAGTTCAACTAGTTTGGTTTGGTTTGGTTCAGTTCAGCTGGTATGCTTTAGTTCAACTAGTTTGGTTCAGTTTCAGCTGGTCTGGTTCAGTTTCAGCTGGTCTGGTTCAGTTCAACTGGTTTGGTTCAGTTCAGTTGGTTTGGTTCAGTTTCAGCTGGTGTGCTGAATAGGATGATTTCCTTTGTGCAAAATTAGTAGATTCATCGTATTTTACCGGTATCTTAAGCTTTGATTCAGACTTTTACTTCTGAATATGATTTGTAGATCTTTGTCTTAGCTTTCCAAAGCATACTGGATCGCTTCATTCCAATAACCGAGCTGGAAGATATGACCAAAATTTCACAACTACTCATACCCAACTGATTGTTATTTTTGTGCAATCCGTTCGGTAATTCAGCAATTAGTTAGAGCTTGATAACATCCAATTTTGCCCA
Organism: Primulina eburnea; assembly: GCF_022965805.1. Taxonomy (NCBI): domain Eukaryota; kingdom Viridiplantae; phylum Streptophyta; class Magnoliopsida; order Lamiales; family Gesneriaceae; genus Primulina; species Primulina eburnea. Next base: position 24,024,183 of record NC_133106.1, on the reverse strand, counting down.
CTGACGTGAAATACGACTTGTTCCAAATTGAATTTCTGATCATTCAAGTTGTCGATTGTCATTTGAATCATCCAGCTGAGAGAAATCATCAAAACACCGAAGCTCGCAAGAAATTCAGTTTGGCTAAATTCAGTTTAAGTTGCTTCTTGTGTTTGCAATTTCACAAGTGAGTAAATATGTCAGAAATACAATAACAAATTTTCTTAACATCAAAATCAAGATTGCGAACATTAAATATTCCAACACAGCCGTAGATCTTGGAATAAACGAACAGATGAGATGTACATCGGAAATTGCGCAGGGTAGTCAAACCAATGGGTCCGGAATGCAAAGAGTTGTCTGTCAGACACTTGTCTGTTAAGGCTTACTTCATGCTGACATCAGCCATAACATGCTCAAATTCAAAAATATAAACTCATTTCTCGCCCGAGTCCATTTTAAACACTCGAGATAGCGAGCGAGACTCCAGATCGAGTATTTAAGGAGAGAGTGGTGATACCCTGGAACCACCCGGATTATCAGGTCATCCTAAGAACTCGGGCAAGTGACGTGTCGAAAAGATAAAGAAAACCGGTGTAAGGACCAATCCAGCGAAAGAAGTGCTCTTTTATAAGTCATCCCTGGATTTGCAACAACTAGGGAAGCTGACTACAAACAAGCTGGAGCCTTATAAAGAGAGTTAGTAAATCAGGGACCTTTTCTGTATCCTCACATCGAGATCACTGCCCCAGCACTTCGTAACCAACGTCATTCGTAACCAACATCAATCTTGGGTCCACAGGTATGGAGGACCATACTCTGAAATCATTGATATGTCATTCGGCGCACTTAAGGGTGATGTGACAAGACACAAAGCTTTATGAGTTGTCAGTTGTAACAGTATCAGAGGAAGGGCATGAGCAGCCATCTTGCCATGATGAGTGGCCGGACATTGAAACCAAAGTGGCACCATGATTTGGTGATGTTACATTGAAAATTATTGACTGGTATGGAGTTGTATAAGTAATTGGATCAAAATAAACAAAAATTAAAAGTTAGTACACTAAGACTAAAATTTGGCTGGTCTATGAGAAAAAATTCAAAATAAGAAAAATTAGTTGACTACAAATATTTTTTCCTAAATATATATTGAAAATCAAAAAGAGAAAAAAAAATTATTCACTAAAATTGAAATATAAAATTTATTTAATATATGTTTTTAAACATATCTAGAATTATCTATCTTATATATTTACTAAATGGAAAATACAGTCCCCATGCAAGCAACTCATGCTCACTCACTCTTGCTCAAGTGAGTGTAATCCTATAAATTATACTCTAAAATATATGGAAAAAATCATCATAAAACATTATATTTCAAAAATACTTTTTTTTTTATGTATCAATAACTGTTTTAATTGATTAACAAAAAAGTTTATAAAATTCGTTTTTTAAAATTCTAAATGTTAATATGATTTTTTAAAAATTTTAAACAATTATATAATAATGAAAATATAATAATAATAAAAGGTAGAAAAGCCAAAGCCAAGCCACCTGTTGGCTCCTCCAATACACCTACACTCGGAAATCACTGCCACTTCTGTTTTATTATTTCTGTTCGAAAAACCCATTGAAAATTCTTGCATTTTTATTCTAAACCTTCTTCCTCACTTTCGCTTTTGTTCTTGTCGTTATACACCAAATGTGATTACGTACATACTCGTATATTACGGGAACCCATCAAAGATTGTACATAGAGATTATCCGAATATGAAAGAGAGAGCCATTTGTTGATTTATGCATTTAATTCTGTATCGTTATAAAGATTAGAGGTTTGCATTTGAGGGATAACGATAGCATTAAAAAGATTGGTGTTTTTTATTAATCATTCTTTTTCTTTTTTTAAAAAAGTTTTGGGTTTTTTATGTGTGTTTTTCGTCCATTTCGATATCCCAGTTGTAGAAATGGATTCCCTTTCTTGTGTTGTCGAGCCTTCATCGCCCAAAAACACCATGGCTAATGATGCAAAAAGTGTCGAAGAGAACCCAAACGTTAAGGAGTCTGGGGAAACTGATAACGTTGAGAACTCTGCTTTGAACGCCAATGCTGATGAAAAATCAGAACTGGAAATTAAAGAAATAGTTGATATGTTGAAAGAACTGAAGCTGAATCCCTTGGCTGAGGAGTTCTTTCCTTCTTACTTTTATCATGATTCCATGGAGGCTATCTCTTTTGTGCCATCTGATAATGATGTGGGATATCATGGTTTCTCAAACCATAGAAGGGTAAAATATTCAATGCTGTGTTGAATGATTTTTATGGTAGTCTTTGTTGAATTGTTTGACGTTTCAATGATGATTTATATGCTGTTTTGGTTGTTAATGCAATTATTATTATTGTTATTTTTTTAAATCAGAGTTCAGGTTTTATTGTTTGTAAAGTTGATGCTAGATCTGTGGAGAATTGCTTGCTGACTTTTATGAAAGCGAAGTGAGAGTGATAAAACCTCAATTGGGATTCTTTGCCTCATATAGTATTTAAATTCTGGATGGTAGTTTTTAATCCTGATGTTTCTGTCTTGTTATGTGTTTACCTACACCTGTATGCGGAATTTTGATGATCTGATGTATCTATCGATCTATGGGTTAGTTGAGACGATTCTACCATAATAAATGGTTTAGATAAAAATGTTTTCGTTGATGGGTAAATAATATATTATGTCAAGAAAGATTTGAGGATTGATCACCTCTGTCCATACGTAAATGTTTTAAGGTTTTTTCATGCTCTACCTTTTTGGCTGTTGGAATGGTTTAAGTGCTTGCACGATTCATTTTGATGTCGTATCTCTCAAGTATACGAATTAAATCCTAATATTTGTCCGTGCTTTTTTCCGTTAATTAGATTTTCAATGGTTCAGTTGTAAATAATTGTTTTTTAAGATTTATGGTAACAAAAAATGGACCTGACGGTTTACAAAGATGATTTTTGAGGCTCTCTTTGTTAGATGGATTACAGATTCCATTTTGTCGTCATAGCATTTAAGTTTAGTACGTGTTGGCACAGAAATTCGATATTATTACTAACGGTTGTGCGTTGACTATTTTATGTAGTTAACTCCTTTGCTGTTTTCTTGTTTTTTCCCGTAACAAATAGTCAAAACAACCACTTTGACGTCAAGCGAATTAGTAACGGATCCGAGTACTTTGCGAATGAAGCATCTTTGCCAAACATTCATATCTTCTTATAACAAACAATTTGATTCTATTAGCGTTGCTCACATGGTTACCTACTTTGACGCTTGAATAATTTAGCTTTAACTTCTATATTTTGCGTACTATTGTTGCACTGCGACCGGATTGGACACATCAGTACTTAGTTTTTTCTATACCAAATGTCATTCGTTCTGTTTGGTTGGAAATCTTGTGCTTTTGGCTTCAGTTGTTATTGATTCCATTTACTGTTTTCAGAGAAGAAACTACCACAACCACAGTAGGAGGAGGAAGAGTGACCAAACATTTAGAGCCCAAAGAGAAGATAGCATTAGACGCACAGTCTATGTATCGGACGTTGATCACAATGTGAGTAAAAATAACAAACTTCATCTATCCATTCTATAATTTTAGAAATTACATTGAGACCATTTTTTTGGTCTTTTTTAAATAAGATAACCGAGGAGCGGCTTGCTGCCTTGTTCAGTGCTTATGGACAAGTAAGTAACTCTTCCACCAGATAATTTATTTGAATTGTAACGCTGAATGTTAGCTGATTACTTCCTTATACACATCATTTCATTGACCTTGTTTTGTTATAACATCTAGCTTAAACAGTGTTCCGCTTGGGTTAGGTCCGAGGAATTGTCGTCCAATTCAAATCATCTTGCACTCCTAATAGAAAGATACTACATATGTGCCTAAAACAAGTTGTTTATAAGAAATGCATTATTGTTTCAAAAATAGAGCAATGTCCCGTAGTTTTTTAATTATATTTATATACAAAGGAAAATAATGATTGTGTAAAACTAATGCCTGAATTTATGAGAATAAAAACTTTCATTTTTTATTCTAGAGAAGATATTATTTTTTTGGATATACTATAGATTGATACGAGATAGTGTAAATTTGAGAATACCCGTGTATCGGGAACATGTCATTTTAAAATGAAACACTGAACTTTCAAATTCACATATTTACATAATGGTGCAGCAATCCTCCTAATAAAAAGCCTATTAATACAATCCTATGTGTTTTTTATGTCCTAAAACCTGAATGAGAAATTAGATTATTTATTCAGATGGTTTTTGGCTTTCATTGTAGCAGAATCACAAAATCATACAATTTCCGTCTTTCATTTTAAACTTTTTACCTTTTGAAAATCATGCTAAAATTCCTAATATTATCTATATATGGGAAATTTTTAGTCCCTGTTGTGAACCATAGTCGTGATCTATTCATATACAAACATGAAAGCAAGAACGTGATAAGAAAGAAAGGGAGTTTACGAAATTCATATTCGGTAGCCCATAAATAATTAGCGACGCCCTTCAACCTAATATATACTAATATAGAGTGATAGATGAAAAATCTATAGTGCACCTACAGGTTGTTGATCGTCAAGTTAGTGATTTTGATAATTGTTTCTTCATGCGATTTTACTGATTTGGCAGGTTGTTGATTGTCGAGTTTGTGGTGATCCACATTCCCGGCTTCGATTTGCCTTCGTGGAGTTTTTGAACGAGTGTAAGTCGTCTTTTTCTTACACCACTTGTTGGTCATTTCTATTATGCTAATTAGATCGGGCTTGAATAAACTTGAACAGATTCTGCTAGCTCTGCTCTTCATCTCAACGGGAAACTGTTAGGTTTCTCTCGTGTGAAAGTCTTGCCTTCTAAAACTGCTATTCTGCCTGTGAACCCAACATTCCTTCCCAGGGTAAGAATAAATCTTTCAATATATTTCTCATTGAAATCTTTTGTCACAAATGCTCAAGCTCATGAGAGGCTGCACAGTCAATAGTTTTATTCTTTAACACGCCTTGTACATGTAAGACGGAGACTGGAATATATCCCCAGAATAATTGTATAAGGTGTATCTATGAAAGTTGGTCAAGTATTAGGCAACAAAAAACCAACTTAAGAAAATATATGGGATTTTGTGCTCAAGCTATCTTGAACTTTTGCTCTCTTTGCTTTGGAATAAACATATCGAAACTTTTTTCGCTAAAGGCTTGAACTCCTCGTAGGCAACACAATCAATATTTATGTATTTTAATTCTTTTCCCTCCAATCATATATATATCAATTTGACATGTTAACTGTTATTTTATCTAATATAAATTTGTAGTCTGAGGATGAACGTGACATGTGCATGAGGACTGTGTACTGCACAAATATTGATAAGAAGGTATGCACACTTCAATATGATTTCTTCTATTCTGTACTTGGTGACATATGATGAACAGATTGATTCTCATTCCCTCGTGAAGTCCCATGTGGGTACTGTATAGGTCTGTCTTGAACCAATGATAATGGGAATTTTCTCAAGCCTTTTTTATCTGTATTTTCTGGATTATTCTCTAAGTGTTTACCTGTGAATAATCAAACCTTGTTATCATGTTCCCCTCGTGGATAATTAAAAGTTAAAAAGTTTAACAATGTTCTTGTTATATGACTCATATGGGCAGGTCTCTCAAGTTGATGTGAAGAATTTCTTTGAAGCAAAATGTGGAGAGGTATGGCAGAAAGTTTAGGCTTCGGTTGGTTTTGCAAATTTTCATATTGGAAGTATTCATTGACTTAAAGAATATTGTATTTGTAGGTTTCTCGAATGAGGCTCTTGGGGGATCATACACATTCAACTCGAATTGCTTTTGTCGAATTCTTCATGGTATGTTACTTTAATGGCTTGATTTTGTGCGGCCATGTTATTATACTTCTTGTTTCCAATCAGGAATCTCGTATTCTTTTATGAGGTTCTTTCTAGTCATAAGTAGGCTTATGAATATGGATTGAAACTCTAATTTATTCAAATAACAATCCCTTAATCATTACCATAAAATAGCTATCAGTACCTTGATTATCGATATTCTCTCTCAAGATGGCACAAATATATCAAATATCAATCACACCCAACTTGCTAACTTGAATTTCAGATTACTGTCTCGTCAATTTCTTCATGAAATATATGCAACCTGCATCATGGTTGGAACGAAAGGAGTACAAATGATCCTTACTCAAGTTTCTTCTAACAAAATGTTTATCAATCACAATATATTTCGTCGGTCATGTAAAATAGGATCATGTGCTATGTATCAAGCCAATTTATTATCACAGTACAATCTATGAGGAGACTAATTGGCCATTAAGGTTCTTCTAGAACCCTTTCAACCATAACACTCCTTGATATGCCGAACAAAATTTAGCTTCTTCATTACTTGTAGCAACAATACTTTGTTTTTTGCTTCTCAAAGTAGCTATATTACCAATACAAACATGTAGTGTCCAGATTTTGATCTCCTATCAATGGCTGAACGTAACCAATCTGCATCGGTATAAACTTCGATTCTTCTCTCCTTATTTTTACCGAAAAATTGACCTTTCCATGGAGTTACTTTGCGGCTTCAAAGAGTTTTTCGCAAGTAGAATGCATAAACTAACTTACCATACTTAAAGCAAAAGCTATAGCTAGTCAAGCATGAGATTTTTAAGTCAGCTTCACGTCTATCCTTGGATGGTTACCAGTATCCGCATGAACTATATCTCATGACTCCTAGTTTTACATTTGCTTCTTCTAGAGTTTAAGTTGGTTCATACCCACTTATACTAGTTTCAATTAATAGATCAAAGATGTATTGTTGTTGTGAGTTGTGACATTACTATATCTCGGATTCAAGAGAGCTGGACCAAACCAAAAATGATAGGTTCATCATCCAATATATTTATTTATACTAGAAAGAACAGGGAAGGTCTATATGAAGTAGATAAATAAATGTGCAGAGTGAGGCATTATTTAGTTAATACATTCATTATATTTTGTACGAGGTTTTACTACCTTTGGCTCTTGAGGGATTGCTTGAACAAAGGAAACCGTGAGTTATCAATTTCAATATAAATACATTCTCAGTCTAAATTATTCATTTCCTTGCTTTGCTTTTGTGTTCTTTTCTGCCATATTGATTGAGGACCATAACATATCTCAAATGCCCCGCATCCTTGATCTCAAACGCCTTGGCTAAACTTTACTTCAATTGGTTCATTACTTGAGTATTATCATCTCCTGTTAGAAGTGTCTTCTAAATGAATACTCAAGATGATTGAGATCTTGTCCTTGGTATGGACCTATGTGAATAGAGTGTGATCGGCCTGCCATTGACGGTATCCTTGATTCTTCACATACTTTTGAAGAATTCCAAATCAGGCTCTAGGTAACTGTTCAACACCATAGAGTGATCGTTTTTGTTTACATGCCTTGGATCCAAACTTGTGAGGAAAACTAGGTGGTGCCTATATGTAGACTTGCTCTTGAAGATTTCCATTGAGGAAAGCATTCTTTTAATCTAATGGAAAATCGTCTTGACTTGAGGGATTCCACACACGTGTATTTTATTTCGGGAATTTCCAGTGGCATATTGATATTATGATCCAACCTTTGTTTAGACTCTTGGTGGTTCTTCAATTCTTTGACAGAAAGCTGGCAAGAAGCACTCAGTCTTTGTGCTTATTAGTTAACCAACTATTCATTGTATCTATTGAATTTTCCAATCACTTCCCGATTATGTTCAGTCCACCTTGTTCATCACGAAGTTACCCGAACTAGCAAATGTGACTGGCTGGAACAGAATTTTATGTCACCAGTTTTTAGAATCTGAGGAAGCTTTTCAGTTCCTCTTTGTAATTTGAAGAAAGTAATTTCTTTTGTTTTCGTTTTTTGTTTATTCATGTAAGATGTATGTTCTACCACTGTAACCTACCACACCCTTGTAATTTTAATTTTTTAAAGGGAAGAGTGTAAGATGCACAACTACTGTAAACATTTACATGAATAGAGTTTATGAAGAAATTGATACTTTCCACAATTTGCAGGCTGATTGTGCAATTTTGGCGCTGAACTGTTGCGGTGAGATTCTTGGATCCAAACGTATCCGGTAAGTACATCATGTTATCACTACTTCCTATTCTGGAAAATTTCACGAAATGTAATGTTCTTTTCAGGGTCGGTCCTTCAAAGACACCTGTGAGGCCACAATTTGTCAACCCTGAAGTGCATTGATCCTGTTGAGATGAAAACTTTATCTGAGTTTTCCCTTTTCTCGAAACTGAAACATTACTCTAGAGGAGTACTTGACTATTCTTGCATGCGACTTGATATCAAATGCTAGCTAACTTCTGTGCCATGAAAGCGGTTGAAACTTGGTTTATCATCTATTTTCGTTTGTATTGCAATTCGATATCACCTGCAATTTTTACAGTTTTCATTCAATCTCGACTAATCTGGATGTCCTATCCTTTTTCTAGGATGTTCTATGCTCCTTTCGGTTTTCTAGTGTTCCTTTGCCGTTGTGTGGTATGTGTTTAGAGAACAGAGCTATATTATCACTAGGCCTCTCCATTTGTTTTTGTGTGCCTGGTTTAGGCTGAAGATTAGCATATTTTAAAAATTACTACTTTTAGCTCAAGCTTAGCCGAATAAAAGTATTTAATGTCAGATAAAAAAATTGTATCCTATTGGTATATAAACTTTTCAAAAATATAATAAGAAATGTTTAACTGATAAAAAGAGCATGCAGATTCTTTTCTTTTATCAGTTTGTCTAAACTGATTTTTTTATTTAGTGGATTGGAGTTTAAAATGAGTTGACTCAAGTTAGGATTCAATCATGTCAAGGATTACATTAGCCTAACTGGGTCAGGGTGAAGTCTTACTGAGTTCGATCCGACGAGATCTTTTGCTATATTTTATGCAACAATAAATCTATGTTACTGAGATCAGTCGGATGAGATCTTTGCTATGTTTATATATTTTATGAAATATAAACGGTATAATCGTCACTTTGCGGTATAATAATTCTCAAAATCCTTTCTCGCCTCAGAAACACCAACCAAGCCTATGTTATAACAAGTGAGATACAATCAGTATAGTTTAAGTTCCAAGTGGAATAATGATTTTGAGAACTCTCCCAAAACACTTGTCTTTTTTATATGTTAGTATTTTAGGAAGTTGATGAAATGGTAAAAATCTTATCAAATTTTTATTCATATTTTAGATATATATTTGAATATTACATGGATATGCACGGATTTAGTTGTTTTATATAACAAAATTTCATAATGACATAACTTTACACCTATAAATTAATGGTCTCTAAGCTTTAAGGTATGCCTTTCATACTAAGTCTTTCATACGTTATTCACATGCAATTTCAATACATTTTCTCTTAAATATTATATTAACTTGAGAGTAGAAGTGGTTTCGTCTTTGAAGAGAGTCATCTCACCATTTTCACAATTTTATTTTTGAGCAATTCACTTCGATTCTATTGAAGAAATCAGTTTATGATCATCGGTTCAATGTATTTTAATGAGTGAATTTTTTTATCGCATCAATGACACCATCCTTGGGAACAAAATTTATACCCACGATTTGTTTTCTACTACTCGAATTAAGAAGAAAAACAACGTCGGACCCATCACGCACAACATCCGAACCACAACAATTTCGTCGGCCCAATTCTTCTACCATGCCAGAACTTTCATTATTTCACTGATTTAATAAAGTACATAATTGTTTTCAAAAAAATAAAATAAAATAAAATAAAAAAAACTCATCTACCCAATAGCAAATCCACTCGTCACCATTCAAATCACTGCTCTTCCTTTTTGTTCATCGGACTATATGACTCCGGTGAAGAGAACCACAACTGTAACGATGCTAGGAGTTGATTCTGAGTCCTCTTCCCTGAAGAAGCACCGCGTTCTCGCATTTGCTGCATCTGGAATGACTGTTTCCTATACCATCAACGCGGCTGAAGGAAGTTCTGATGGGAATTACAGCGCCACCAACGACAAGTCACCCATGAGCGATTGTAATACGTTGGAGATCGGCAAAGATTTGCATAGTCGTCAACTCGCTGGGTACGGACGTGACACCATATTCCTATTGTTTGCGTTGAACGTTCTGGTTTTTGGATTGCAAGGACTTGGCGCCGAAATAGCGAAGAACCTTATCCTTAGTGGTGTTATATCGGTTAATCTACATCATGACGGTTATGTGGAGTGGGATTTGTCTAGCAGTTCTCACAACAAGATTTTGGGAAGAACAAGGCTCTGGCTACTGTCCCCAGATTACAAGAACTCAACAATTCTATCAGAAAAGATATCGAGTGAACAACAATGCAAACAAAGCTAAAACACATATTTCATCAACCGTTGACAACACAACCCACACACAAAAATTATGTAAATCAATTTGGAACACAATGACCGAAAAGTCAGTTCGACCGATCAAAGTCTAGGTTGCTAAAGGACTAATTAGTTCTGGACCCAAATAGATTTGGTACCAAGTTTATTCATTATCTGTGATTGAAGATTGCAGGTAAACTGACCAAAGATTTAGTCTGGTACTCAGACAGTGGATGTTCGAGACATATGACTGGAAATGCATATTTAATCACAACTTGTCAAGTACTCATGTCCCAAAATCATTTTTGGAGACATTTCACAAAGTAGAACCTTGGGTAAGGGTAAGCTTATCCATTGTAACATTGTTATTGATGATGTTCTACTTGTTGACTATTTGAAATATAACTTGATTAGCATTAGTCAGTTATTTGATCATAATTATTCAATTGAGTTTAATAAACATGCTTGCAATGTTAAAAACTTAACCGGTAACTCTATTATGACAGACAATAGATGTGGCAACACATATATGATCAGTTAGAGTAATCAAAATAATGAACCAGTTTTTTTTGTAGCTTCAAGTCAATCTAAAAAATGGCTATGACTAAGCAAGAGCTGGTAACTGGTCTGCCAAAAATTGTGTTTTCAAAAGAAAAAATATGCTCATGTTGTTAGTTTGGGATGTAATTAGATCTTCTTTTAAAAACAAAGTAAGTAAATCTTCTATCCGATGCTTATAACTGATGCATATAGGCTTATTCGTTCCAATACCAGTCATGAGCTTAGGGGAAATGAAATACACTTTGGTGATAGTTGAAGACTTCTCAAGATTTACTTGGGTAGTTTTTCTAAAATCAAAAGACCAAACTACTACACAACTGATAAAAAATTTTAGAAGACTTTTAAATGAAATGTTAGTTGGGATTGCATAATAAGATCCGAATGTGGATCAAAATTTTTCAACCAAATTTTTTCTCAATTTCTTGAAAATTTGGGAATCTGACATGAGTTCTCAACTACAAGAACACCACAACAGAATGATGTAACTGAACTCAGAAATCATACGCTTAAGAAGACATCAATCTAAAAACTGGTTATGACATTTGAGATTGAACCATTTAAACTTCAAAACCATTGCATATATGACTAACCACGAGCTGATAACTGGTCTGCCAAAAATTGTGTTTTCAAAAGAAAAATATGCTCATGTTGTTAGTTTGGGAAGTAATTAGATCTTCTTTTAAAAACAGAGTAAGTAAATCTTCTACCCCATGCTTTAAACCGATGCATACGAACTTATTCGGTCCAATACAAGTCGTGAGCTTAGGGGGAATGAAATACACTTTGGTGCTCGTTGAAGACTTCTCAAGATTTACATGGGTAGTTTTTCTAAAATCAAAAGATCAAACTGCTGCACTACTGATAAAACTTTCAAAAGACTTTTAAATGAAATGTAAGTTGGGATTGACATAATAAGATCCGAACGTGGATCAGAATTTTTCAACCACACTTTCTCTCAATTTTTGAAAATTTGGGAATCTGTCATGAGTTCTCAACTACAATAACACCACAACAGAATGATGTGGCTGAACGCAGAAATCATACTCTTAAGAAAACAACTAGAACTATGCTTGATAATTCCTGTATTTATCAAAGTTTTTGGGCAGAAGAAGTTAACACAGTGTGTTACACTTAGAATAGATTAATGATTAATAAGAATCATTCAAAAATACCTTATGAGATATAGCATGGAAGAAAAGTGTGGTCTCATACTTCAAAATATTTGAGTGTAAATTCTTCATTCATAATATTGGTAAAAAACACCTAACTGCTTTTGATGTTAAATCTAATGAGGGTATATTTCTTGGTTATTCTTCAGTTAGTAAAGCTTTTAGAGTGTTTAATAATCGTCCACTTAATGTTGAAAAATCAATGCATGTTTTTTTTTATGAAACTATACTAACTGATAAGCTAACTGATCCAGTTGAGCTAACCAATCGCTTAATAGATATCAATTTGGAGGATGATAGTGAAGATGATGTTCACATTGTCAGAAACTTCCTTAGACACATGAACCTGAAGTGGTGGATCAACCAGCTGGACAAGAAGCAGTTCCTGATGATTAGTTTGTGTAACGTCAAGATAATATTCAACCCCAAACTGAAGTCATTCCAACTGAAGCAGAAGAAAGTGGTCAGTTGCAAACTGAACCAGTTACGCATAACAGCTTGGCAAATCCAAACTATGGATAGAGTAAAAATCATCCACATGAGTTGTAATAGGTAACCCATGTTGTAACGCCCGAAAATCAGTCCATGTAGACCGCATACACGAAAATTATTAAATTGCTAAATTTTTTTAATTAAATGATTTTAGCGCATGAATGATATATTTTGAGTGTCTAAATGATTAATTGTCTAATTTTGCTCGATTGCATAATTTAAAGATTTTTAGACGAATATCGGTGGTTGGTCGGGATGGAGGACTGAAGACAATTAATATGTTAAAGATTTAAAAGCTAAATTTTTATTTTTAGTTAAGAAAATATTTATTTTAAATATTTTAAAAAATATTGCATTTTTGAGTTCAAATTTAAATTAATTATAGAGAGCAAGGAATTTTATGTAATTTATAAGGGATTTCGTAAATATGTATGTTTAAACCTTTTTAATTTAAGGCATAATTATTTTATTAATATGGACCTAATTAATTATTTAAAAATTAGGGTTAATTAATCACATTAATTAAGTGTAACGCCCCAGATTCGACGACTATCCTCACTGTACCAAGACAAGTGTTTTCAGCGTACTTATGTCCTCACTCACACGCACCCTAAGAATCTTCCAGGGGGTCACACATCCCAAAATTGCCCCAAGTCAAGCACGCTTAACTATGGAGTTCTTATGTGATGAGCTACCGAAAAGAAGATGCATCTTGTTGATATGAGTAGTACATATCAAATCTTTTAAGCCCTCTTAAACTGTACAGTCCATTACATTGAACTAGTACCAACACTTAGGAATCTAGGTACTTAAGCCTGGAGGTCCTAGGTTCTAGTGTTGGGGAAGGCGAAAGAAACCACTTTCCAGGAGTGTGATATTCTATGAGTGGCGATGCATGAGCATGGGTCGAGGCCCATGCTGGACCATCCTAACGACCCATGACCAGTAGTGGTGCGTGGGTATGGGCCGATACCTTTGTTGGTTCAGCTTAATGGCCCATGATCATTACATTAAGGGAGTGTTGGTACGCGTGATTAGGCGGGATTATTTTTTTATCCTGCCTAGTCAGCTGTTTGGTACGCGTGATTATTTAACCAAGTCAATCCTCCTATGAATGATTAGGTTATATTAGGTAGGTTAAAATAATACCTCCTCACCCCCTAGGATTATTTGTCCAACTCTTAATACCTCCTATTTTTTCAATTTTACCCTTATCTTATATTCAAACTCACCACCACTTTCCGCCACCGACCGTCGCCGCCGCCACGACGCGCCGCCGACCACGTTTCCGGCCGCCGCCCCCATCAGCCGTCGCGACCATTTCCGGTCGCGGCCGCCGCCGCCGCCGCCGCCACTGTCGTCGTCGCCTCGAAAGCGAAGGGAAATTTTGTCTTTTCATCAAAAAATTCAAAATTATCCTACACTTAAAAATCTTACCAAACATAATATTATTTTACACCATATATTACAATCCTACCACAATCATTTTCTTTATCATTTACATACTAATAATTAGTTTATCCTATCCTTCCAACCAAACGTAGCCTAAGTGCTTAGGGAATCTTTTAAATTTTTTTAAAAGAGTCCTACACACACACACACACTTAAACACCTAAACACACACACACAAAAGTTACACGAATTGAAGGCGAAAGAAAAGAGTGCAGCGGCCGATCCTTTGGCTTGGGCAAGTGAAGTTTTGATTTTTTTCCTTCCTCGTTCTTCGAATTTCTTGCCTCTTTCTTCCTTCCAAAAATGATCACCTGACTCCCTTGCATCCCAAGGTAGGTTTTCAGTGTGCTTTTGACAAGAAAAAAGGGTAGAAAAAGGGTAGATATCGATCTCCTTTCATTACCATTTCACCGCTTCTGTATTCATATTTCAAGCGTTTTAAATGCAAAGTCACACCTTATTGTTCATCGTTCATACAATATTATGTATATTTATACTTGAGTGCATGAAAAATATGACACCCTTCCTTTTCTTTTCGTTTTTATGGCATATACATGATAAAACTTGAGTTTTCTTGCGTTAAAATTCATGTCTTTGATGCACAAAGGGGCTGCCATGGTAAGGTTACAAAAAAGGAAATTTTTTAGCATGATTAAGGGTCCATAGAGGCTTGGCCAAGGGCTGGACAACTAAGTAAATAAGCTGAACAAAAAATTGGGTTTTTACAAGCTAGAGTTCGGTTTTGAGGGCTAGGAAGGAGCAGGCCATGTGCTGCTGTTGGGTCACGTCCTGTGGTCATAAAAGGGTCTATGCATGGTCCTAGATGGCTTGAGGGAAGGCTGGTGCAAGGATGAAGTCCGTAGGTTGAATCATGAGGTCGCGTGGGTCTTGTGGATTGACGGGTTGAGGGATACGCAAGCTAGGTTCGTTAGGCCTGGTCCAATAGCTTGTTAAGAGCTCGAGTATGGTCTTAGGATGGTTTCATAGGGTCTAGACATGATAGTTAAGGGCTTGGCTTGAAGGAAACTCATGGTTGTTCAAGTTAGGGTTTTCGAAACTAGGGCAGAAAATTCAGCATGCTTCTAAGCTTGTTCAAGGGTTTTAAATGGCTTGATTTAGGTTTCATAGGAATGGTTAGGTGTTAATAAGTTATGGTTAAAGTTTGGTTAAGTTTCAAGTCGATTTAGGTTAAAACCGGGACGTAGATTCAAGTTTTAAAACGAATTGAGAAAATAGTCGAGGAGCATAAGTTTACGTCTAAAAAATATTTATGGGTGTATTTTAAGGTGTTATATTAAGTTTGGATGGATTTGGGTCGTCGTTTTAAGGTACAAGGGTAATTTGGGAAATTAGGGTTTCAGGCATTTTGCACCTAAAAAGGTTAGACGTTCTATCATTGCTTTGAATGTTGTAATGAATGTTAAAATGTTTATTTGAAATTAATGGGATTTTATGATGAAAAACTATATATGCTAAAAGATGTGTTGCATGCTTGGTTTAAAAGTTAGATAATATTTATGCATGAATTTTTTTAAGTGATGAATATAATGAAAGGTTGAAAGACGTGAGTTGATTGTGACTAGTACGAATATGAATACGGAAGGATATAATTATATGTAAGGCCAAGGCTCAATTTACAGGTGAGAGTGTCGTTGAAGTCCCCGCCGCCTGGTACCATGGTTATACGCAAGATTGATGAATCAACCAAAAGCTGAAACGAAAGTCACGATTAATAATCTGAATTCAGTAAAAGGAAACATATATGTATATGATGAAAGGAAAAGGATATGATGAAAAGAAATTTTTTTAAATTTATGCATTTTCATTAAAAGCTATTTTTATTAAAAGTATTTTCACTGTTGCATGTGAATATATATGTGTTACTTGCTATCATGGTTAAGGTTGCTGAGTTATTAGACTCACTAGGTGTGGTCGATGCAGGTGAGCATGATTTTGATGATATGGGAGGACTTGATGGTTGAACTGGCTGGACTGATGGTGCACATAACCCGAGGACCTTTGCTAGTTTTCCGTATTAGTACGATTTTAAATATTTTCATGATTTTTTATGCTTTTTAGTGGTTTTTTTTTTTGAGAGGATTTAATGGTCTATGCTATTTTTGAAAAATGCTAGTGTTGGTTTGGTTTGACGGTTTACGGTTTTATGACTTTTACTGCACTTTTGGTTTTGGAGTAAAATAGTTGGTCAATTTGTAAGGCTCAAAATTAAGACGACGTAATCCAACTGCATGCGAATCTAGGAAATAATGGAAAATGAGTAATTAATTGATTTTAATTGCTAATTAATTATGTGACATACATGTTATATGTTAAATGAGATTTTTATTGTTATCATGCATAAAATTGTATTTTTAGGAATATTCAAGTGACGATCGAGGAACGAGAACCGAGGACTGAAAAACGTAAAATGTTTTTATTAAATAATTATTTTTAATTATTTAAAATATGGTTTAGGTTTTTTAGTATTTTTGAAAATAAGGAGTTTTTGAGGTGATTTTATACGCCGGGACGTAAATTTTATCGGTGTTGGTTTTCCAACTAAAATACGAGCTTGTTGGCAACCCGGCTAATAAATTCACAAATTTATTTAAACAAAAACATTGTTAATATTTTATTTAAATCCTAATTAGACTAATGGGCTTAATTTAAAGGTTTAATAGGCCTAAGGCCTAGTTAGTAAATTAATTAGTATATTTTATGTATATAATATGTTAAAAACCCTACACTTTACACCATAAACAATCGGCCACCCTATTTTATTTCTGAAAAACTCTCCCCACCCCTCTCTCAAACCTCACGGCACACACACTCACTAATTTGAAAAGATTTTCGAAGGTGCAAGCAAGAACAAGCCAAGGTTGTGTCCCGTTCTTCGTCGTCAACGGATTTTCGTATGTATATAACGCAAAGGCACACCATACTTCTTCTTTTTCTCATCTTTCACACCATAGTAATTATTTAAAATTGTTTTGCATGAAAAACAAGGAACACTTGGATATATTTTCGTTTTTCAAGCATATTTGATTTTTAAGGCATGGGTTTTTATCCAAAAATCATGATTTACATATATATAAGGGGCTGCCATGATTAGGGATTGAAAAGGGTTGGTTTTACACAAGTTTAAAGGACTAGAAACCCACCAAATAAGCTGCATAAAATATAGAAACCAGCTGAGACCAGGTTACTGTGATGGGATTTTGAAGGGCTTGGTATTGATGCATGGGGGAAAGTGGCTCGACCAAGCCTGGTGGTTGAGTCCTAGGGGTCATGTTTAGGTCCTAGGGAGGGTCCTAGAAGGGCTGGGCTCGCGGTAGGTGGCTGGGGAAGAGCCCTTACGTGATAAGGGACTCTTCCCGTGCGTGCGTGAGGGGGGCCGAGAATTTCAAGGGGGTGGCTCTGTTGAGGCTTGGCTAGGGTGGTCCAGGCGATGGCTCAAGGTGGTTCAGGGTGGGGCAGGGAGGCTAGGGCTCGGTGCTGGCTGCTGCAAGGAGTCCCACGCAAGGTGGACTCTCGCGCACAGCAGGGGTCACGCGCGCTGGTGCTGGTGCGCCTGGCTGCTGCACGAGTTTAGGGGATCGGGGCTGGTTGGTCAGGGTCTGGGCGTCGTCCGGGGGTGGTCAGGGACAGGTGGGCTCGGTGGTGGCTCGGCTGGAGGTGTCCTAGTGGCATTAGGAGTCTATAGGCGTGAGTTCTATGATAAGTGCAGAATTGGGTCAAGTTCAGTAGGCTTTTTGAATGGGTTAGGGTCATGATTTTGGGCTGGGCTTGCACAGTAGGGTCTCTAGATGGGTTGGCTAGGTTTTGGTTCAAGGTGGCTTGGGCGTGGCTCGGGTAAATTAGGAGATGGCTTGGTGTGTACGTTAGGGTGTCAATTTCGAAAATTATAAGGCTAAAAATAGATCCAAGGGTCCACTAAGGTGGATCATGTCTTGTAAGGGTAGAATAAATCTTAAAAATGCTATGTGTAAAATTTGGTATCAAAATAACGAGTTTTGGATTTATTCGGGATTTAATCGCCGTACGAAACGTTAATTAACGAGTTAATTGAAACGTCTAGTTTTATGTTTATAAAATTATGAAAAAATTATATTTAAGTTTAAATAATTATTATAAGTCTAAGTTTTTAATTTGCGAATTTTAAATTAAGGTTTGGTTTAATTCGGGATTAAAACGCATTAATATGTCATATTTAAAGAATAAATTAAAAGTCATCGATTTAAGCCAAATAAAAATATAAGAAAATTCAGGTAGGCTTAAATAATTATTGGGACATGTTAGAGTCAAGAAATCAAGAAAAAGTCAAGAAACGTAAAATGTCAAGTCCAAGGGTAAAACGGTCTTTTTACACCTAAAAATTAGTAAACGTCATGGCAGTGCCCTAAATGATGTTTTTATGATATCATGATTATTTTTAAATGTTTATGAAATGTTCATGATTAATTTATGATTTTTAAATTTTTATTTGATTTTTATAATTTAAATAAGACATTTAAAAGACATGTTGTATGCTTGGTTTCAAAATAAAAAATGTTATGTTATGCATGATTTTATTAAAGTGATGAGAATGTAAACGTTGAAGGAAGTGAAGTAATTGTCGATAATGTTGGAGATATCGTGAGGGTGACGGTCCCAGTGGGAGCCCGACGATCGTGTTTTCATCATTACGAATATGTGGTAACAGTTTTGTGGTAACGGTAAGAATGAGAATATCGTGTGGGGAAAAGGCCCCAGAGAGAACCCATTCATGGGAAAAGGCCCCCAAGAGAACCCCGAAGATCGTATTTCTGTTCGATGAGGATAGGTCAGGGCCCAGTTGACCGGTGAGAGTGTTGCTGGTGTCCCCCGCCGCCCAGTACTGCGGTTTCATGTAGATGGATCCATCGATTTTTCATGTTCATGTCATGTCAGGAAAGTCACAATTAACGATCTGAATTCAACAAAGAAAAAAGGAAAATGTTCATGATCATGTTAAAGGTTTATGTCATGTTGAGGAAAAAGGAAAAAGTTGAAGTTTATGATTGCATGTCATGAAAAGTTATTTTTACTTAAAAGTATTTTCACTGTTGCATGTGGTTTTATACGTATTATTTGTTATAAAGATTATGGTGTGTAGTGTGATGGATGCAGGTGAGGTTGAGGGAGGTCTTGACAAAATTTTTACTGGACTGAAGGTGCACACAACCCGAGGACCAGCGCTTCTACTTTTTCCACATTATGATTTATGACTCATGGCTTATGTTAAAGATTTTAAGACCATTTATTTATGCTTTTTGAGAGATTTTTGAGAAGTTTAGTATGTGATATACTTTTCAAACTTATTGCTTTTTAGGTTGGTAAAACAGTTGACGATTTCATTTTTGACTATTGCACTTGATTTTTAAAATGCTAGATGGATGATGTTTTATTTTAAAAGGTTAAAATATTTTATAAAAATATTTTTATGTGGGAAAGGTACATGGCCGAAAAATTGAGTGTTTAATAAAAAAAATTTCTAGTACTTTTATAGCAATAAAAAGGACAGACGTTTCACAATTATTTTAAATGGTACAAAGAAAAAAATAAAATTCTAGTTTATTTTAAAGAAAAACGAGTAGTAGACAATTCCGTTGGTATCAGAGTCGACCTCTCCTAGCATGATGTGGTTCGGGGATGAAAGCGGAAGCTGGTGGGCATGTGAGGTCAGGGACCGAAGAGGGCAGGGGGTGATCGCCGATGTCATAAAGTTGCACAGATAATGAGCGGCTCTTGACCGGCTTCTAGGAGAAGCGAATATTAAACCGATATCACACCGGAAGGAGAGAGATTCCATAACTGTTCAAGTGTAGGATTGTGCAGTTGAGGAGGCTTAAAAGATTTGATATGTACTTCTCATATCAAGAAGGTGCATATTCTTTTCGGTAGCTGATACATAAGAACTCTAAGGTTAAGCGTGCTGGACTTGGAGCAATTTTGAGACCCTTGGGAAGTTTCCTAGGGTACGTGACGTCGAATCCAGGGCCTTATAATTGATATCAGAGCAATGTTCTTGCAAAAGATTGTGTCACCGCCAGTTCTAGAAAGCTCAAGAAGTCAAGCCTCAAATCTGAGAGTTTTACTGCTTTAAATTTTATATGCAGATTTTTTTTTAAAATGCTTTTATGATATAGAAATTTGGATGTTGGATGTTTTTTAAATTTAAATGCATGTTGGTTACGTGGTTTGGACGATGTGTACAACCATGTCTCCGAGACGTGTTATTCACGGGCATGGGGAATAGGAGAGACGTGAGGAGATGTTGGTTTTGCATATCTCGAATTTTGCACTACCTAGGATTAAGTTGAGGTGAAGTGAACTTGATGATTTAGGACTGCATGTTTCGAATTTTATAATGTGTACAAAGAGAATTTCGAACTTTATATTTATGAGTTGAATTTTAAGGAATAACTTGCTAATATGGGAAACTAGGAGGGCTAAAATGCGAAAATTTGGGGCTTAATATGAGAACTCGAGAATTTTTTTGTTCTTGATTGCAAATTTTAGGAAATTATGGGTTCATTTTAGCAATTTTAGAAAGCTATGGGGGCCATTTTGCATTAAATTCGATATTTTGAAGGGCTAGGAATGCGATAATTTAGGCATAGTCGAATAATCCGAGAACTTTGGATTGAGATTGCAATTTTCAGAAAAATAAAATGTTATAATTGAATGTAGTCGGCAAGAAAATTACCAATTTAGAGTTACATAAAGAACTATGAATGAAGAAGTTAGACATATATGTAAATATGGGGATGTCTCATGAGGAAGGAGAAAAAATTGTTATTAACGATTTTGATGAGAAAGTAAGATTTGCCAAATTAATAATTTTGGGCATTATAGTGGATTATAGAGAATTACAATTCTATTACATGTGTTATAAGTGTATGTCATGATACATAAAAAATATAAATATTAAAAATAAGATTTAATTAACAATTTTTTTAATTTTGGGTTTTATCGTAAGACACAAATACTGAAACGTCCACTCCTCGTTTTTCTTTAAAATGTACAATTTTTTTTCTTTTTTCTATATTCGACCGAGATACCAAGACACACACACACACACAGATATATATATATATATATATATATATATATATATATATATATATATATATAATTTTGCACATTTTAAAATAAATCCACCAACTATTATTTGAAAATCCAAAAGAAAGTAATTCAAAACATAAATCGTAAAACGTCAACCAACCTAAACTAACATTATTTCAAAAATAAATTTAACTCTAACATCCTCTTAAAACCCCCCTCAAAAGCATCATAAGCAATAAAATCTTAAAAGTAACTTAAATAATTAGCATAAGTCATAAACATAAGTGCGGAAAACTAGCGACGGTCCTCGGGTTGTGTGCACTTTCAGTCCAACTAGTTCAACCATCAAGGTCTCCATCATCATCATGCTCACCTGCGTCGATCACAACTAGTGAGTCTAATGATTCAGCAACCCTTAACCATGATAACAAGTAATACATATATATTCACATGCAATAGTGAAAATACTTTTATTTAAAATAGCTTTTCATGAACATACATAGCTTAAACATTTTTCCTTCCATAATATACTTTTCCCTTTTTCATCATATACGTATAAGTTTTCCTTTTATTGAATTTGGATCTTTAATTGTGACTTTCGTATTAGCTCAAGGTCGATGGATCCATCTACGTGTAACCACAGTACTGGGCGGCGGGGACATCAGGGACGCTCTCACCTGTCAACTGGGCATTGGCCTTTCATATCATCATAATCATCGTATTAGTCACAATCACTTCACCTCCTTCAACTTTTCAAATTTCAGTCACTTATAAAAATTCAATCATATATAAATCATTTTTTCTTTTAAACCAAGCTTGCAACATGTCTTTTAGCATTAACATTTTATCATATTATTTCATAAACATTTAAAATAAACATATTAACATTATTTATAGCATTCAGGACACTGCCAGGACGTCTAACAATTTTTGGGTGCAAAATATCCATTTTACCCATAGAGGCATAAATTTCCATAATCATCCCTAGACCTCGTAACGACGTCCCAAATCATTTCAAACTTAACCTATTACCATAAAGCACTCCCTTAAATATTTCTTAGGCTAAAAATTAGTTTTTAGATAATTTCCTTGATTATTTTTTAAAGTTAGACGTACATCCTGGTTTTGACTCGTAACTTAAACAAACTTTACCAAAAATTTGAACCAAAGCTTACTAACACCTAACTAAACCATATTCAACCCAAATTACGCCAATTGAGACTTTCGATTGCAACTAGATAAGCTACTGAAATTTTTGGCCCCTCATGGTTCGAACCCTAGCTTCCCTAGCCATGCAACCTTCGACCCTATCCCTTGTCCACCATGACCAAACCCTAGACCACCCTCCTTGGACCCTGACCGTGCCCACAAAGCCACTGGACCAAGCCTAAGGCCCCAAATTAGCCCACCATTTCAAGTTGTGCCCTAGGAACCACATGCAACGTCTAGCTTGCGTACAACCCCTAGCCTTCGCACTAGCCACTGTGCAACCTCCCTAGGACCTTACTGGACCCCTACAGACCCTACTGGACCGAGCCTAAAGGACCTAGAAGCCCAGCCTCTCAAACCTGATCACCCATGCATGCGCATGGTTTCCTCCATCGTGCGATCGTCCTTGCACCTCGAGCCAACCCTCGTGCAGCCATTTTAGGACCATCATGCAGCCCCCTTAAGGTCCCCTGGTCATGCCCTATCCTCATCTAAGAGTCGTGGCCCTCAAGGACTCCTAGCTGAAAACCATAGCCACAAGGACTCCAAATTTTCGTGCAACCTAGATGCCCTCCATATCCAGCCCTTGTGCAACCTTTTCTAGGCCATTAAACCCTCTAAGATTTATCCCTTTTGGTGTCCCTATCAAGGCAGCCCCTTCATGCATCACTAGCAAGAGTTTTAATTCATAAAAACTTGAGTTCTTGGCATGGCATGAAAATAAAACGAAAATAATAACAAGGAGACGTGTTGTTGGCGTTGTTGGGGTCCAGTGAGGGTCCTAATTGTCGGTCTTAGTCCTAAGGTGTCAGGTTGAGGGCTGTACACGTCGACTTTTAGGCTAGTATCAATAAAACGCGGGTCGGTGCAACTAGGATTACGACTTGTGCGTGAAGGAAATTTCTAGCAACTTCCATGCATGGTTCATAGGCTCTAAGGGTCTGAAACGAGTGGATTATGGGCTGGTCGAGTAGGTTCAAGTCATGGTTTAAGTTGGGAAATGTTTTGTTGAGTTTCAGGCTGATTCGGGTTAAAACCGGGCCCGGTCCAAGTTTTAAAAAGAATCGTATAAGTTTTGATACGGGCTCGAGTTTACGTCTAAGAAATTCTCATAAATATGTTTAAGGATGTTTTAAGGAGTTTGGTAAGGTTCGGGTCAAAATTTTGAGGTTTAGGGGTAAAACGGTCATTTTGGGTTCCCAGGGGCAAAATGGTCATTTTGCACCCGAGTCGAGATTTTTGTCCTGGCAGTGCCCTGAGCACAAATTTGTCATGTTTTAAATGTTTTTGTATAACAAGCATGATTTTTATGAATTATGAAAAATACGTTGCATGTTTGGTTTTAAGGAAAAATTACGTATATGCATGATTTTGATAAGTGGTGAAAATGTTGATACTTTGAAGGATGAGAGTTGGTTGTGGCTGACGATATATGTATAAGATGATGATGAGGCCTAGGCACAGTGGATGGGTAATACTGTTGCTGATGTCCGACAGTCGCCGGGTACCACAGTTATACTTAGATGGATCCATCAAATAGAGCTGATACGATAGAGATGATATGAAAGTCACAACTAATGAACTGAATTAAATTAAAGTAAATGTATAAGTATATGATGATATGATGTGCTGTTTTGACACGTATCTTTTACGATATGTTTACGTTATGCTAATAAAGATCATGGAATGTATGTTGAGTACAGTACTTTCACTGTTGCATGTTATGTATATATATTTGCTATTAACATTACAGGGTGTTGAGTCTTTAGACTCACTAGGTGTGAATGATGCAGGTGAGCACATTGATGAGGAGACTGGAGGTGCCGAGGACTGAGTAGGCGGAGTTGGCTGTGCGCACGCGAACCTGATGACCTTGTTTTTTTCCGCAAATATATGATTTTATGGGAAAACTTTTAAGCAAGTTTTTAAATGGTTGACGATGTTATTGTGTTGAGGGTTTTGACAGATTTTAATATGCTTGTTGTTTTATTCTCTAAATGGCAAATGTTCAGTGGGTTGTTCTTTTCAAAAATTTAACTGCAGTTATTTTATTCGACAGTGAGATGATTTTATAGAAGACATGATTCAATTTTTTTGGAATTTGTAGGCAGAGTTTCGGCCATTGCACTTTTTTTTTTTAAAAAAAAGATGTTTCAATAGAATTTTAAAATTAGCAGACGTTACAGTTGGTATCAGAGCAAGGGTTCTGTATAGGGTTGTGCCACCGCCAGCTTCTGCAGCTCAGTCTTCAAGCCTCAAGTCTCTAAGTTTAAATGTTTTAAAGCTACCACCTACATGATTACATGATTTATGATTTACAGTGATTTAACGTACATGTTTAGTTGTTTACAAGATTTAAGGATTATATGTTTTAAAAACTACATTGAATTGCATGTTGGTTACGTTTGAAATTGGATGTAGTATCCCGATACCTAATTTGAGTTAATTATTGGATTAATTATATTTTTCGGTGGGATCGGAAGGACCGAACCAGGTTCGGATCGTCCGAAGAGGGTTCGGATCATCCGAAGTGGGTTCGGACCGTCCGAGACAGGTGGCTGGACACGTGGAAGGGTTCTGGACACGTGGAAGAGTTCGGATCGTCCGATCAGGGTTCGGATCGTCCGAGACAGGTGGCTGTACTCGTGGAAGACATGCAAGATTCGGATCGTCCGATCAGGGTTCGGACCGTCCGAAGTGTGCCGGATCGGAGCGTCCGAAGTGGATCGGATCGTCCGAACGTTGGCTATAAATAGAGGCGCGAGGCTTCATTTGTGACTCGCCATTTCAGAGTGTTCCAGAGCATTTCAGTCGTTTCTGACAGGTTTCTAGTCTTTTTCCGAGGTTCGGGCACTAGCGGGGAGCTACTAGTGTTGTAGCGGAGCTGTGCTCTAGTTTGGAGCTAGCGGCACCAGTGGGCTGACTGCGGACGCAGGCGGCAGGCGTGAGTCTAGGACTGATTGTTAGGATCTGCTGGTTTGAGGTACGAAAGTACTATCCGAGATATCCTGGTCGAGTATACATCCTTATATGTGTTGCATGATTATGTGGTGCATTGATATATGTCGTATGATGCATGCTATTATGTCACGTTTTATGATGCATGTTGCATTTCATGTTGAGCCGTATCTCCTTCGAGATAGCCTTTACTGTTGAGCTGTATCTCTTTCGAGATAAGCTATATCTTGTGGGGCCGCTCAGCCCTGTCTTGTCTTGTGGACGCATGGACACCGAGAGTACACAGTGGCCGACGGGTCCGGAGGGCTTCAGTGATCCGGGACATTTTAGGTCCACGTCTGTTCTTGTAGTGGATGCAGTGATCCAGAGGAGTACTGTAGTATCCCGATACCTAATTTGAGTTAATTATTGGATTAATTATATTTTCGGTGGGATCGGAAGGACCGAACCAGGTTCGGATCGTCCGAAGAGGGTTCGGATCATCCGAAGTGGGTTCGGACCGTCCGAGACAGGTGGCTGGACACGTTGAAGGGTTCTGGACACGTGGAAGAGTTCGGATCATCCGAAGTGGGTTCGGACCGTCCGAGACAGGTGGCTGTACTCGTGGAAGACATGCAAGATTCGGATCGTCCGATCAGGGTTCGGACCGTCCGAAGTGTGCCGGATCGGAGCGTCCGAAGTGGATCGGATTGTCCGAACGTTGGCTATAAATAGAGGCGCGAGGCTTCATTTGTGACTCGCTATTTCAGAGTGTTCCAGAGCATTTCAGCCGTTTCTGACAGGTTCTAGTCTTTTTCCGAGGTTCGGGCACTAGCGGGGAGCTACTAGTGTTGTAGCGAAGCTGTGCTCTAGTTTGGAGCTAGCGGCACCAGTGGGCTGACTGCAGACGCAGGCGTGAGTCTAGGACTGATTGTTAGGATCTGCTGGTTTGAGGTACGAAAGTACTATCCGAGATATCCTGGTCGAGTATACATCCTTATATGTGTTGCATGATTATGTGGTGCATTGATATATGTCATATGATGCATGCTATTATGTCACGTTTTATGATGCATGTTGCATTTCATGTTGAGCCGTATCTCCTTCGAGATAGCCTTTACTGTTGAGCTGTATCTCTTTCGAGATAAGCTATATCTTGTGGGGCCGCTCAGCCCTGTCTTGTCTTGTGGACGCATGGACACCGAGAGTACACAGTGGCCGACGGGTCCGGAGGGCTTCGGTGATCCGGGACATTTTAGGTCCACGTCTGTTCTTGTAGTGGATGCAGTGACCCAGAGGAGTACCGCGCGGCACTATCCACTTGGCGCCTCTAGACTGAGCATTTTGAGATCCTTTGTTACTCCTGTTTCTTGACTACCCTGGTATCATATCATAGCATGTGCATTTCATATAGGCTTGTATACTCATGCTTTTGTACTGGGAGTTCTTATCGCTCACGTCCTCGGTTTTGTTTATCTTGGACACCCCATTCCCACGGGGCAGGCCTCAGGTTGGATGGCTCAGGAGGAGGAGGAGGACGTTGAGTAGCCGGTGGAGTTATTTATTCAGTACTCTTTGATTCGATATGGTTGTACCGTATACTTTCTTTTCATTCTGAGTTGTTATGGATTTTTCGATGGGGTTGTATAACTATCATTTGTTGACCTTTTCCGCTATTATCTCTGATTGTTATTAATTAAGTTAATTGCATGCTTAGTTCTTCATTAGTAGGTGATTCTGGAACGGGTCACTACATTTATGGTATCAGAGCATGCTTACGATTTTTGGGATATAGATTTCTGTTTTGGGATTTTCGTTGACCATTTTACCATTTTCCCCATTCTATCTTGTAGCGATGGCTGACCACTTTGGTGATGAGAGTAGTCAGGGAAGTGTTGGTCGTTGGGGTGACCAGGACGATCGTAGGCGTCATCGTGAACATCGTCATCGTCGGGATGGTCCTAGGCGTTTTGATTTGCACCGTTTCATTCAGATGGGGCCTAAGCCTTTAGTCGGCGGTGAGACTCCCGATGATGCTGAGGATTGGTTAGAGCGCATGGAGAGTTGTTTCCGTGCATTCCAGTGCACCGAGGAGCAGAGGATGGAGACCCTTAGTTTTCTTCTCGAGGGCCGTGCGCGCAAGTGGTGGCGATCGACTTCTGCACCGATAGTCCAGTCTCAGGGTAGGGTGACCTGGGCCGATTTCCGTGCAGCTTTCATGCAGCTGTATTTTCCTCCAGCCCTTCGCCAGGCAAAGACGATTGAGCTCCTGAATCTTAAGCAGGGGAGTATGTCTGTTGATGAATATCAGCAGAAGTTCTTCGAGTTGTTACCCTTTGCCCCTCATATCAGTGGCAGTTCGGAGGCCAAGTATGACCATTTCCTCCAGGGTCTTAACCAGGAGATTTTTGATCGAGTCACTGTCTGTGATAATCCTACTTCTTATGATGGGTTAGTGAACCGGTGTCGCCAGGCAGAGATCAGTCTCCAGCGTGGTAGGGCTATTCTTTCTTCTAGACCTCCGAGTACTTTGAGCCCTCGATCTCAGTCTTTCAAGAAATCTGGTTCTTCTTCTTCTGGATCTGGATCACGGTCTAGCGGTGTTTTCCGCTTTGGTAAGAAGAAGGTTTCTTGTGTGCATTGTGGGAAGAACCATCCATCGGAGCAATGCCGACCAGCCGCGGGAGCTTGTTTTCAGTGCGGAGAGATGGGTCATCTCAAGAAGAATTGCCCTCAGTTGCGAGGTGGAGCAGGATCTGGTTCCGGATCTCAGACGACTGTTCAGCAGAGGAGGCAGGGTCAGGCAGTGGGTAGTTCAAATCTTCGACCTCGTGCCCAAGGTCAGGTTTTTGCGCTGAACCAGGATCAGGCTGCAGATGAGACAGAGAGAGTCATAGCAGGTACTTTTCATTTATGCGGTATTCCTGCTTTTGTTCTTATTGATACCGGAGCATCGCATTCATTCATTTCTGCACGATTTGTTAAGCGTCATAAGTTACCATATGTTTCTCTAGACGTCATTCTTTCCGTTTCTACCCCGATGGGTCATTCGGTGTTAGCAAAGCGTCTAGTGATGGGTTGTCCCTTAGATTTTGAGGGTAACGAATTGATTGCGAATCTTATGATCTTGGAGATGGAAGATTTTGATTGTATTCTAGGTATAGACCTATTGACTACCTACCGAGCTACCGTGGATTGTTACCAGAAGCTTGTTCAGTTTCGTACGACTGAGAGCTCTAGTTGGTTTTTCTATGGTGAGGGAGCGCGACCTCCGATGCCAGTGGTATCTGCTCTGAAAGCCTGTCGTGCTTTAGAGGCGGGCGGGGAAGGCTACCTCATCTATGCGATTGATTCCTCCACAGGTAGTGTTGGTATAGATGATATTCCAGTGGTTTGTGAATTTCCTGATGTTTTTCCAGATGAGATTCCTGGTTTTCCTCCGGTTAGAGAGGTGGAATTTGGCATTGAGTTAATGCCAGGGACTGCACCGATTTCTCGTGCCCCCTATCGTCTTGCTCCGTCAGAGATGAGAGAATTGAAGCAGCAATTGCAGGACCTTCTTGATAAAGGTTATATTCGCCCGAGTGTTTCACCTTGGGGAGCTCCAGTCTTGTTTGTCAAGAAGAAAGATGGATCTATGCGATTGTGCATTGATTATCGCCATCTGAATCGTGTGACGATCAAAAACAAGTATCCATTACCTCGTATCGATGATTTGTTCGATCAGCTTCAGGGTACCTCTGTTTACTCCAAGATTGACTTGCGATCGGGTTATCATCAGATGAGAGTTAGAGATGATGATATTTCCAAGACTGCATTTCGTACTCGATATGGGCATTACGAGTTTCTAGTTATGCCATTTGGATTGACGAATGCGCCAGCAGTGTTCATGGATCTGATGAACCGAGTCTTTCGGGATTTTCTAGATCAGTTTGTTGTGGTTTTCATCGACGATATCTTGATTTATTCTCACAGTGTGGAAGAGCATATCCAGCACTTGAGGATTGTGTTGCAGATTCTTCGCGAGAAGCAATTGTATGCTAAGCTGAGTAAGTGCGAGTTCTGGATTGATCGTGTAGTATTCCTTGGTCATGTGATTTCCAAGGAAGGAATTTCTGTGGATCCTAGCAAAATTGAGGCAGTGCTGAATTGGTCACGTCCGACGACGGTGGCTGAGATCCGTAGTTTTCTAGGTCTGGCAGGGTATTATCGTCGCTTCATCGTGAATTTCTCTCAGGTAGCTAGACCCTTGACGCAACTTACTCGGAAGGATGTTCCATTTGAGTGGTCATCTGAGTGCGAAGATAGTTTCAGAGAGCTTCGTCGACTTCTGACTTCTGCACCTGTTTTGGCGTTACCGTCAGGATCTGATGGTTTCAGTGTTTACACCGATGCTTCTTTTCAAGGCTTAGGGTGTGTGTTGACGCAGAATGATCATGTGATCGCTTACGCATCCAGGCAGTTGAAACCTCACGAGGAAAAGTACCCTATTCATGATCTAGAATTAGCTGCTATTGTGTTTGCGCTGAAGATCTGGCGTCATTACTTATACGGGGTTAAGTTTGAAATTTTTACTGATCATAAGAGTCTGAAGTATCTGTTCACTCAGGCTGAGTTGAACATGAGACAACGTCGTTGGATGGATCTACTTAAAGATTATGATTGCAAGATCAAATACCATCCAGGTTCTGCGAATCTCACAGCCGATGCTCTTAGTCGCAAGGTGAGAGCCTCTGCACTTCAGACCAGTGCTATGATTAGTACTATCCAGGATTGTTGTTCGTTGGGATTTAATTTCAAACATCGGAAAGGTATGGAGAGCATTCGTGTTGCTACCATTTTATCTGAGCCAGCTTTGTTCGCTCGGATTAGAGATGCTCAGATGTCTGATCTCAAGACTCAGAGATTAGCTCGGTTGGTTGGTGGAGATAGCAATTTCCATTATCAGTCTAATGGTCTTCTGTGTTTGTCTAATCGGGTTGTGGTACCAGAGGATGATACTTTGAGGGAAGAGATCTTGGCTCAGGCTCATCGAAGCAAGTTGAGTGTCCATCCAGGAAGCAACAAGATGTATAAAGATTTGAGGACACGATTTTGGTGGAAAGGGATGAAGCGCAGCGTTTATCAGTTTGTTTCCAAGTGTCTTGTTTGTCAGCAGGTTAAGGCAGAGCACCGTCGACCGGGAGGATTATTGTTGAACTTACCTATTCCCGAATGGAAGTGGGAGCATATCGCGATGGACTTCATTACTCACTTACCATTGTCTTCGAGGAATAGTGATGCTATTTGGGTAGTGGTGGATCGACTCACCAAATCTGCTCATTTTCTGCCATATAACCGTGATTTCACTTTCGATCGTATGGCTCGATTGTACATTCAAGAGATTGTACGTTTGCATGGGGTGCCAGTCAGTATTGTTAGTGACAGAGATCCTCGTTTTACCTCACGATTTTGGGGTAGTTTCCAGTCGGCATTGGGTACTTCACTAAGTTTGAGTACGGCTTATCATCCAGAGACCGACGGTCAGACAGAGAGGACTATCCGTACACTTGAGGATATGATGCGAGCTTGTGTTATGGATTTCGGACCCGCTTGGCAGGATCATTTGCCTTAGATTGAGTTCGCGTACAACAACAGCTATCATCGTAGTATTGGTATAGCACCATTTGAGGCGTTGTATGAGCGACGTTGTCGTACTCCATTATTCTGGGACGAAGTTGGGGAACGACATGTTGAGGGACCGGAGTTAGTCCAGCAGGCTATTGATAAAGTTGCAATAATCAAGAAACGGATTAAGATCGCTCAGGATCGACAGGCTAGTTATGCGAACACCAAGCGGCGACCTCTTTATTTTCAGCCAGGTGAGAAAGTGTTTCTCCGAGTTTCGCCTTTTCGCAGGATTTTGAGATTTGGTCTCAAGGGTAAGCTGTCTCCGAGATTTATTGGTCCATTTGAAATATTGGAAAGCGTGAGAGATTTGGCTTACAGACTTGCGTTGCCGCCGTACCTATCAAGTATTCATGATGTGTTCCACGTATCTTTGTTGAGACGATACGTAGCAGATGAGTCTCACATTTTGCATCCCTCTGAAGTTCAACTAAATTCGGATTTGTCTTACGTGGAACGACCAGTGCGGATCCTCGATCGCAAAGACAAGGTGTTGCGGAATAAGATCATTCCTCTTGTCTTAGTTCAGTGGCAGCGCAGAGGCACTGAAGAAGCCACTTGGGAGCTAGAGAGTCGTATGCGTTCGGAGCATCCAGAGCTCTTTTGAGTTATGCTTTGTATATGTTTGTGTTTTCAGTTGTAATCGAAATATCAGTTGTATTCAACAACCATTGAGATGTAATAACAATGTTGTTATTCCGTTTTGTTCATCCTATAAACCTGATTTCGAGGACGAAATCTTTTTAAGGGGGGGAGAATGTAGTATCCCGATACCTAATTTGAGTTAATTATTGGATTAATTATATTTTCGGTGGGATCGGAAGGACCGAACCAGGTTCGGATCGTCCGAAGAGGGTTCGGATCTTCCGAAGTGGGTTCGGACCGTCCGAGACAGGTGGCTGGACACGTTGAAGGGTTCTGGACACGTGGAAGAGTTCGGATCATCCGAAGTGGGTTCGGACCGTCCGAGACAGGTGGCTGTACTCGTGGAAGACATGCAAGATTCGGATCGTCCGATCAGGGTTCGGACCGTCCGAAGTGTGCCGGATCGGAGCGTCCGAAGTGGATCGGATCGTCCGAACGTTGGCTATAAATAGAGGCGCGAGGCTTCATTTGTGAATCGCTATTTCAGAGTGTTCCAGAGCATTTCAGTCGTTTCTGACAGGTTCTAGTCTTTTTCCGAGGTTCGGGCACTAGCGGGGAGCTACTAGTGTTGTAGCGGAGCTGTGCTCTAGTTTGGAGCTAGCGGCACCAGTGGGCTGACTGCGGACGCAGGCGGCAGGCGTGAGTCTAGGACTGATTGTTAGGATCTGCTGGTTTGAGGTACGAAAGTACTATCCGAGATATCCTGGTCGAGTATACATCCTTATATGTGTTGCATGATTATGTGGTGCATTGATATATGTCATATGATGCATGCTATTATGTCACGTTTTATGATGCATGTTGCATTTCATGTTGAGCCGTATCTCCTTCGAGATAGCCTTTACTGTTGAGCTGTATCTCTTTCGAGATAAGCTATATCTTGTGGGGCCGCTCAGCCCTGTCTTGTCTTGTGGACGCATGGACACCGAGAGTACACAGTGGCCGACGGGTCCGGAGGGCTTCGGTGATCCGGGACATTTTAGGTACACGTCTGTTCTTGTAGTGGATGCAGTGACCCAGAGGAGTACCGCGCGACACTATCTACTTGGCGCCTCTAGACTGAGCATTTTGAGATCCTTTGTTACTCCTGTTTCTTGACTACCCTGGTATCATATCATAGCATGTGCATTTCATATAGGCTTGTATACTCATGCTTTTGTACTGGGCGTTCTTATCGCTCACGTCCTCGGTTTTGTTTATCTTGGACACCCCATTCCCACGGGGCAGGCCTCAGGTTGGATGGCTCAGGAGGAGGAGGAGGACGTTGAGTAGCCGGTGCAGTTATTTATTCAGTACTCTTTGATTCGATATGGTTGTACCGTATACTTTCTTTTCATTCTGAGTTGTTATGGATTTTCGATGGGGTTGTATAACTATCATTTGTTGACCTTTTCCGCTATTATCTCTGATTGTTATTAATTAAGTTAATTGCATGCTTAGTTCTTCATTAGTAGGTGATTCTGGAACGGGTCACTACATTTATGGTATCAGAGCATGCTTACGATTTTTGGGATATAGATTCTGTTTTGGGATTTTCGTTGACCATTTTACCATTTTCCCCATTCTATCTTGTAGCGATGGCTGACCACTTTGGTGATGAGAGTAGTCAGGGAAGTGTAGGTCGTTGGGGTGACCAGGACGATCGTAGGCGTCATCGTGAACATCGTCATCGTCGGGATGGTCCTAGGCGTTTTGATTTGCACCGTTTCATTCAGATGGGGCCTAAGCCTTTAGTCGGCGGTGAGACTCCCGATGATGCTGAGGATTGGTTAGAGCGCATGGAGAGTTGTTTCCGTGCATTCCAGTGCACCGAGGAGCAGAGGATGGAGACCCTTAGTTTTCTTCTCGAGGGCCGTGCGCGCAAGTGGTGGCGATCGACTTCTGCGCCGATAGTCCAGTCTCAGGGCAGGGTGACTTGGGCCGATTTCCGTGCAGCTTTCATGCAGCTGTATTTTCCTCCAGCCCTTCGCCAGGCAAAGACGATTGAGCTCCTGAATCTTAAGCAGGGGAGTATGTCTGTTGATGAATATCAGCAGAAGTTCTTCGAGTTGTTACCCTTTGCCCCTCATATCAGTGGCAGTTCTGAGGCCAAGTATGACCATTTCCTCCAGGGTCTTAACCAGGAGATTTTTGATCGAGTCACTGTCTGTGATAATCCTACTTCTTATGATGGGTTAGTGAACCGGTGTCGCCAGGCAGAGATCAGTCTCCAGCGTGGTAGGGCTATTCTTTCTTCTAGACCTCCGAGTACTTTAAGCCCTCGATCTCAGTCTTTCAAGAAATCTGGTTCTTCTTCTTCTGGATCTGGATCACGGTCTAGCGGTGCTTTCCGCTTTGGTAAGAAGAAGGTTTCTTGTGTGCATTGTGGGAAGAACCATCCATCGGAGCAATGCCGATCAGCCGCGGGAGCTTGTTTTCAGTGCGGAGAGATGGGTCATCTCAAGAAGAATTGTCCTCAGTTGCGAGGTGGAGCAGGATCTGGTTCCGGATCTCAGACGACTGTTCAGCAGAGGAGGCAGGGTCAGGCAGTGGGTAGTTCAAATCTTCGACCTCGTGCCCAAGGTCAGGTTTTTGCGCTGAACCAGGATCAGGCTGCAGATGAGACAGAGAGAGTCATAGCAGGTACTTTTCGTTTATGCGGTATTCCTGCTGTTGTTCTTATTGATACCGGAGCATCACATTCATTCATTTCTGCACGATTTGTTAAGCGTCATAAGTTACCATATGTTTCTCTAGACGTCATTCTTTCCGTTTCTACCCCGATGGGTCATTCGGTGTTAGCAAAGCGTCTAGTGATGGGTTGTCCCTTAGATTTTGAGGGTAACGAATTGATTGCGAATCTTATGATCTTGGAGATGGAAGATTTTGATTGTATTCTAGGTATAGACCTATTGACTACCTACCGAGCTACCGTGGATTGTTACCAGAAGCTTGTTCAGTTTCGTACGACTGAGAGCTCTAGTTGGTTTTTCTATGGTGAGGGAGCGCTACCTCCGATGCCAGTGGTATCTGCTCTGAAAGCCTGTCGTGCTTTAGAGGCGGGCGGGGAAGGCTACCTCATCTATGCGATTGATTCTTCCACAGGTAGTGTTGGTATAGATGATATTCCAGTGGTTTGTGAATTTCCTGATGTTTTTCCAGATGAGATTCCTGGTTTTCCTCCGGTTAGAGAGGTGGAATTTGGCATTGAGTTAATGCCAGGGACTGCACCGATTTCTCGTGCCCCCTATCGTCTTGCTCCGTCAGAGATGAGAGAATTGAAGCAGCAATTGCAGGATCTTCTTGATAAAGGTTATATTCGCCCGAGTGTTTCACCTTGGGGAGCTCCAGTCTTGTTTGTCAAGAAGAAAGATGGATCTATGCGATTGTGCATTGATTATCGCCAGCTGAATCGAGTGACGATCAAAAACAAGTATCCATTACCTCGTATCGATGATTTGTTCGATCAGCTTCAGGGTACCTCTGTTTACTCCAAGATTGACTTGCGATCGGGTTATCATCAGATGAGAGTTAGAGATGATGATATTTCCAAGACTGCATTTCGTACTCGATATGGGCATTACAAGTTTCTAGTTATGCCATTCGGATTGACAAATGCGCCAGCGGTGTTCATGGATCTGATGAACCGAGTCTTTCGGGATTTTCTAGATCAGTTTGTTGTGGTTTTCATCGACGATATCTTGATTTATTCTCACAGTGTGGAAGAGCATATCCAGCACTTGAGGATTGTGTTGCAGATTCTTCGCGAGAAGCAATTGTATGCTAAGCTGAGTAAGTGCGAGTTCTGGATTGATCGTGTAGTATTCCTTGGTTATGTGATTTCCAAGGAAGGAATTTCTGTGGATCCTAGCAAGATTGAGGCAGTGCTGAATTGGTCACGTCCTACGACGGTGGCTGAGATCCGTAGTTTTCTAGGTCTGGCAGGGTATTATCGTCGCTTCATCGTGAATTTCTCTCAGGTAGCTAGACCATTGACGCAACTTACTCGGAAGGATGTTCCATTTGAGTGGTCATCTGAGTGCGAAGATAGTTTCAAAGAGCTTCGTCGACTTCTGACTTCTGCACCTGTTTTGGCGTTACCGTCAGGATCTGATGGTTTCAGTGTTTACACCGATGCCTCTTTTCAAGGCTTAGGGTGTGTGTTGACGCAGAATGGTCATGTGATCGCTTATGCTTCCAGACAGTTGAAACCTCACGAGGAAAAGTATCCTATTCATGATTTAGAATTAGCTGCTATTGTGTTCGCGCTGAAGATCTGGCGTCATTACTTGTACGGGGTTAAGTTTGAAATTTTTACTGATCATAAGAGTCTGAAGTATCTGTTCACTCAGGCTGAGTTGAACATGAGACAACGTCGTTGGATGGATCTACTTAAAGATTATGACTGCGAGATCAAATACCATCCAGGTTCTGCGAATCTCACAGCCGATGCTCTTAGTCGCAAGGTGAGAATCTCTGCACTTCAGACCAGTGCTATGATTAGTACTATCCAGGATTGTTGTTCATTGGGATTTAATTTCAAACATCGGAAAGGTATGGAGAGCATTCGTGTTGCTACCATTTTATCTGAGCCAGCTTTGTTCGCTCGGATTCGAGATGCACAGATGTCTGATCTCAAGACTCAGAGATTAGCCCGATTGGTTGGTGGAGATAGCAATTTCCATTATCAGTCTAATGGTCTTCTGTGTTTGTCTAATCGGGTTGTGGTACCAGAGGATGATACTTTGAGGGAAGAGATCTTGGCTCAGGCTCATCGAAGCAAGTTGAGTGTCCATCCAGGAAGCAACAAGATGTATAAAGATTTGAGGACACGATTTTGGTGGAAAGGGATGAAGCGCAGCGTTTATCAGTTTGTTTCCAAGTGTCTTGTTTGTCAGCAGGTTAAGGCAGAGCACCGTCGACCGGGAGGATTATTGCTGAACTTACCTATTCCCGAATGGAAGTGGGAGCATATCGCGATGGACTTCATTACTCACTTACCATTGTCTTCGAGGAATAGTGATGCTATTTGGGTAGTGGTGGATCGACTCACCAAATCTGCTCATTTTCTGCCATATAACCGTGATTTCACTTTCGATCGTATGGCTCGATTGTACATTCAAGAGATTTTACGTTTGCATGGAGTGCCAGTCAGTATTGTTAGTGACAGAGATCCTCGTTTTACCTCACGATTTTGGGGTAGTTTCCAGTCGGCATTGGGTACTTCACTAAGTTTAAGTACGGCTTATCATCCAGAGACCGACGGTCAAACAGAGAGGACTATTCGTACACTTGAGGATATGTTGCGAGCTTGTGTTATGGATTTCGGAACCGCTTGGCAGGATCATTTGCCTTTGATTGAGTTCGCGTACAACAACAGCTATCATCGTAGTATTGGTATAGCACCATTTGAGGCGTTGTATGGGCGATGTTGTCGTACTCCATTATTCTGGGACGAAGTTGGGGAACGACATGTTGAGGGACCGGAGCTAGTCCAGCAGGCTATTGATAAGGTTGCAGTAATCAAGAAGCGGATTGAGATTGCTCAGGATCGACAGGCTAGTTATGCGAACACCAAGCGTCGACCTCTTCAATTTCAGCCAGGTGAGAAAGTGTTTCTCCGAGTTTCGCCTTTTCGCAGGATTTTGAGATTTGGTCTCAAAGGTAAGCTGTCTCCGAGATTTATTGGTCTATTTGAAATATTGGAAAGCGTGGGAGATTTGGCTTACAGACTTGCGTTGCCGCCGTACCTATCAAGTATTCATGATGTGTTCCACGTATCTTTGTTGAGACGATATGTAGCAGATGAGTCTCACATCTTGCATCCCTCAGAAGTTCAACTTGATTCGGATTTGTCTTACGTAGAACGACCAGTTCGGATTCTAGATCGCAAAGACAAGGTGTTGCGGAATAAGATCATTCCTCTTGTCTTAGTGCAGTGGCAGCGTCGAGGCACTGAAGAAGCCACTTGGGAGTTAGAGAGTCGTATGCGTTCAGAGTATCCAGAGCTTTTTTGAGTTGTATTGTAGTTGTACTACAGATGTGTGTATGTTTTCCGTTGTAATCCAAATATCAGTTGTGTTCAACAACAAGTGAGATGTAATAACGATGTTGTTATTCCGTTTTGTTCATCCTATAAACCTGATTTCGAGGACGAAATCTTTTTAAGGGGGGGAGAATGTAGTATCCCGATACCTAATTTGAGTTAATTATTGGATTAATTATATTTTTCGGTGGGATCGGAAGGACCGAACCAGGTTCGGATCGTCCGAAGAGGGTTCGGATCATCCGAAGTGGGTTCGGACCGTCCGAGACAGGTGGCTGGACACGTGGAAGGGTTCTGGACACGTGGAAGAGTTCGGATCGTCCGATCAGGGTTCGGATCGTCCGAGACAGGTGGCTGTACTCGTGGAAGACATGCAAGATTCGGATCGTCCGATCAGGGTTCGGACCGTCCGAAGTGTGCTGGATCGGAGCGTCCGAAGTGGATCGGATCGTCCGAACGTTGGCTATAAATAGAGGCGCGAGGCTTCATTTGTGACTCGCCATTTCAGAGTGTTCCAGAGCATTTCAGTCGTTTCTGACAGGTTTCTAGTCTTTTTCCGAGGTTCGGGCACTAGCGGGGAGTTACTAGTGTTGTAGCGGAGCTGTGCTCTAGTTTGGAGCTAGCGGCACCAGTGGGCTGACTGCGGACGCAGGCGTGAGTCTAGGACTGATTGTTAGGATCTGCTGGTTTGAGGTACGAAAGTACTATCCGAGATATCCTGGTCGAGTATACATCCTTATATGTGTTGCATGATTATGTTGTGCATTGATATATGTCGTATGATGCATGCTATTATGTCACGTTTTATGATGCATGTTGCATTTCATGTTGAGCCGTATCTCCTTCGAGATAGCCTTTACTGTTGAGCTGTATCTCTTTCGAGATAAGCTATATCTTGTGGGGCCGCTCAGCCCTGTCTTGTCTTGTGGACGCATGGACACCGAGAGTACACAGTGGCCGACGGGTCCGGAGAGCTTAGGTGATCCGGGACATTTTAGGTCCACGTCTGTTCTTGTAGTGGATGCAGT
The DNA here is from genome assembly GCF_022965805.1 of Primulina eburnea. Taxonomy (NCBI): domain Eukaryota; kingdom Viridiplantae; phylum Streptophyta; class Magnoliopsida; order Lamiales; family Gesneriaceae; genus Primulina; species Primulina eburnea. Next base: position 23,985,541 of record NC_133106.1, on the reverse strand, counting down.
GACCCAGAGGAGTACCGCGCGGCACTATCCACTTGGCGCCTCTAGACTGAGCATTTTGAGATCCTTTGTTACTCATGTTTCTTGACTACCCTGGTATCATATCATAGCATGTGCATTTCATATAGGCTTGTATACTCATGCTTTTGTACTGGGCGTTCTTATCGCTCACGTCCTCGGTTTTGTTTATCTTGGACACCCCCATTCCCACGGGGCAGGCCTCAGGTTGGATGGCTCAGGAGGAGGAGGAGGAGGACGTTGAGTAGCCGGTGGAGTTATTCAGTACTCTTTGATTCGATATGGTTGTACCGTATACTTTCTTTTCATTCTGAGTTGTTATGGATTTTCGATGGGGTTGTATAACTATCATTTGTTGACCTTTTCCGCTATTATCTCTGATTGTTATTAATTAAGTTAATTGCATGCTTAGTTCTTGATTAGTAGGTGATTCTGGAACGGGTCACTACATTGGACATGTCTAAGAATCCGAATATTGGGTGTTAGAAGAGGTTGAAAATGATTTGACTATATTGATTTTCGGGTATTAGTACTAATGTTCTATTTTTGGGTCATAAGTTAATCATGAAGAGTATGAATGCTTTTGGGGACATGTAGATTTTCTAATAAAATACTGAAGGTTCGTGGTTACTAGTTGAGTTAATTTTTGAGAATTTCATATAAAGAATAATGATTCGAAGGCTACGACGATATTTGGAAGTATAAAAATGTATAATTTGGAATGTTAAGTTTTGATGGATATGTAAGATTGGTTATGAGGATTTATTTTGGGTTTAATAAGCTTAAGATGGTTGAATTCAATGTTAGGGAAAACCTATAAAATGGAATTAGGAACGCCAAGAACTTATGGATAATTGAGGAATTTTTGCAATTTAAGGACCAAGTGGATAAGTTTCGAGGAAATTAGCAACTAATTTTCAATTGATAAGAAATTTGGGGACTAGTTTAGCAATAAGAGAGAGTTAAATGGTTTAAGCGATAGAAATTTTCGGTGATTTAGGCTTGAAGGGATATTTAGAACCTTGAAATATCTGGGTTTTAATGTTATAAGGAATGATAATCTAGTGTGTGTAGAATAAATATCAGGCTTGAAAATTTAAGCGTTAGTGGAATAATGTTGTGGAAAATTAAGAATTTAGAGTGAGTGATAACAATTTAAGGTAAAGTTGATCAATAAGTTAAGATATAAGATTAGACATCAAGTTAACTTATTTTTGGGAACTTAAGGTTTGACGTAGCATAAGTTTTAAATCATGATCTTAAGAATTAAAATTATACATTTGTTAGGTTTAAACTTTTCTAGAATGTTGGCTATGATTGTTAGTTAGATTACTTGAAAGACGCGAGTATGAAGTGAGGTAGACACCTTGTCTTGAGGAATTTTTGAAAGTCATTAAGAAACTTTGGAATAAGTGAATATGTGTGCTGGAATTATGTTATGTAAGACTACTTGGGTTGTGTAAGTTTGAATTTCAAGTTTATGAAATAGGTGTTTATACGGAAATTTTGGGTGAAATTAAAACAAAAGAGAATTAGTTGTATTCAATATAGGTTACTAATGGACGAATATGAAGATTTTTATCGAGTAAGAAATCTAAAATCTTGATATTGGGAATTCTAAAACTTTATGGGTTATAAGTGTTGGAACATTTCATGTTCACAATCTTAATTTTGATGTTAACAAAACTTGTTATTGTATTTCTAACGTATATACTCATGTGTGAATTTGCAAACACAAGAAGCAAACTAAAACTGAATTCTGCACAAACCGAATTTCTGGCTAGCTTCGGTTTTTTATGATATCTCTCAACTCGATGATTCAAATGACAATTCGCCAACTGGAATAATCAGAAAACTCAATTTGGAACAAGTCGTATTTCACTTCAGTTGGGCAAAATCGGATGTTATCATGGTCTAACGAATTGCTGAATTACCGAACTGATCACACAAAAACAGCAATCAGTTGGGTTTGAGCAGCTGCGGTAGTTTGTTCATATCTTTCAGCTCGGTTATCACGATGAAGCGATTAAGTATGCGTTAAAAAGATAAGACGGAGATCTACAAATCATCTTCAGAAGTCAAAGTCTGAATCGAAGCTTAAGATGCTAATAAATGACGATGAAATTACTGGTTCTACACAAACTGAAATCAGTTATGCTGATTTCAGCACACCAACTGAAACTGAACCAAACCAACTGAACTGAATCAGCTGCTAATCAACTGAACCAGACCAACTGACCAGCTGAACTGAACTGAACTGAACTAACAGTTGACCAACAGAACTGAACCGAACCAGCTGCTGACCAGTTGAACTGAACGACCAGTTGAGTTTACCAGAGTTAACCAGTCGTGAAAATGTCCAGCAAGGCAAATTTGACCGTTTTAATTGTAGAAACAGTACAGAAACTTTCCAAACGGTCATATTCTTGTATCTAACATATATATCATTGTTGGAGCCTATAAATATAACATATTGAAGATCAAATAAGAGATTTTGAAGAGGATTCAAAGTATGGGCAATTAGCATGAAGAAATCAGCTAGTTGAGAGCACAAGCCCTTGTGTGAGGATACATTTGAGATGTACACTGTAAAGGAAAAATTCCTCACACACAATCACTCACACATATACAAGAGAGTTAAACTTCAAAGATTAGTTGAGTGAGTCTTCACACAAAGACGTAAAACATTGTGTTTGTAGTCTTTGCATATGAGACATTAAACAATATGATGATTGTGAGGACCTACAATCTTGAGTGCTAGGAGTTCAGTTTAGGCAGTGGGTAAGTCATGGCTGAGTGGGTTTGTACAAAGAGTTGTATAAATCAAAATCTTCTAGTGAATTCTTCCCAAATTCTAGGGAAGAAGGGGTGACGTAGGAGCATTCGAAGTCTCTGAAAATTCATAAACAAATTTGTGTCTATTTGTTTATTGTATTTACTTATCATTTTCCATAGTTCTATAGATGCATTGTTGAAGTATTTTATGTATCCTTGAAATAAAATATTGCACACCAATTGTTTGATAAAATACTTCAACCAAAATATTTTTACTCATTCAACTTGCATATATTTTAAATGATTTACAAAGTATTTAATCGGTTTCTACGAAGGATTATTTCGAGTGTCTTTCACTTGGTTTGAACACCAAACTCGATTTAATTTATCGGTGTTCAATATTTCAAGAACCGAGCTATTGTAGCTCAAGGATGGTCCCCCTAATCGATCCTATCAATAAGTGAAGTTGATTTATCAGAGTTAGTCTAAGGCTACCATGTGATAACTTATTAAGTTTTATACGTTAATATTAATTAAGTATTAAGGATATGCAAGACTGCGACATTCGTTTCAATGAGGAAAGTCCAAAGGTCTTAGGCCTCAACTATATTGTAATTGGGAAGAAAATAGTTTAAGCATTTAATTGGTGCTAGAATGATTTTATTATTTAGGTAGAAGATCAATATTGTACATTTGGGTTTTATGGGTTAACGTTCCTGAAATTTAAGATTTGCAACAATTTATGTTTGAGACATACTTGTAAATATTTAAGTTAAATAAGTTTGGTGCCGTAAGATAAAGATTCGATTTAAGGATCCTAGGCTAATATTATTATGGGGTTGAGATAAGGACTAACTTTTAATTGTATTACCGGTGATAGAAGTTAATCAGTAAATTTTGGTGCTAAGGTTTCTTAAGTCGAACTATATAAATGATAATGTAATAGCTAGGTTGATGACCATTATGGGTATCGTATAAGCAAAGTAAAGTGCGATAAGTTTGGACATCCTCTTCTAATACGAGGAATTGCGAGAAAGGTCAAATTCAAGGTCATAGTAGAATAGAACTAAGTCGTCAAAGGCTGTTTTATGTTGGGATTTTGCAAATGAGAATTTTGTAGGCAATTTAATTAGGATTGAGTAGACATAAGGACATCTTAACACTTATTTTATCAGAGTAGCGCAGCGGAAGCGTGGATTATTGGGATACTAGAATTAAGAGTATAAATTTTTTGATTATCGAGGATAAGCGAATTTCAGGAACGAAATTCAATTTAAGGGGGATAGATTGTAACGTCCCGAAAATTTGAAGGTCCACGTAAACCACATGCATGCAAGTTATTAAATTTCTTTTTTATTTTATTAAATTGTTTTAATACATTAAATGCATGTTTATTTCATGAATTTGTGTTTTAATTCATGGTTTATTTAAAGTTTCAAGCATTAGGATTTTAAGTTGCATTTTGCACTCGAACGAGGAACGGAGACCGGGGATATTCAGGAAAATTATTTTTATTTAATATTTAGTATTATGAGGTGTTTTTAAGTATAATTTTTGAAAATGGGCCTTGGTTGGGTCCGTCGGGTTATATTTTTAGCCAGTACGCAAAATTTAGTGAATTAGGGGACTTCTTGAGGGCTAGTGAAATATTTTCAAAAACTTACTTAAACGAAATATTTTTCGAAAAGTGTTATTAGCTTGACGAGTTTATTTTAATGCTTAATAGGCTGAAAACCCTTTTAACCCTTTAATTTTTAATTAAGGGTCCATTAATGTATTATTTTATGGCTTAAACTTAATTAACAAAACCCTAAACCTATTTTTGTATTGAATTGGCCGCGCCCATTCATTTTTTCAGCAGAATTCTCACATTATTTTCAGCAGCAAGCTTCATCATCCATTGGCCCCTTAGTTTCTTCAAGAAAGCTCCTCCTCCGCCTCTCCGTTTCATGTCTCACGCACGTAACTTCAAGCTTTTTATCATATAAACGCTAAGGCACGCCTTTTATCTCTTTTTCTCATCATTTACACCATTTATATGCTGATGTATACGTAGTTGCATGAGAAATTCTTGGTTTATCATGTAGCATATTTTTTGCAAAGTTTTGACATGAATTATGCAATGTTTCATACATAACTCACGTTTTTCTTGGCTTTGATGTAAGGGGCTGCCACGGCTGCATTTTTAAGGGCTATATATGTTGGAAGTAATGATGTCAAAGTGCTGGAGTTAGGTTGTGGCTTGTTGGGATGGGGGGCCGTGCGGTTTTGTGTTGTGATGGCTAGGGTTTCCTTGGCAAGCCGAGCCTTGTGCGTTCTTGGTGTTGTTGGCGTGGTTGGGGTAGTCCAATGAGGGTACTAAGTGGTCGGTCTTAGTCCTAAGGAGTCAGGTTGAGGGCTAGACACGTTGAATTTTGGGCTAGGATCGATAAAACGCGGGTTGGTGCAACTAGGGTAACGACTTGTGCGCGCTGGAAATTTCCAGCAACTTCCAGGCGTGGTTCGTAGGTCCTAAGGGGTCTGAAATGAGTGGTTTATGGGCTGGTCGAGTTGGTTCAAGTCATGGTTTAAATTGAGAAATGTTTGGTTGAGTTTCGGGTTTATTCGGTTAAAACCGAGCCCCGATCCAAGTTTTAAAAAGAATCGTATATGTTTTGATACGGGCTCGAGTTTACATCTAATAAATTCTCATAAATATGCTTTAGGATGTTTTAAGGAATTTGGCAAGCATCAGGTCGAAATTTTGAGGTCTAGGGGTAAAACGGTCATTTTGGGTTCCCAGGGGCAAAATGGTAATTTTGCACCCGAGTCGAGTTTTTTGTCCTGACAGCGCCCTGAGCACAAATTTGTCATGTTTTAAATGTTTTTGTATCACAAGCATGATTTTTATGAATTATGAAAAATACATCGCATCTTGGTTTTAAGGAAAAATTACGTATATGCATGATTTTGATAAGTGATAAAAATAATGATACTTTTGAAGGATGGGAGTTGGTTGTGACTGATGATATATGTTTACGATGATGGTGAGGCCTAGGCACAGTGGATGTGCAATATTGTCGCCGATGTCCGATAGCCGTCGGGTACCACAGTTATACGTAGATGGATCCATTAAATAGAGGTTATACGATAGAGTTGATACGAAAGTCACAACTAATTAACTGAATTCAATTAAAGTAAATATATAAATATATGATTATATGATGAGCCGTTGATCGAGAAAAACTTGCACTGTGAATTCCCCAATAAAATATGATTTTGTATGCTCAAAAAGTAATCGCAAGTGCACGATGTCAAGTAATAATATAGTGTATGTGAATACGAGTATCGTTCCGCTGAAGACTGTATTTAACAATTATTATTTTAGTTATTAAAACTTTAGCGACGAAAGGTGATTGGTTGTGTTATGACTAATAAAATGCAAGAAAGTTAAATAAACAAGTTCAAAGATTAAATGATAAAATATGATTGCTAAATCGATTGATTAAATTTCAAATGATAAAAGAATTTGTTGGGAATTCTGGTTCACCTACCCCTTATTAATTAATTAATTCGTTCGATTGTGTTCTACGCTTCCGACAGGATTTCCTATTCAATTGAACACACTCTCTCGAGCTATGCCAAACTAATTCACTCAATGAAGTAATTAAATGTCTTTAATTATTTATCAAGAATAAATCGCATTTCGATTGATGAAATCCCCTAGTTTTCGACCCTAAGGACTATGACTATCGGCACGTATCCAATTTCATATATCTATGCAAATTGTAGATCCGCGAATTATACTACTAGTTCTTATCACAAGTTATTCTCTCGAACTCACTCGCGATATAAAAACGTTGTTAAAGTTAGCTACACTCTAACAACACAATAAAACAATAGTATAACCAAGAACAAATCACAAATCGAAATATGAATTAACTAGATCAAAGTTTTGGGGTAGGATCCCCTTTAATCCCAACAAATATGAAAAGTTAGCTACTAGAATTCATAATTAAAATCAGCAAAACAATGTTTAAATAAGAGAAAATAAACTTGAGATACTAGATGTAGCGAAATCTGCGAAGAACGATGCCCGGAAACCGTCGAATCTTCAATCCAAGTGCCAAAGCTCTCCAAAACTCCTTGTCCTCCTCCAATAATGTCTGAATCTCCCCCAAAAACGTCTAACCCCCCTTTCCATTCCAACCATTCTCCCCACTAAGGTAAGAAATCGAGCATGAAATCTTGCCAAAAATAGATGGCGCTCGGGCGGTAGAAAATTACCGCTCGAGCGCCACACCTTCTGTGAATCTCCTTGGGAAGTGCAGCATTCGCGCTCGGGCGGTAGAAAACTACCGCTCGAGCGCCGACCTTTCTGTCGAAGTTCTTGGGGTGAGTGGCTCTCGCGCTCGGGCGGTAGAAAACTACCGCTCGAGCGCCAACCTTTCTGTTGCCTTGGTCACCTTTCGCGCCCGGGCGGTAGAAAATTACCGCTCGGGCGCCACTCATTCTGTCTGTTGCCTTCTCATTTGTACACTTTGCTCCATCTTTGGTTTTCCGGTCACTTTTACCTGCAAATTCGTCACAAACCAGTGAGATATGATAGAATGCAGATGTTTGCTCAAAAATGAACAACATGTAACTAAAATGCATGCATGCACAATGCAAACACAACTAAAACTAATGCGATAAAATACGTAAAAATGACACATATCAGCCGTTTTGACACGTATGCTTTTACGATATGTTTACGTTACGCTATTAAAGATCATGAAATGTATGTTGAGTATAGTACCTTTCACTGTTGCATGTTATGTATATGTATTTTCTATTAACGTTACAGGGTGTTGAGTCTTTAGACTCACAATGTGCGAATGATGCAGGTGAGCAGATTGATGAGTAGACTGGAGGTGCCGAGGACTGATTAGAGGGAGTTGGCTGTGCGCACACGAACCCGAGGACCTTGTATTTTTCCACAAATATATGATTTTATGGAAAAATGTTTAAGCAACTTTTTAAATGGTTGACGATGTTATTGTGTTGAGGGTTTTGACAGATTTTAATATGCTTGTTTTATTCTCTAAATAACAAATGTTCAGATGTGTTGATCTTTTCATAATTTTAACTGTAGTTATTTTATTCGACAGTGAGATGATTTTATAGAATACATGATTCAAATTTTTTGGAATTTTTAGGCATGGTTTCGGCCATTGATTTTTTTTTTTAAAAAAAAGATGTTGCAGTAGAGTTTTAAAATGAGCAAACGTTACGTTACAAGTGATTAAACTCGTGTTTGGCTCTTATTCGGCTTCCTCAGCGTGCATCACATAAGCTCTGCCAACAGTTGGTCCTTTCTTCTTCGGGCAATCAACAGCCTTATGTCCCTCCTCCTTGCGTATGAAGCACTTAGATGTTCCCTACATTCAATTGTCATACTGTAAGCGATTGCATTTTTTGCATAGTGGCCCCTCTTTAGGTTTTGGTACTCCAGACTGTGGTGGCTTCTGTTGAAATGACTTCTTCCATTGTCCTTGGAGATTTTGTTGCCCTTGAGCTTTCGGAGGTCCCGTAAATTGCTTCTTATTCAGCTAAAAATTATGCTGGTGCTGCTGCCTCTTGCGCTGCATCTCAAAATCAATATCTTTCAGAGCTTGCTTAGCTTGAAATGCACAAGCAGTGACAGCTGCATAATCTGTCGGTCACATCAAGATCACATCACAGCGTATAATAGGTCGTAAGCCATCCAAGAAGTGCCTTAGTTTCTCAGTAGCATCCCTAGCAATAAGGGATACGAAGTGACAACCCCTATCAAATCTCATTACAAACTCAGCCACGGTCATGTCTCCCTGACGGAGAGTCATGAACTCCCTCTTCAAGTGTCCACGGACGTCAGCAGTAAAATAATTCTCATAGAAGATGTTCTTGAATTGCACCCAAGTGAGGGTGGCTAGATCTACTCCATGTTCAGCTCCCTCCCACCAAAGAGAAGCGTCGTCTCGCATGCATATATGTAGCACACCTAACTCGGTCAGCATCTCTCATATTCAGATAACGGAAATGCACCTCAAGAGATCGAATTCAACCCTCAGCAGTAAATGGGTCGGTGGTGCCAGAAAATTCTTTCGAACCCAGCCTCCAGAACTAAACATACATTTCGTGTTGTGGCCTCGGAGCATGCTAAGCCTGCTGCTCAAAGAAACGTGGCATGCCCTTTAGAACACGAATAGCAGCATCCCCATTAGGAGGTGAGGGTGTATTCTCTTGACGACCCTCATTAATCTCAGCTTGCCTATCGGTACTAGGTGCGCATCTAAGAGGCATTATATCTGAACGTTTTACAAATTCTAAACGTAAACAACATGCATTTAAATCTAAGCTTCTAATCATGCAGCATATAATAATCCCTTTTTTGGCAACTTTAAGCATATATATCATTTAACTTAAAAAAAATTTTAAACATGTAGCTTAAACGTATAAATCATATAAACATGCAGGTGAAAACAACATTTAAACTTATAGACTTGAGGCTTGACGACTGAGCTTTCCAGAACTGGCGGTGGCACAACCCTTTGCAGGAACATTGCTCTAATACAAACTGAAATGTCTCTTCCCATAGCCCTACCATGGCATCCCTTTTGTGCATCATAAGCAAGAGTTTTTTTTTAAAAAAAAAAAAACACTAGTTTTGTGCATGTATAGTCATAAAAACTAAAAATATATAAAGTGTATCAGTGTTTTTCATGCAATCATGTATCAAACACATAATATGGTGTGAAAGATGAGTGAAGGAAGATTAAAGCGTGCCTTTGCGTTTATTAAGCACGAAAAACGGGGCGATGCGAGGGACGTTCACGTGGAAGGAGCTTGCTGAAATTTCTCTTCCAATTTCCGTGAGTTGATTCTCAAAAATCTTGTGATGTGTGTGTTTTGGCTGATGGAGAGTCCTAGTGTGTGTTTGTGTGATGTGTGCATGAGTTGTGTTTGTTTAGGTTAGGGTTTGTTGGCTTTAAGTTTGATATAAATCACATGGTGCAAGTCTAGGCCTATTAACCTAGTATAGTAGGCCCATTAGATAATAATTAAAATATTTTGTTTGAGAAAGTTTGTGAAAATATTAGCCGAGTTCTCAAAAAGTCCCTATTTTCGTCAAAAATTGATTGCCGGTTTAAAATACGACTCGGCGTGTAAAAACATCTCAAAATACCACATTTTCGAAAATATTCATGAAATTATATTATATATTAAATAATTAAAAATAATTATTTAATACAAATATTTTTCTTTTACGGTCTCCGATCTCTGTTCTTCGATCGCGTTTCGAATAACCTTCAAAACATTTTACATATTCTAACAGAAAACTACATTTTAAACATGTAAACATGCCGACCATAATTAATTTATGTAATTAAAACAATTTAATTATTCATTTTTCGTTTTTCCTAAATTTACATATAGTTAGATTACGTTATCGCATTTTGTACATTATAGAAATAGTGTTTGTATGGCCGTGGACTTGTTCCTAGATTATACCATTTGGTTCTGTTTAATTGCGTGAGCGAATGCTTGGACCTAAGATGCAGGTGATATGTCGAAGGATGCAAATTAAGGGCCAAGGGTGTATCGGTGATTAGAAGAAAGGAGGGATTAGCAGAAGAAGTGTACAAAGAAATCTCAAGTTTGGGAAGCCATTGGAGACACTGATGTTGATGAGCTTGTATACAAGGGCATGAGTTAGAAACAAGGGAGATGGCTCGATTTTGAAATTGAAGCATTTGAACTCGGGCTACAGATTGAGTCTTGCATTCTTGAATCTTTGAGTGATGAAGTTATCACCGACATCTGGTTTACTTGGTGTCCAATTTACGAATAACATTTACCTCTTATTCATGTTCTCAAGGAATCCGTTTGTATTTGATAACTAGGTCAACATATATGGCATTAACCATATATGGACCTTTTGGGTATAGAATAAGGATAATGTGAACTCTAAGAATGATTTTTCCTTTATGCAAAGATATGAAGGCATTTAACGAATCCATATAGGATTATTCTTATACAACTCACCCTACGCTTTTCTATGTAAATATTTCAAAATCACGAAGTAAAACAGGTGCTATTATGATACACGATATAAGCAATAAATAAAGTGAAGTTCTTGAGATGCCATAAAAAATCTTTATATAAATGGCTTCATACTTATCTTTCCCATTTCTTCCATTTTCCCTTCATCAGGTGGCAATTTAGGAAGATTATTCTTATTGAATATTAAGAAGATTGTACATGAGGTCGAGGGTATGGTTTCATGATAAGATAAAGTGGATTTATATTCACAAAATCTAAAAGGAATGTACAAATGTTTACAAGTACTGTGTTGTAAAAAGCCGCAGGGTCACCGAAGATCAACCACGTCAAATTTCATATTAGGATTCATATAAACATGGGAGCAGTGTTCATAAATGGGACTTCCATTGTCTGGCTCTTCATGAGGATGAAAACTACGCTGTTGACAGTTTCGAATAACAGCAACACCACCAGGATCAGAAAGGTGGAATATTCCACAAGGGCTGCAATATACAAATGAATTCCACAGAATTGAACAGAGAACAATAGCAGCATGGATACTCAACGCTGTGCAAACAATATCATATAAATATCCATGTGAATTAAATAATAGTCGACCTCAAACCAAAGATGAAATCAGTTTAGAGAAACATCCATGTAAAATCTTAAAGGATATAAGATGGGCCAGCGTATAACAATCTAGTATATAGCTGTTCCAACACATTAAATTCACACTCATCCTCCAACAAGTAGAAAACCATCTGGCATTAAACACACATCTGTCCCACATGATAATTACCATCCCCAATAAAGTTTATAAAAATAAGCTGTTGCGCTTGGCCATGCTTCAGTCACTGATGTGCAATATGGTCTATAGGGTAGATTACCAGGAAAAGAAAAACCCTTGATTACAAATACAAAAAGAGAGCAATATTGATTTCCAGTAAAGCAAATGTAATTTATCAAAGATAAGTAAAACTATACCTTGATGTGTCCGTGGGAGCCATGACAATAGCAATCGCTTCTTGTAACATAACCTAGAAATAAGTCAGAGGTTCTTATAAAGAGTAAAATTGTTCAGTATAGCAACGTGCGGCAGACCAGAAAGAAAACAAAAGAAAAGAATCAAAATCAATAGAACAACATGGATAGGCCTTCTCCTGAAGTTAATAGACTCCCATTTGATATTTTTCAACTCAGGAAATTATTTCTTCCCCATTATCAGTCTTCCAACAAAGAAAATGTCTACATCATGTTCTTCCAAAAACCAGAAGCAAGTTTTGCTTAGCCAATTTTCTGTACACATTACGATTAAACTGACTCGTAATATCTTACTAATGGGCCTTGATACCAAATATGGGGACCAACGGTTACACGATAAAATATTCTAATTTGGCACAATAAATCATACATGCAGCCACAATAAAATCTTAGGAAATTGGGCTAATGAAGTCAAAATCAACACCATACAGTTATACTTACTGTACCTGGTATGAATAATGAGTGTGCAAATCGACGGAAGACATAAAACAAGTTTGTGTTGGATGTGTCTGCAAATCAAGAACCAAATTGTGAAAAATATATTACATTGGATTAACAGATGATAACTATATGATATACATTCACTGCAACCCTTGAGTCCTCCATATACATTTTCATGGTTATTATATTTATATTAGAAATTATCGTAGCATGAGAAGCACAAATAAAAATCAATTAACCATGCGAAAAATACTCTACAAGACAATGTGAAACAAAAGATGGCACATGTTAAGGATTAAGATTCTAAATCAATACGTCAACATCGTAAATGATGTCAACAGTAAAGGCCCAAGTTCCCCCACAGGCGAAGTTCTCTATGAAAGTTCTCTTGTTAAGAAAAATTAATTATCATAGAGAACTTCTAAACAAAAGATACTCCAACGGTCCAAAGAATTATGCATTTCAACAAAATCTTTCAACACAGAAGATTCTGCCAAGCAAGGATCACAAACTGCAGATAAGAAATATATTACCCTCTTCATATCAAATGAAGAAGAAACTTAACACAAGAATACCCAGATACTCAATACCCATAAAGCTATATCTGCAGTACTTCGAATGCAGAAGACAGAAAAGATAAATTTCTGGTGCTCACGTAAATTAAGAATTTTGAGGACAGGAGGCAAGGAAAACAGAAACAAATTACTGAATGAAAACAACGTTTTGACGCTTTTGTTAATATATATCATATCATCAAAGTTACATCAATCCTTTCTTAATTTTCAACAATCAAAGATTGGAAAAAGGCACAAGAATCAAATCCAAGATTACAAAAGTCCAATCATGCTTAAGAGTTTAGTGCAATTTAATGAGCTGACGTGACTAATGTGCCAAGCTGGTATAAGACTTACATGAATCCACCCAAGGGGGAAAAGAGAACGTTCATCTTGAACCTCGAAAATCTCTTCTTCATTCAATGTTTGGCACTAAACATACACAAGGTAATTTCAATTAGATTGTCATTGAAAACTCAAATAGCTAAAAAGTATCATCAGAAGCTCATTCATTATTGAAACTTAATGGGAGAAATCACATTCAGCTAGTAGTGAGCAATACTACAGAAGAAACACATGATATTTAAAACTCAACCATAACACGGGCCGTTTACTTGTCCTATAAGTAATCTAGAAATATATGCTGATATAGGCAGTAGATCTTTTTATACCAAAAACAATACCATTTTTAGGATCAGAAGATTTTTCAATGATAAAAGTTACCATTGTTGGTTTGAAATTTCCCATATAATTACAAAAAAAATAAACTAATCAGTTTTATAAAAATTTCGGTAGATATGAAATAGTGTAACCAACTTATTCCATGTATTTTTAGGAGGGAGGCAAATTCTGTTAAAAGTGATCATGTGCCGATTGAAGGTTGTGAAATAAAGCCTTGGACATAAATTTGTGCAAATATAATACCGAATCTGAAGTTGACTCCTGCTTCGGAATTATGAGTGTAGTAATTTGGAAAACTCTTTTCCGCTGCATAACCAAGGAAATTAAAAATATTAGATACTGCAAATGGAACATGTTTCAAATAAGCTATACAATTTTTCCTTTACAAAGCCTCAGTCTTACTAGTGAGCCAGTAAGAACGGCACAAGTTTCCAAATTCGTCTCAGTATTTTTTCGCGCTACTCTCAAAAAATCTTCCAACATCTTCACTGGCTACAATACAAGCAAACAAATGAGCATCACAGACAAATGCAAGAATTTTATTAATATATTAAAAAATATCGGGTTTAAATTGAAATCATAAGCAAAAGGTAGCCATTATCTTCTATTATTTACAAATGTAGGATCAAGACCACAAACGCACTATATGAAGATCTTGGTAAGAATTGGAACTGGGCAACCCATCCTGAGGGAGCTTTGGCGGCCCTGGCCTTGGATCAGCAACTTTTGATGGACATATAGGAAGCACCTCTGGTTGTACCTTTGCAAGAACAGGAGGTGGAGAAGGTTGCCTGATATTACCCAACTGAAAATCATTCTTCTCCAATTCATTGTTTAGTGGACGAGCAGATTCCTCAGCAGGATGTAGCCATCTACCATCATATAAAGATAGAACAGAATCCATGGTTGACGTTTCCGTTTTTGAATCACTGTATTCTACTGTGACAGGGTCATGTCGCCCACCCTTATTCAAGCTACAAACATATAGGCATAATCTTGAACTGTTATGTGAGAACCACGGTTTGTAGGCATGTAATTATTGATTTAATCATAGACATGTATAAGATTGCATTTTCGGAAGGTAATTTAGGGCTAGAGTACAATCAAATTTAGAATAAAATAATACATGCAAGGTAATTTTTGCCCAACAACGAAACTAATAAATTCATTGTAGTCTAGAAACTTCATGGATTTGCACAAAAAAAACAGTCTACATTCAACTACCCAAGCCAGTATATTTTTAAAATTCATGCAAACTTGGTGCACAAGTTTTTAGAAATTATGGTAATGCAACGGTTATGGAAGAAATATCCTTGCAATCTTGAAATTATGGAAGAAATATCAAATGAATTATGATAAGATTTTCACCTCACCGCCTATAAATACCCCACTCTATTCTCGAAAATCACACCTTCAAATTCCCTCGATATTTCGAAAATTCTCTCCCGAATTGTTGTCAAATTTTCAAGTCAAAGTTCTTGCAATTATCGAAGTGCTGCTCAAAAAGCTGTCCGAATACCTGCAGTAGTTCTTCTAGAATTTAGAACCAAGTGATCCATCTTCACGTTTGTTATCAAGTTTGAGGTAAGCTATAATTGTTTCAGTTCGTTTTTTAAAGTTGGGACGTTTCAAAATGCTTGATTTCAAAATGAGAGCTTTAAAAAAAAATTCCGCACTTTTAAAACGGTAGACGTTACAATTGGTATCAGAGCAAGGGTCCGATATAGGGTTGTGCCGCCGCCAGCTTCTACAGCTCGGTCTTCAAAACCTCAAGTCTGTAAACTTTTATGTTTTAAATGTTTAAAATGATTTACTGTTATCACTTGCATGTTTTCATGGTTTGTGCTTTATGATGATCTACTGCATATGTTTAACTGCGTTTATTAATTAAGGATTTACTGTGTTAAAAACTATATTGATTACATGATGGGTTACGTTTATAAATTGGATTGTATTCAGATTTGCCTCCCAGGCGTGCTCCAGTGCAGATAGGCAGGATGAGATTCCTAGAGGTGGCAAGGAGACCTCCACCACCGCCGCTAGGGGACCCAGCTACCCGAGTTCTGGAGGGTATGGGCTAGGCTACTGGAGCAGGTACAGCAGGCTCCTAGGCCTCAGGTGGATGTTTTTGAGCAGTTCCGTCGGCTCAACCCGAAGGAGTTCGTGGGTACTACTGATCCGTTCTTAGCTGAGGGATGGATTCGATCTCTAGAGCTGCACTTTGAGTATCTTCAGATGGGGGATGGCGACCGGGCCAGGTGCGCCATCTATATGTTGAGAAACGATGCGTCCCTGTGGTGGGAGGGAACCGCGCATGCTGTGGACTTGGCTACCCTTACATGGGCGAGGTTCAAGGAGTTGTTCTATGGAAAGTACTTTCCAGCTGACGTCAGGGGCCGCATGACGAGTGAGTTTATGAGTCTCCGCCAGGGTGACTCATCTGTGGCGGAGTTCATCAGCAAGTTCGACAAGGGCTGCCATTTTGTGCCCATGATAGCGACAGATGCAGATCAGAAGCTGCGGCACTTTTTGGATGGATTTAGACCCACCCTCCGCCGGGATATCATGCTGATGAGGCCGGGGGGTTACGATGAGGCCACTTCATGTGCCTTCCAAGCGGAACAGGCGCTCCGAGACATAGACTTTGAGATGCAGAGGAAGCGGCATCAGACACAGTCCAGCTCTCCCAGGCGCAGAAGAAGCAGTTTTCAGGGCCGCCAAAGCAGCAGAAGCCCCAGGGTTAGTTTAAGAGGCCCCAGCAGCAGAGACCTCTGCAGGCGCCTGGGGCGCCTAAGCCAGATGACATGCAGCCTTGCCCACAGTGCAGCAAGTTCCACGTCGGCAGGTGCTTATGTGGGACCTTCAGATGTTTCGTTTGTAGACAGAAGGGCCACAAAGCAGCGGACTGCCCAAATAACACGGGCCCCACTACTGGCCAGGCCTATGTGATGCATGCCGAAGAGGCCGATGCAGAGCCAAACTCGACACTGATTACTGGTAACCATGTTTTTAAGATTTTAATTTACCGTTGAGTTCATGGATTTTATGATTGTATGAGGATTTATTTTTGGGATTTATAACTTAGAAAGATTTAGGATGCATGTTCTTCCTGGTTGGGATTAAGAATTTAATTGTTTGATTTGAGTAATATTAGAGACCCAATTGTAATAACCGATAATTCAAGGCCCAAAGTGCAATTTTCGAACTTTAAGGGGTTAGATTGCAATTTTCGATATTCTGAGGGTTAATTTCAAATTTTTGGGAAACAATGTTTGGGTTAATACAGTGATTTTTTTTCGAGGATTTTGGGTTAATTGACGATAAGAAATTCCTTAAGTTCAACACTATTAGATTTGATGGTATGTTTTGTCGCAGAGAGGATATATATTGCAGGTATAGCCACGCATGCATTGTAAGATTCAGGGGCTACGCATTCTCTCATATCTGAATCCTTCGTTAAGCGAATAAGAATCATACTAGTAGCGATGGATGCAGGATTCAGAGTATCGATCCCATCTGGGGATCAAATGTGTACTTCCCGGATAGTGAAGAGACTGGAACTTAAGTTACAGAAGTATACGGTGCACGCAGATTTGATAGCGCTACCATTGCCGGAGTTCGACATCATCTGGGTATGAACTGGCTATCTTCTCAAGGAGGAGTCATAGATTTTCGACAGAGATCAGTGTCTGTCAGACCGCCCAGTGGGAAGCCATTTGTTTTCGAGGCAGCTAGACATCAGTAGATGCCGCACGTCATTTCCTGCTTGTGTGCGAGGAAGCTTATGAGGAGAGGATGCCAGAAGTTCTTAGCCAGCATCGTAACCGTGACAGAGCCAGTCAGTCAGAGGCTGGAGGACGTTGATGTGGTCAGGGAGTTCCCATGTGTTTTCCCTGACGATGTTTCAGGCATCTGTTATGTTCAGAGAATCACGCACACAATTTCAGAGATAAAAGAACAATAGGAAAATATTATATTGAATGAAGAAAATGGAAGCTCAGAGTTCACGCACTCTGTACAATATTCTCTCCCTAGCCACTGCTAGTATTCACTCAACAAGATATAACTGAATACTCTCTCCTTCCCCACTAACTCATATTTAAATTCCCCCCTCCCTCAACACGTGTTTTTCCCTTGTGTCTCCTGCTATACACATTTACTATTTTGGGTTTCTCAATGTTGCTTGTTGGGCCTTTTGCCGTGTCTGGGCCTGTATCAGGGCCCAAGGGACCCAAGCCTCCCACACTTGAAGTTGGGCTCGTAACAATACCGGCCTCCTCAAAAATCGCCTTGTCCTCAAGGCGAAAATCAGGAAATTTCTTTTGGAAGTCCTCTAAGTTCTCCCATGTAGCTTCTTCTTCCGACCGTCCTTGCCATCCCACAAGAATATGTTGACATGGCTGTCCTGATACCTCTTTAATCCTTCCTGCTAAAATCTCGTTGGGTTCAAAAGTCAGGAGCAAATCAGTGTCAAGCGCCTCCGGTAGTTTGATCTCAATATCGGAGTTACCCACTGCTCTTTTCAAGCATGAAACATGAAAAACGGGATGCACCCTCGACCCCTCTGGTAACTGTAGCCGATAAGCAACTGATCCCACCCTTTTCTTGATCTTAAACGGCCCATAAAATCTGTTGGACAGCTTCTGAGCAACTCTGGAGCATACTGAATTCTGTCGATGGGGACGCAACTTCAAATATACCATGTCCCCTTCCTGAAAGTGAACCTCTATTCGTTTCTTATTAGCGTTCTTTGTCATGAGTTGTTGTGCTCTTTCAAGATTATACTTGAGCTGCCTTAAAAGCTCATCTCGGTCCCCCAAAGCTTGTGACACCGCTGCTACCTGTGTCTCGCCCGGAGTAAAGCGAATAATGCTCGGTGGCTTGCGTCTATATACCACTTCAAATGGCGTCATCCCTGCCGAAGTATGAT
Source organism: Primulina eburnea (assembly GCF_022965805.1). Lineage (NCBI taxonomy): Eukaryota > Viridiplantae > Streptophyta > Magnoliopsida > Lamiales > Gesneriaceae > Primulina > Primulina eburnea. Next base: position 23,967,061 of record NC_133106.1, on the reverse strand, counting down.
AAGAGGTATTGTACCAATATTCTGCCCAATGTAACCACTGTGCCCCAATCTTTGGGTTACTCTGAACAAAAGCAACGCAAGTATGTCTCAACACACTTATTCAGCGCTTCACTCTGCCCATCGGTCTCCGGATGATAAGCTGTGCTCATTTTCAGTACAGTTCCCTGGAGCCTGAAGATTTCTGACCAAAAAAGACTCGTAAACACAGCGTTCCGGTCACTCACAATTGTCCTTGGGACCCCATGTAGTTTCACGATTTGTTGGACAAACACCTCAGCCACTGTACTTGCTTTGTAGGGGTGTTTTAACAGCAAAAAATGCCCATACTTTGACAGCCTGTCAATTACAACTAGTATCACATCATACCCCTTTGACTTCGGGAGTCCCGTAATAAAATCCATGGCTAAGTCTTCCCAAATTACTTCTGGTAGGGCCAAGGGCTGTAGTAATCCCGCAGGTTTGGTGGCCTCATACTTCTGTTGCTGACAAATGGTACACCGAGCCACAAAGTCATTTACGTCCTTCTTCACCCCCTTCCAATAAAAATTGCTTGCCACCCTTTTATATGTGCGGAATGCTCCTGCATGACCCCCAATTGGGGTCTTATGGAACTCATTTAACAATATGGGGACCCATTTTGAGGCTTGAGGAACTACTAATCTGCCTTAGTGCAGCAAACACCCATTGACTAATGTGTAATGGCTGCTGTCCTCCCCCTCTTTTCTGATTTTATCAATGATCTTTCTCAGCCCTTGATCCTCCCAAACTGCTTTGTTAAGCTCATCCATCTCAATCCATTCTGCTCTTGTTACAGCCATCAAGTCACCCATGTTCTCTCTTCGCGACAGAGCATCAGCTGCCCCATTATCTGCTCCAGCCTTATGTTTAATTTCAAACTCGTAACCAAGTAGTTTAGCCAACCAATATTGTTGGTCAGGGGTGGTAATTCTATGCTGGAGGAGACTTCTCAGTGGTTTATAATCCGTGACCACCGTAAATTTACGCCCCAAAAGATAATGGCGCCAATGTTGTACAGCGGATACCAAGGCCATCAATTCTCGCTCATAGGTGGACTTTGTTAATGCTTTATCGGCCAGTGCCTTGCTGTAGTAGGCGATGGGTCGGCCTGCCTGAGTCAAAACTGCCCCTAACCCCCCCTCCTGATGCATCACATTCCACCATAAACTCTTTGTCAAAATCGGGCATCCCCAGAACAGGAGCTGTGATCAGAGCCTCTTTAAGCTTGACGAAGGCCTTATCTGCCAATTCATTCCAGGAGAAATTATTTTTCTTTAATTGATCTGTGAGTGGTTTAGCAATCTTCCCGTAATCTTTAATGAACTTCCTGTAATATCCGGTTAATCCCAGAAACCCTCTCAAGCCCTTTGTATTCTTTGGTTTCGGCCAGGTACTGACACTGGATATTTTGTCTGGATCCACCATCACCCCTTGGCCAGTAATAATGTGTCCCAAATAGCCCACTTGACTCAACCCGAATTGGCACTTCTTTTTATTCAAAACCAAACTGTTGCGCTGCAGCACCTCGAGGATTATCTTCACATGCATCAAGTGTTCCTCCCACCCCTCACTGTAAATTAAGATATCATCGAAAAAAACCAATACAAATTTCCTCAAATAAAACCGGAATACCTGATTCATTGTGGCTTGGAACGTAGCGGGGGCGTTCTTTAATCCAAAGGGCATTACCACGAATTCATAATGCACAGTCATGCGTTCGAAACGCTGTTTTCGGGATGTCCTCCGGGTGTACCCTGATCTGATGATACCCCAATCTGAGATCCAACTTCGAAAAGTATTTAGCACCGTGTAACTCATCGAACAACTCCTCAACTACTGGAATGGGGTATTTGTCTGAGATGGTGATCTCGTTCAAGGCTCTATAATCCACACAAAACCTCCAACTGCCATCTTTCTTTTTGACCAAAATGACAGGGCTGGAGTAGGGGCTTCCACTAGGCTGTATGACACCTGATTTGAGCATATCTCGCACCATCCGTTCTATTTCATCTTTTTGGTGATGGGCGAACCTATATGGTCGCACTGATACAGGACCGCAGCCCTCCTTGATGCTAATGACATGATCCTGTAGTCTGTGAGGAGGTAACTCAGTGGACTCTTGAAACACTCCCTCATATTCTGAAAGGAGGCTGTCAATTGCCCCACTAGAGTCCCCTTGCTCCATTCTCAGCTGGTTAAGCTCACTGTCCTCGCATTTCAATAGCACAGCCCCACAGAACTCTACTTCTCGCACCTTAGCAATCGATTTTTGTGACACCACGGATCTACTGAGTGTCGGATCTCCCCTCATAATCAGCAGCTGCCCCTGCCACGTAAATCTCATCTCCATATTGGCCCAATTCAGCATGACATCTCCTAGTGTGCGGAGCCAGTCAACTCCTAGGATGAGATCAAGCTCCCCCAATTCAAATAAATATCCCTCGATTCGTATTTGACAGAGCCCCAAATCCACTTCCAGCTCTTTACACAACCCTTGACATGAAACACGGCCCCCATCTCCCAGACACACACAAAACCTCACTTCCTCATCCACTTTAATTCCCAAATCAGTGATCAACTGTCTCGAGATGAAGTTGTGGCTCGCACCACTGTCAATCATCACGACCACTCCCCGTCCCGCTATTTTGGCTCTCATTTTTAATGTCTGTGGCTGGTTAATCCCACTGACCGGATACAAGGGCAGTTCCAAGGTATTGTACTCAGTGATCGGGACATCCGGCCATGCTTCAACTTCACTCTCATGACTGTTAAGATCTCCTTCCGCTGTCCCTTGCTCTTCCTCCCCGTCTCCCCCATCCTCCTCATCTAGAACAGTCACCCTCAAACTCTTATTCGCACACTTGTGTAGTGGGTGGTATGGCTCCCCACATTTGAAACACAACCCCTTCTCCCTCCTATGTAGATATTCTTGATGTGATATAATTCTACCCTCACGATTCCTCGGTGCCGGAGCTTTTGTTGTACCCCCACCGCTCCCGCTTGCGTTTGGTCGCATTCCCCCTCCGTAATGTGTCGGAGTGGAATGTTTTTGCTGATACCCTTCTCCTGGACCCGTCGTTCTCGCGATAATTCGCGATTGTGGATTGGCAGACGGGAGATCCTTTTCAGTGGACTGGGCCTGATTAGCCCAATTCACCTTAAAGGGCCCTTTCTGTTCCAGACCCGGGCCAAACCCAAGTCGACTTCAACCACGATCCATCACCTTCCCGAACAACTCTACTTCCAACCCTCTAGCCAACAGCATCGCACGATCCACCGTACGCGGGCTGTGAACGATCATCCGCCTCCGAATCTCCTCCCGTAGTCCACTCATGAAGTAACCCAGACATTGGTCTTCTTGAACGTCTCCAATCTGGGCAACCAACACCTCAAAGCGTTCAATATAGGTGTCGATCGATTGTTGTCCCTGTTTCAGTGAAGCCATCAGCTCAAAGGGATTAGCCTCGTATCCGCCGTACCTCTTGATCAATTCTTCAGCAAACCGATCCCAATTCATGTTGGGGATCCTCACCTTCATCCAGCGGAACCAATGGATGGTGGCTCCCTGTATACAAATGTAAGCTAATTTGAGCCTACATCCGATTGGAGTGTCATGAACATCAAAGTATTGCTCTATCTTCCCCAGCTAGCCCATCGGGTCTTCTCCTTCGAACACAGGTAATTCAATCCTCCTTAAAGCCATCCTCATTTCTTCTGTGATTACTTCACGTCCTCCTCCTTCGGGAACCTCCTCCTTCTCTGACTTATCATACTGACCGTGAGCATCACCTCCTCCCTGTTTTTTCATTAACTGCTCCATCAACACCCCCAATTCACTGAGGCTTCCGAGTGTTTGATCAAGCTTATCTAGCTTGTCTTGCACTTGTAGCATACTCTCCTGTAATCCATTCACAGATCGTTCCATCGTTTCGAATTTAGCGTCGGTCCTGGTGCTGGCCATCGTCTTCGATCGTCCCTCGTATCCGGCAGGTCGGACCAATGTTATGTTCAGAGAATCACCCACACAATTTCAGAGATAAAAGAACAATAGGAAAATATTATATTGAATGAAGAAAATGGAAGCTCAGAGTTCACGCACTCTGTACAATATTCTCTCCCTAGCCACTGCTAGCATTCACTCAACAAGATATAACTGAATACTCTCTCCTTCCCCACTAACTCATATTTAAATTCCCCCCTCCCTCAACACGTGTTTTTCCCTTGTGTCTCCTGCTATACACATTTACTATTTTGGGTTTCTCAATGTTGCTTGTTGGGCCTTTTGCCGTGTCTGAGCCTGTATCAGGGCCCAAGGGACCCAAGCCTCCCACACTTGAAGTTGGGCTCGTAACAGCATCCCACCAGACAGACATGTGGATTTTTCGATTGAACTATGCCAAGCACAGTTCCGATATCTAAAACACCCTACCGGTTAGCGCCTGCAGAGATGAAGGAACTCAAAGATCAGATTCAGGATATGTTAGATAAGGGTTTCATTCGCCTTAGTTATTCTCCTTGGGGCACGCTAGTTCTTTTTGTCAAGAAGAAGAATGGCAGCATGCGACTGCTAATCGATTATAGAGAGCTGAACAGGGTCACAGTCAAGAATAAGTATCTGTTGCCGAGGATCGAGGACTTGTTTGATCAGCTGCATGGAGCATCAGTGTTCTCAAAGATAGATCTTCGATCCGGGTACCATCAACTCAAGGTGAGAGAGACTGACGTGCATAAGACAACCTTCCGGACGCGTTACAGGTACTATGAGTTTATGGTGATGCCTTTTGGACTGACGAACGCGTCAGCGATCTTCATGGATCTCATGAATCGCGTGTTCCAGCCATACTTGGATCAGTTCGTCATAGTCTTCATTGACGATATTCTGATATATTCGAAGAGCAGGGAGGAGCACAGTCAGCATCTGAGGACAGTATTATAGACTTTACAGGACAGACGACTGTATGCCAAGTTCAGTAAATGTGAGTTCTGGCTTGATAGGGTGGCATTCTTGGGCTACATCGTATCACAGGATGGCATACAAGGTCGACCCCAGCAAGGTAGAGGCAGTCAGAGATTGGCCAGTTCCTAAGAGTGTGACAGAGATCCGTAGTTTCTTAGATTGGCAGGTTACTACAGGAAGTTTATCCAGGACTTCTCTTCTATTGCGGTGCCTATGACCGCCTTGACGAAGAAGAATGCTAAGTTTATCTAGGGATTTGAGTGCCAGGAGAGCTTTGACCGACTGAAGCAGGCTTTGACCACTGCACCAGTTCTAGCTATGCCATCAGGGCGAGGAGAGTTTGTGGTGTATACAGATACATCCAAGCTTGGGTTGGGCGCGGTTCTGATGCAGCAGGACAGAGTGATAGCCTACGCGTCCAGACAGCTGAAGGTCCATGAGAAGAATTACCCGACTCATGACATCGAGCTAGCAGCAGTGGTATTCGCCCTGAAGATATGGAGACATTATCTGTATGGGGTGAAGTGCAGGATATTCATCGACCATAAGAGCCTAAAGTACTTCACATAGAAGGAGCTGAATATACGACAGAGGAGGTGGCTTGAGCTGGTGAAGCATTATGATTGTGACATTAGCTACCATCCGGGAAAGGCTAATGTGGTTGCAGACGCTTTGAGCAGGAAGCACGCAGTGATTGCTCATCTGTCAGTGCAGAGACCGCTACAGGCTGAGATTCAGAGATTTGAGCGGGCATAAAAGGGGCGAGGCCCCGAATCTTGCAACTCTGACAATACAGCCGACTCTGAGAGACAGAATCCGGACAGGGCAAACTTCTGACGAGCAGTTACAGAAGAGGGACGAGGCTAAGAGCCAGAGACTGTATACAGTTGTGGACGGCATAGTCAAATATAGGGACCGCCTATGGGTTCCTAACATTGATTCCTTTCGAAAAGATATCTTGAGCGAGGCCCACAGCACCCCGTACTCCATCCATCCAGGGAGTACGAAGATGTATAAGGATTTACAGACTCTGTATTAGTGGTCAGGCATGAAGAGGGATATTCTGCGATTCGTCTCCGAGTGTTTGACTTGTCAGCAGGTCAAGAAAGATCATCAGAGACCTACAGGGAAGCTGAGACCACTCCCTATTTCCGAGTGGAAATGGGAGAACATCACCATGAATTTTGTGACAGGGCTTCCGCGGACTACTGGAGGATTTAACGCGATCTTGGTGATTTTTGATCGGCTCACTAAATCAGCTCATTTCTTACCGATCAGGAAGACATTCACCATGACTTAGTACGCAGAGCTGTACGCGATCTAGATGTGTTTATGAGGTGGTAAAAAGTTGGGGAAAATTTGGTAGAGTTTCAAGTCGATTCGGGTTAAAACCGGGACCCCGGTCCAAGTTTTAAAACGAATCGATTAAGTTTTTATATTGGGCTCGAGTTTACGTCTAGGAATGTTTATAAAATTGTTTTGGGACATTTTAAGGAGTTTGGTAAGCTTCGGGGCAAATCTTAAAGGTCCAGGGGTAAAACGGTAATTTTGGGTTTCTAGGGGCTAAATGGACATCTTGCACTCGGGGTGAGATTTTGGTCCTGGCAGCGCCCTGAGCACAAATTTACCATATTTTAAATGTTTATGCATCATGATATCGATTCTAAGATTTTATGAAAATATACGTTGCATGCTTGGAATTTAAAAAATATTGCACACGTGCATGATTTTTATAAGTGATGAAAATGATGATGTTTTGAATTATGGGAATTAGTTGTCGTTATCGAAGTATATGTAAATACGTAAGACGTATATGTAAATGATGATGATGAGGCCTAGGCATAGTGGATGGGTAATCCTATCACTGATGTCCGACAGCCGCCGATTACCGCGGTTCTATGTATGATGGATCCATCGTAAATGATGATGTACGATAGTCACCTCTAATGAACTGAATTCACCAAAAAAATGATGAATGATGAATGAGCTGTTTTGACACGTCATGATTTTATACGACACGTTTATGTTACGTTTTTAAAGTTCATGAAAGGTGTGTTTAGTATCTACCCCTGGAAAGTGTTTTCTTTCGCTTCCCCCAACGCTTGAACCCAGTACATCCAGGCTTAAGTACCTAGATTTCTAAAGTGTTGGTACCAGTTGGGCCAATCCTAAATACTTAAGCCTGGAGGTCTTGGGTTCAAGTGTTGGGGGAGGCGAAAGAAACCACTTTCCAGGGGTAGGATAGTCTATGAGTGACGGTGCATGGGCGGACCTTCCTAACGGCCCATGACCAGTAGTGGTGCGTGGGTATGGGACGAGCCCATGTTGGTTCAGCTTAATGGCCCATTATCGTTACAAAAAAAGACGCCTTTTTTGTAACGACCATGGGCTATCCCGATCTTAGGCTCACTCGGGGGCCTTGTCCCATCTTGGGTTCCCACTAAGGCCTTTTCCCTCACGGGCTTTCCCATGCGTCATTACTCATAGAACTTCTCCAGCTCGGGCACTGGAACTTTTACCTTCCCAGGATTCGGACCCAAAGCCTCCTGGACATATAGGTCATGGCAAAGCAATCCTGGTACGGCCCAACTGGTACCAACACTTTAAGAATCTAGGTACTTAAGCCTGGAGGTCTTGGGTTCAAGTGTTGGGAGAGACGAAAGAAACCACTTTCCAAGGGTGGGATATTCTATGAGCGGCGGTGCATGGAACGACCCATGACCAGTAGTCGTGCGTGGGTATGGGCCGAGGCCCATGTTGGTTCAGCCTAATGGCCCATGATCGTTACAAAAAAGGCATCCAACTGGTACCAACACTTTTTTTGTAACGATCATGGGTCATTAGGCCTGAACCAACATGGGCCTCGTCCCATACCCACGCACCACTACTGGTCATAGGTCGTTAGGACTGTCCAGCATGGGCCAACTGGTACCAACACTTTAGGAATCTAGGTACTTAAGCCTGAAGGTCCAGGGTTCAAGTGTTAAGGGAGGCGAAGGAAACCACTTTCCAGGGGTGGGATATTCTACAAGTGACGGTGCATGGGCATGGGCCGAGGCCTATGCTGGACCATCATAACGACCCATGACCAGTAGTGGTACGTGGGTATGGGTCGAGGCCCATGTTGGTTCAGTCTAATGGCCCATGATCGTTACAAAAAAAGGCGTCTTGACCATGGGTTATCACGATTTTGGGCTCCCTCGATGGCCTTGTCCCATCTTGGGTTCCCATTGAGGCCTTTTCCCTCACGGGCTTTCCCGTGCGTCATTACTCATAGAACTTCTCCTGCCCAGGCATGGCACAAGGTCCCCGAGGTAGCCCAAGATCGAGATAGCCCATGGTCAAGGCGCCGGTCATTAGGCTAAACCAACATGGGTCTCGACCCATACCCAAGCATCACTACTGGTCATGAGTCGTTATAATGGCCCGGCGCCCATGCACTGTCACTCATAGAATATCTCACCCCTGGAAAGTGGTTTATTTCGCCTCCTCCAACACTTGAACCCTGGACCCCCAGGCTTAAGTACCTAAAGTCCTAAAGTGTTGGTACAAGTTGGCCCATGGTGGACCATCCTAACGACCCATGACCAGTAGTGGTGCGTGGGTATGGGACGAGGCCCATGTTGGTTCAGCCTAATGGCCCATGACCGTTACAAAATAAGTGTTGGTACCAGTTGGACGCCTTTTTTGTAACGATCATAGGCCATTAGGCTGAACCAACATGGGTCTCGGCCCTTTCCCACGCACCACTACTGGTCATGAGTCGTTAGGATGGTCCAGCATGGGCCTCGGCCCATGACCAAGCACCGTCACTCATAGAATATCCCACCCCTGGAAAGTGATTTCTTTCGCCTCTTTTAACACTTGAACCCAGGACCTCCAGGCTTAAATACCTAGATTCCTAAAGTGTTGGTACCAGTTGTATCGTACCTAGATTTTTAAAGTGTTGGTACCAGTTGTGATCATGCTTGGAGGTCCTCGGTTAAAGTGTTGGGTGAGGCTAAAGAAACCACTTTCCACGGGTGAGATATTCTATGAGTTATGGCTCCGGCCCATGCTAGACCATCCTAACGACCCATTACCAGTAGTGGTGCGTGGGTATGGGCCGAGGTCCATGTTGGTTCTGCCCAATGGCCCATGATCGTTACAAAAAAAAGCGTTTTTTTTTGTAACGACCATGGGCTATCCTGATCTTGGGCTCCCTCGGGGGCTTGTCCCATCTTGGGTTCCCACAGGGGCCTTTTTCCTCGCGGGATTTCCCATGCGTCAATACTCATAGAGCTTCTCCAGCCCAGGCACTGGAGCTTTTACCTAATCCCGATCTTGGGCTCCCTCGGGTGCCTTGTCCCATCTTGGATTCCCACTGGGGCCTTTTCCCTCCCGGGCTTTCCCATGCGTCAATACTCATAGACCTTCTCCAGCCTAGGCACTGAAGATTGTTAATGCGATCGAGATTAGAAATTTCCTTGGATTAGCAGGTTATTACCGGAAATTCGTCAAAGGTTTCTCTTCAGTAGCCGCATTAACAAAGCTAACGCAGAAGAACTCCGAATTCATCCGGAGGAGCGAAAGATGTGAGAAAAGCTTCCGGACAGTGAAAGAGAAATCGCATCCACTCCAGTGTTGGTGTTGCCTACAGAGGATAAGAATTTTAAAATCTACATTGACACATCAAAGTAAGGTCTGGGACGTGCACTCAAGCAAAATGTAAGAGTGATTGCCTATGCATCAAGACAGTCGAAACCGCATAAGCAGAACTACCCTACTCACAATCTCGAGTTGACAGCAGTGGTCTTTGTCTTGAAAATTTGAAGACATTATCTATCTGGTGACAGGTCTGACATCTTCACAGACCACCAAAGCATCAAATATTTGTCCACCCAGAAAGAATTAAATATGAGGCAAAGACGGTGGATTGAACTTTTGAAAGACTACGACTTGACTATAAGCTACCATCCGGATAAAGCAAACAAGGTGACTGATGTTTTAAGAAAGCAGAACATGAGTAAAGCGATCCTAGCTTCACTCTCTGCTCAGCCACGTCTGCGAGAAACCGTCAAGTTAAATCATGATCGAGACCAAGTGTTGACAAAGCTTAAATAACAAGTCAAAGAAGGGAAGTCTCAAGATCTTCGGATTGACGATAAAGGAGTCATATGGCTGAAATGACGTATGTGCATACCCACATCGATAACCTACGCCGAGAGGTGATAACCGAAAAGTCAAAATTCTCGATTCACCCTGCTATTACAAAAATGTACAGAGACCTCAAGAAGAATTTTTTGTAGAATGGAATGAAGAAAGATGTAACAGAATTCTTCTCTAGATGCCAAGTCTGTCGGCAGTTCAAAGCAGCACATCAACGACCTGGAGGATTACTGTAACCGTTAGAAATCCCAAAATGGAAATGAGAGCATATTTCCATTGACTTTGTGGTAGGATTACAAAAGTCAAGTCAGAGTCACAACGAAATATGGTTAATCGTACATAAACTCACAAAATCCGCGCATTTTCTGCCTGTCCGCATGAACTATAACCTGGACAAGCTGGCTACCATGTACATGGACAATATCGTACGATTACACGGAGTTCCAGCCAGTATCTTGCCTGACAGAGATCCGAGATTTGTTTCAAGCTTTTGGAAGAGCTTTCAAGAAGCTACGGAAACGGAAGTTACTTTTAGTATGCCTTAAACGTATCAAGAGAAAAAAATGTCTAGTGAGAGAATTTTTCAAATTCCTCTCTCCCTCCTTTTCCTCTTCCCATTTGGATTCCGATCTCATCAACCCAGATTCTTAAACCTCTGAGCTTCTCCTTTTCATTCTCCACCGTCGCCGGCGCCGGTCGGCGGCCGTCGGCGGGTCCACCTTCTTTTTTCCTTTTTCAAAAAATCAAAATTCCAAAATTTCGAAATACCCAGTTTTCAAAATTCGCCTTTTTTCTTCCGGTTTGAGTCGTAAGCTGGTGGGTCGTCATGTTTGCAAATAAGTTTACAAAATTCAGGGATGGTTTCGTCACTTCTCGATCCATTAATAGGGATGAGACAGTCAAGATCGATTTTAAAACGTTCACGTTGAGAACGAGCACCGACGACAGATCTATATGGTGGTCCGAAAGAACTAGAAATGCTTGCTATATGCTGGACTTTAATCGCGACGAGGCTAGGTGGATTACTCTCACCTTCAGAGAATTTATTCACTTAAATCAAGCAGCCTTGTCTTTTCGCAGATTCAGGGGTAGGAATGCGGTTTTCACGATACAGAGGTTCAACAATAAACGTGGAAGTTTTATTGAACTGTCTAAGTTCAATAAGCTGGGGAAAAAGCTCACTACTATAGTACCAAGTGGAGAAGAAGCAATCGGGTGGATTAAATTATCAAAGGCACTGGACAAGCTGATATCAGGAGATTATCACAGGCAATTCGTTCAGAAAGGAACTATTTACGGCAAAAAACATCCAATGTCGGGAATGAATCATCAGAAGAAGTGTTTGGAGGAGAGGCAAAGCAGAGAAGATCTTAACCCAGAGTCTGATGTCAATAACAAGAATCAAGTTAAGAAGAATTGGAAGGAGGCTATTATCGTTACCAGAGGCAGAGCAACTTCTTCGTGGAAGTTAATCGAAGAAGTGCTCCGGAAATCAACGACATCAAATATTAAGCTATTTCCATTTCAAGCTGACAAAGCTCTATGGTGGCCCTCGAGTGCGGAACAGTATACCTTCTACGTAAACTTAAAGAAAGGATATTTTGATTCACGAGTGTCTTTGGAATTTGAGAGATGGTCCACAGGAATTAATACATCGGACTCCGTTGAAAGCTGCTGCAATAGTTGGATATGGATACGAGGACTACCTTGGGAACTATGGTCACCTACTAATTTTAAAATTATTGGGGATCTTTGTGGGGGATTGTTGGCCATCAGCCCCGATACTCTTCATTTCAGGATGCTGGGAGCAGCGAGGATTAAGGTCAAGGGAACTGAAGGTGGTTTTATTCAAACAAAGATGAGCATACCATTGGAAGGAAGACTTACAGAGATTAGAATCCGGGTGGAAACATTCGATTCTAAAGGTTACGAAGAATATGAAAAGCAGACTTACGCTCAAGTAGTCGTAAATGGCAAGAAGATATTGGCAGGTTGGGGAAACAATAATATTTACAATACTTTAGCAAGGTTTGATGATGGGGATAATAAAAACAACATGGGGAACACAAAATTCGAGGTCCTACATTTACAAGAAAAGATTGATGCGGCACCAACAAAGGTACGTGGGCCGGAGAGCAGGAGGGGCATTTCAGAAGCAAATCAGAAGGAAAATTCTCCACAAGAATCACAAAAAACATCCACGAGGATATCCGAATCAATGAAGGCAGGAAAGGTGCTGAAAATTCTAAGGAACATAGATCCTAAAGATGTAACCAAGTTTAAAAGCTCTTCTATTGGATCCATGGAAAGCAAAAACTCTGAGAATTGTGACAAGCGGCCGGGTATCGGTTTCAACAACAACAAACCTCAGCAGTTCTGGAAAACTTATCGCCGAAGAAGCCATCCAGAAGAGGTTGAGAGATCTGAGTCACAGATAGTACCAGAAAGTGTTACTCAAAATATTCATGCAAGTACCTGTGCAGCAAAGAAGAAGCGAATGAGAAGGAAGACTTGGAGGACATTGAGTTTGATAATTCACACGATGATTTGCTAGAAGGAGAGTTTGATTCTATCGACTCAGAAAGTGTGGGATATTTCAGTTCAGAAGAACCTGAACAGGTTGAAGATGATGCTGCTGATTTGGAGGTTTTGTTCTCAACTCCAACGCATACAAAGAGCAATTTAAACGATGATCCACGAGAAAATATGAAACCTGAAATGGGACAGATACTTAACGGTAATCAATCTTCCTTTCCATATCATTACGTATCGTTAAATGCAATTCTATCATCTCCTTCCATTTCTTTGGGTAAGTCTAGTGGTCTTATAGGGAGTGGGGTAGGTAATGTTGATGAAAAGTCTAGTAATACCAGAGATACACAAACACCGAAGGAGGGGGAGGTTAAGGACTTTCTACAACAACAAGGGGCAGGGGTTGGGATAGATGAAAATGTAGGAGAAAGAGAAATGCAGCAGAAGGGTCGTTTGAAGAGGGAAATGTATAGACTTCAATGCGGAATTAGTTATGAAAGAGGTTCCACTTCGAAGGGTCCAAATTGTTTTAGATGAAGATTTGCGCTTGGAATATCAGAGGATGGGGGGCGGTTAGGAGAAGACAACTAATACGGAAGTAATTCAAAAGGAAAGACCGGACATTGTGATTCTTTTGGAAACAAAACGTGAAAAGATAGATACTAAATTTGTGGCAAGTGTTTGGAAATCAAGATTTGTCGATTGGGTTTGTTTGCCATCGGCGGGTAGATCGGGGGGAGTTCTTGTCATGTGGGATCCAAGAATAGTCAAAGTCCTCAGCAATCTGATTGGGGAGTTTTCGGTTTCGATCGAGATTTCTAATTCCAATGACATAAGTTGGTGGTTTTCCGCTATTTACGGGCCTGTTAAGCCAAGGTCCAGAGAATTGTTTTGGGATGAAATAGCGGGCTTGAGAGTAATATGTGGTGAATGTTGGTGTCTAGGAGGAGATTTCAATGTGGTGAGGAATTTGGGAGAAAAACTAAACAGTAATTCGATGACTACAAGCATGTCCTGCTTTGATGCTTTGATAAACGAGTTGGAGCTTTTTGATCCACCATTGCTAAATGCAAAATTCACGTGGTCAAATTTTAGAGTAATCCCAATCTGCAGTCGGTTGGACAGATTTTTATTTACAGACGGATGGAGGAAGTTATTTCCAAATTACAGACAAACGGTGCTCCCAAGACTCACATCGGATCATTGCCCAGTCTTGCTAGATACAACTAAGCTGAGATGGGGACCAGCACCATTTAGATTTGAAAATGCATGGCTTGCGCATCGAAAATTCAAAGATTTAGTAAGGATTTGGTGGAACAAAGAGGGTGCTCAGGGGTGGGATGGCTACAGATTCATGCAGAAGCTGAAAATAGTCAAAAGAGAGGTAACAGAATGGAATAAGGCAGTTTTCGGAGATGTAAGGGTTAGAATACATGAATTGAGCAACAGAATCAAGGAACTGGAGGATCTTGAATCGGCTGGTCTTTGGACAGAGGCATTGAATGATGAGAGAAGAGTGGTAAAATGTGAACTGGAACAAGCAACATTCACAAATTTCCAGATTCGAAGCCAAAAAGCGAAAATTAATTGGTTACAACAAGGGGACCAAAACACAAAATTTTTCCATGCTATATTAAATAATCGAAGGAACAAAGCGTTGATTGAAAGTGTGGAAGCGGATGATGGCAGATGTATCACCGAAGAAAAAGAAATTGAGCTTGAAATTATAAATTTCTACAAGAAATTGTTCTCGAAGGAAGATAGGGAAAGGGGAAGATCAGGAGAGACGGGGATGGGTTTAGAAGGCATGGATTGGGCACCGATCGACAGAGATGAGGCAGAGATACTGGAAAAACAGTTTGACGAGGAAGAAATTAAAAAGGCAGTGTTTGAATGTGATGGAACAAAAGCCCCAGGTCCGGATGGATTCACCTTGGCATTTTTCCAACAAAATTGGGATACACTTTGGGAGGATGTGTCAAAGGTGTTCACGGAATTTTATGAATCTGGGATCGTGAATGGAATCACTAATGAGACTTACATATGTCTCATTCCTAAGAAGCAAGATGCGCGAAAGATTAAGGATTTCCGACCTATTAGCTTGGTCACAAGCTTGTATAAAATTCTGTCCAAGGCAGAGTTAATAGATTGAGAAGGGTTTTGAATAACACCATAGCCGAAAACCAATGTGCATTTATCAAAGGACGACAGATACTTGATTGTTGTCTTATCGCGAATGAGATGGTGGAAGAATATCGTCAAAAGCGGAAAAAGGGATGGGTGCTTAAGGTTGATCTAGAAAAAGCATATGACAATGTCGACTGGCAATTTTTAGAGTTGGCATTACTTAAAAAGGGATTCGGGGAGAGATGGAGGAGGTGGATTAGGGGATGTGTATCTACGGTCTCTTTCTCGATATTTTGTCAATGGGAGAACTTGTGGGAAAATTAAAGGGGAAAGAGGGCTACGACAAGGGGATCCACTATCACCATTTCTTTTCAATATTGTTGTAGATGTGTTGGGAAGAATGGTGGATAAGGCAAGGGAAGCTAATGAGTTTAAGGGGTTCGAAATTGGAAAGGATAAGCTGCAAATCTCACACTTACAGTTCGCAGATGATGTTCTTTTCTTCGCAAGCTCACAGCTGGACTTGATGGTCATTGTAAACATTCTCAAAAGTTTTTCAATTAAATCTGGACTGAAGATAAATATGGGAAAGAGTGTTGTGCTCGGATTGAATTACCCGGATGAGGAAGTGGATGAGATGGCTGCTACTTTTGGGGGATTAAAAGGGTCTTGGCCGATCAGGTATTTAGGCTTACCGTTGGGAGGGAATCCTTCAAAGATGGAGTTTTGGGATCCTGTTATCTCAAAAATGTCGAAGAAATTGGCCAGCTGGAAGAAAGCCTATCTTTCTAGAGGTGGGCGTCTCATTTTGATTAAGTCCGTCCTTTGCGCCTTGCCATCTTATTTTATGTCCCTATTCAAAGTACCGAAAAATGTGGCAGCAAAATTGGAAAAGTTAATGAGGAATTTTTTGTGGGATGGTGACGAAGGCGATAAACATTGTCATGTGGTAGGTTGGAAACAGGTGTGTAAACCAAAGGAAAAAGAAGGTTTGGGATTGGGGAATATCAGTCTCAGAAACAAGGCACTACTAGGAAAGTGGTGGTGGAGATGTTCGATAGAGAGGGGAACGTTGTGGACAAAGATTATCAAAAGCAAGTACGGTTTGCATGAAAATGGGTGGGATCTGGGGTTGGCGGAGAATACGACATTCAAAAGTCCGTGGAAGTGTATCTCTCGGTCTTACGAGTCTTTTCACCAACTAATTAGAGGGGTGCCAAATCAGGGTAATCGCATTAGATTTTGGGAGGATAAATGGGAGGGAGGGGAGTCATTTATGGTCAGATTTCCTTTATTATTTCGTATTTCTATCACAAATAATAAAACGATCAGTCATTTCTTTCAGGTCTTTAATACGGGGGGTTCTTCTACATTGATTTGGGATATTAGGTTTAGGAGAGATTTAAACGACGAGGAGTTAAGAGAGTTCGTCATTCTGTTAGGAGTCTTACAAGGAGTTAGATTGAATTTAGGTTTGGGGGATTCTAGAGTTTGGTTGGGGGATTCGTCGGGGGTGTTCTCTGTCAAGTCTTTTTACCGCTCTTTCTTCAACAATTCCGAATTTCCACATTTCAATCACTTCAAATATATCTGGAAAGTAAATGTACCACAAAAGGTTAAGATTTTCTCGTGGATCGTCGCTTTGGGGAAGCTGCCGACATGTGACATGGTACAAAAAAGATGGAGGAGTTGTGCTCTACGGCCTCAATGGTGCAGCTTATGTCGACAGGAGGAAGAAAACCAGGACCACATCCTAATACATTGCTCTTTCGCTCGGTGTATATGGATCAAAGTTCAAAGAGAAATGGGAGTTCAATGGGCATTTCCGAACCAGGCTAAAGATCTATTAGATGCTGACTCCGAATGCCCACTGCCAGCATCACTGAAGGAATTCTGGCAGATCATTATTCATGGGGTTTTTTGGTCCTTATGGTTGGAAAGAAATAGAAGAATATTTGAAGATGAACAAGAGTCGGTCGATCATGTATGGGACAAAGTAAAATTCAGAATTGCAATATGGACGACGAGCTTGCAAAAATTCAGTCATTTATGTGTAACAGATGTAGTTAGAGATTGGAAGTTTGTTAGGTCGGGTCATTAGTTTTGAAGGTCTTACAGTTTAGAATATGAAGATGATGGAGTTAGTTCAAAGCGGATTTCTTATCCGCGATCAATTGTAAACCAAAACATTATTAATATATAATATTCTAGTTTTCTATCAAAAAAAAAAAGTATGCCTTATCACCCACAAACTGATGGCCAAACTGAGAGAACAACCCAAACCATAGAAAATATGCTGAGGGCTTGTGCCCTAGACTTCGGTAGTTATTGGAGTGAAGATTTACCCTTGATAGAGTTTTATTACAATGACAATTATCAATGCAGCATCGAAATGGCTACATATAAAGCTTTGTACAGACGAAAATGTCAATCACCACTGTAATGGGACGAAGTATGGGAGAAAGTCATAACTGGACCAGAACTACTCCAAGCGACAGTGGACAAAGTCGCCTTCATCAAAGACAGACTCAAGGCCACACAAGACCGGTAAAAGAGTCATGTCGATCTTAAAAGGAGAATAGTGGAATTCACAGTTGGTGAAAACGCTTATATAAGGGTCTCACCACTGAAAGGAGACGTTCGATTCAGTAAAACAGGAACTAAATCCTCGGTACGTAGAACCATTTGAAAGTCTGGAGAGAGTGCTAACATTGGCTTACAGACTAGCATTGCCATCAGATATGTCAAAGATTCACAATGTCTTCCACGTGTCCCAGCTAAGCAAATACATCCCGAACACAAGCCATGTTCTAGAAATTGAACCGCTCATGATCAAAGATAACCTGAGAGAAAAATTGAAATATGAAGAGGTCTCTATTAGAATTGTGGAC